>NC_139920.1:22845919-22990919 GCF_963514095.1 Eutrigla gurnardus | reverse complement strand
ACGTCATTCTGAGTAAAATGCCATTCTAAGTATTTTGTAATTGACAATCCAAATAACATGAAGACATTCCTCAGCTCTTAATGTGGTACCACACAAAAAAACGCCTTGCTTCCTGTATTATGAAAACTTGAATTAAGATGTTTTTATTTTGTATTTTTTTTAAACTAATCCGCTTCCAATTTATTTCTATATTTCAGCGGTGTCAGGGGCACGGAGTACTGGGGAGGGGTGCTTTTTATATGGTTCCTGCAACTGACAGCTATATTTTACAAAGCAATCTGGCTGTGCGTGTGTGTGTGAGTGTGTGTGTGTGTGTGAGTGTGTGTGTGGGGGGGGGGGGGGGTAGGTCAGGGTGGGTCAAGAGATACTTGGTCTCAAACAGGCGGTCTACACTGGCCAAAGTGTGTATAAAGCTCCACCTCCCCCCCGAAGCTGAAAAAGCCGTGTGCGACCCACGCCCATGAGGAGCGCTGCCACGAGGAAGACGGCTAGAGAGGTTGACAGAAGTGCGGAATTTAAGAGGGTAGAGTGTGTGATTAGGTTTCGTGGAATTTATACGAGAGGTCGTCAAGGTCAGAGGTGTGTCATGTCACGGTACCGACAGCAATATATACTTAAATGTGTTCTCGCCGTATTTAAATGATTTTCATGCTGTGCGATAGGTTATATAGAAATCACATTTAATATGATTTCATGTGCACTCATTAGATACAGTAAATTACCTTTAAAAAAGGTGAACTGAGTACGACGGCATATTAGGGCCACTGTAGGAAAAAAAATAATTAAAAATAATAAAAAAACAGAGCCAAGAGAGAGGGGGCAATATTCCGAGAAACAAAGTCGCAAATTTGCAAGATTATAAAGTGGCAACATTTTTTGAAACAAAGTAGAAAAATTAACGAGTTTATAAAGTCATATATTTACGATACAAACAACCGGCATTTATGCTAGCTAACTTGTACGCATTTTAGCCCAACCGCCCGATCAATAAACACCCATTAGATGACAATTTGGCCCCATATAAATAAAACCAACAATAACCATGAACAGCCGTCACCCTAAGGACCTTAACAAGGCGTTGTCACAAGATGTGATATGTTAATAAAAAATAAAACTAAATGCGTACATTCATGGGAAGATAGCTAACATAAATGTCGGTTTATTTATGTATTTTTTTCTACAGTCGCCCTAATACGCCGTCGTACCTGAGCATATTGGCTTCTTGAAACATTGGAGCGATCAAAGAATAAAAAGGGACAATGCAAAGTTTCAAATGATGTGTTTTAATTCAAATAATCAATTTAAATCCTTAAATTGCAGTTGGCGGTGAATTATCCCATTGGGACGAAACCTCCGGTCGTTGCAAATAATACAACATATAAACGCCTCTATCTCTGACAAGTGCCATTCGTCTTCAATGACCCCCATATGCAGTAACACCACCAAAAGCCTCTTTATCCCTCAGCCGGTGAGGCACGATAACCAATCCTATGTTTTACAACAAGGAGGGATATAATATATATATATATATATATATATAGGGGCATGTGCGGTCATCTAGAGCCAAATGTCTCCTATCTAACTAAAGGACAGGTAGATATAGTATTTCAAGTGGGATTTATGGCACAAAATAGCATTAGCTAAAAACCGTCAGGCGGCAGTGATGGCTAAAAAACGCATTCTGGTAGCGGAACCCAGCAAGATTGGAAAATTGCAACAACCAGAGGGGAGAGGAAGCAGTAAAAATGACGGTAGATGGAGGGGGGGCTCACTGATAACATGAGCAGCCAATATATCAGACTGCACCTGGTGGCAAGAGGTCCCCGGCCCCCACCTGCCGCCCCCCCCACCGACCCACCAAACACACATACACACACTTAAATGTATTTATTTATTTATGTCAATTCTTCCCATCCTGACTGTGTCCATCTTTGAGGTGTGTGTATTTTAAAAATCAATCTGCCATCAGAAATTTCATTCCTTCCTCAATGACCTGGAGTGTGTGAGGTTGGGGCATATTGGGGGTGGGGGGGGGGGGGGGGTCTATATGAGAGGGTCAGGGTGCAGTGGGAGGGGCAGGATAAAGTGTTGTTGGCCAAACAGGAGCGGGGTTAATGTGATCAGTCACAAGGGACAAAATGCATTTTGTGTGTGTGTGTGTGTGTGTGTGTGTGTGTGTGTGTGTGTGTGTGTGTGTGTGTGGAATGATGAGAGTAGGTGTTTTTCAAGGTGCTAGGGGTCTATAATTATCCGTATGTATGTATGTGTGTGTGTGTGTGTGTGTGTGTGTGAGAGCCTGTTTGTGTGTGCTCTGGAGACCATTAAGTACTTTTAAAGTGCTTTGTGTAAGCTACAGTATGATCTTCCGAGACACACACACACACACACACCACACACACACACACACACACACACACACACACACACACACGCGCGCGCGCGCGCGCGCAGCAAAAGAACCACCTCGGCCAAACCGCGGCAGCTTCCAACAAGGTATAAATACCGGCTTGACACTTTAATGTCAGGGGACGGCTTGTCCTGGATTAGAAACTTGTAACCCACCACAGAGCTTGACATTGCTGGGATGAAGGTGCTGCAATAGGCAGCGAGAGGAGGGGGGGGGGGGCTATTATGGAGGGTCTATGTTTGATGTATAAGGGCATCTAACATGGACTGTCGACTAGAGAGAGGCTAGCAGATGTACAATGTTGCTCGGTGGCCAAGCTTTTCAATATTTAGTCCGTACCGGTGTGTATCAGAGACACACATACACACACACACACACACTTAAAAAGAAAAATAGAGGATTACATACTGAAAAATGGAGCGCTTTTCTCCTCTCCTTGATCCTGTTGACCGTGCTCCGAACCTGAAAGAAAAAGGAGAGAGAGTGAGAGAGGAAGAGATAAGTGTATCTGACGCAGCGCTCAATGAAACACGCTTACAATGAATCAAAACAAAACAAAAAAATCTCTCACAGCAAACAACGGCAGGAACCCCCGAAGACTAAAAATGCTGAAAGGGGAGAAGAGTGAATGTGAAAGGGGACAATAACAAAATAGGAGTCTTAGTTTGCAGGTACTGACAGCAGTTTGTGTGTGTGTGTGTGTGTGTGTGTGTGTGTGTGTGTGTGTGTGTGTGTGTGTGTGTGTGTGTGTGTGTGTGTGTCTAATGGGACTTGAAAGTGACACATAGAGCTGGCAAACTAAGGAGACGACTTCAAGCTATCATCTGTCAGCATGGAGCACCGGGACCAACAAATGGAGCTATTGGAGGAGAAGGGACCGTCCTAGCAGAACAGATTACTTTTTTACACTCCGGATGAAACAGTGTACTGCACACCTTCATTTAACACACAACACCAGACAGCACACGCGTCCAATTTCAGTATATCATTTGTAATTTAACCCCCCTGACCGTTGGAATTTACCTGCTTATTTACTAAATTCCCTTAAAATTAAAGCTTTGCTGAGTGATTGGTCATAATGTGATTGACTTACATTATATTTAACTAGTGAATTTCAAGTATCATTCGTTCTTTTAAATTGATAAATTGAATCTTCGAATCTAAGTAGTTACTATTGACTAACTATATACCAAGCTCACAATATCTAATAATATCAATAATCTAACAATTTAGTCTGTCTCTTAGTCCCTTGAATGAAACATTAATTAGGAGCTAAAAAATGTTTGTTTTTTTATAAATCACTGTAAAAAAAAATGACCTGAAGGGCCATTTAAAAAGAATAACTAGACATATTGTTGGTGTAAAATAATATTTAATATTAAATTAAAACTAGCTCCTGCATTTACTTTATGAAGGCCAGTGTGGGAACGAAATTATGGGAATAAACAAAACAAAACAAAAAAATACATTTTCACACACAGCTGCACCTGGATGAATAAATGTATTTTCCTGCAAGAAATTTACAATCCTTTCAAAAACTAATACAAGTAATAAATGTGCTGCTTTTTTATTTAAAGTAGAAAATGGGTAAATTAACATTGTAATTATTAAAATTTGCTATTGGAACATCATCTTACATTTTTTTTTACTATGTTCCATTTGCTAGTGTAAACAAGAACAGGATGTCAAAATGAAAAAGCAAAACATACAGAACAGCAGGAATTACTCAGTGTGCTTTCTATTAAGTAGGATGAAGCCTTCTATGAAAAGCTTCTGGCACTTATGAGATGTGTTTGTGTGTGTGTGTGTGTGTGTGTGTGTGTGTGCCCCGTACACATTGTCAGCTCCCTGTAAATTTGTAGCGGATGGGCACTCATCACTACGGCCCGTCCCAGCCCAGCCCACCCTGTTAGTGAATATGCATTATGGCTTATGGCTTCATTAAGTCGCAGCACGTTATAAATTATGACACCACACTGAACAGACACACACACACACAGTCTCACAGACAGCATGTGTATACAGAGGGGTGTTTTGCATACATACCAACGCTGAAGCGTCACATAATGAAGCCTGAGCATTTGTGACGGAGCAAAAAAATCAACACGACTGGCATTCACGTTTCCCCCCCAAAACCCGCCTGTTATTTCTGACAAGCTCCGCAGAAGGCCTTCACCAGGGTGCAGATGTTGGAGAGGACGCCGACTTAACGCTAACATTTAATGGGGGAAAGCGAGTCCTGGGGATTTCACTCGATATCAAAAGCAGCCGGCGTGCTGAGGCAATTACATGACACAACTTAATTAATCATTTGACAATGAGGGGAAGGGCATTGTTTTAGATGATCGTTATGCGTTTAAGGGGTTTTGCGCTACACTCAAGGTTTTTCGCGATGATGCAAAAGCGTGGTTCGCCATGTAAATGGGCCGCTAAGTGATTACCATATGAAAGCAGCCCGCCTCGACAACACCTGCCGACATCCTTGGAGCTGATGGAAATAAAAGGTCATCAAAGCATGGGATTACAAGGTGACCACCAAGGAAAAAGCTAATTGCGATGAATAATGGAGAGCTATTGTCAAGTAATTAGCAATTAAAACGCTGCGTTTTGAGTGTAATAGCAGCAGATGCAGTCTGTCTTCCGCTCCATATTAGTGATTATTTAGCCTGGAAACCAGCCTCATGAATGGAGCGGAGTCTGACTTTGAGGCACTAGTTAATTCCACAGATTGCTTTTGCATATCAAAGTCAAATTTTCTTCACACTTAGATAGTTAAACACTGATTTATTCTACCAGGTTAACAACTAACAGCAACAAAGTTTTCTCTCTACTATATAGAATTATATACAACGGTGTATTGAGGCCACTGTAGAAAGAAAAAAAAGAAAAAAAACTGAGCCGAGAGACATGGGCAATATCCCTGAGGGGAAAAAAAGGTAGCAAATTTGCGAGTTTATAAAGTGGAACATTTTCGAGTTTATAAAGGAGCAAATTAGCGAATTTATAAAGTGACAAATTTGCGAGTTTATAAAGTGGCAAATTTTTGAGTTTATAAAATGGCAAATTTGCGAGTTTATAAAGTGGAACATTTTCGAGTTTATAAAGTAGCAAATTTGCAAATTTATAAAGTGACAAATTTGCGAGTTTATAAAGTGGCACATTTGCGAGTATTGATCCGGTGGTTGGGCTAAGATGCTAGAGGTAGTTTTCACTTGTTGTCATAGCAACTGCAAACATCCGATGAAAGCGGAACCAAGCTACCGAGTTTATAAACTCACAAATTTGCCACTTCATAAAATCGCAAATTAGCAACTTTTTTTCTGGTAATATTGCCCCCATCTCTCGGCCATTCAGTGTTTCTTTTCTATGAAGCAAACATTTCCCTTTAGGTACAGAGAAGTGTGAACCGTGTCATGTGTTAGACCACCAGTTAAAGATACAAAACTAAAAGGTTGGGCAGGTTGAGCGAGAACAAAAGAAGCGGCACGCTAAGGTGGCAAAGTTCAGATGGGAAAAAGAGAAATGTTTGGATATGAATAATAGGCAAAATTACAGATTTTTTTCTTTTAAGAAGTGTGGTCTGTGTCCTTTTCAAAAAACGGAACATGTACATGAGCCGTGTCCAGGGTCAAGGACAACTTGAGTATGATAAAAAAATGAATTCCCAGGCACTAAAAAAGCCACTTAAGCAAGAATGCTGTGTTGATTTATTTTACAGTGCAAAGGGTCAACCCTCTTTTGGCTCTGCATTGTCAGTGCGTTGCCTATGACTCGGGGACGGCTCTTCATGCTCTGGAGGAAGACGCGGATGAAACGAAAAGGAAAGAGAAATGGGAATAAAAAGGAAAAAAGGACAGGAAATGCAAATGTTGCAATTGAAATGTCCTCTTTTATGGTAAGGCAAACAAAAGGGGGGAAAAAAACAGGAAATCGACAGGAGAAAACAGGACGGGGGGGGTAATGTCATACTGACCATTATCTTTGAAGAGAAGGGTAACATACAACTGTTACCGGCTCTTCAAAAAAATAAAAAGCTGCTTGTATACGGTGGCGATGACCTTGTACATTCAGTCAGAGCAACAAGAGGGAAATGAAAAGATGAGGTATGTTTGAATTCATTAGAAGTGAAGACTCGTTCATTCCGCCTGCAGAGGAGACGGTGTGTTTGATTAACTTTAGCAAACTGCATTCACAGAATTTACTATTTTTTTATTTTTACTGTGATATTAATAATCTTAATTTAACATTTTACATGTATTTCCAGAAAACTACATGTCAGAGATTATTGTTGAATCAGGGTTTTTTTTGGTATTTCCACTTCCTCCTTAAAAGTTTCGAATGGTAAAGTGTCTAAAATGAGAAATAGACCACAAGTTTTGGAAGAAAAAAGTGCTGTATTTTAAGGGGGCTCATATACAAATTCACCTATGCACATCTAAAGTTAACCCTATTTACATAGACTAAGAGCCGCTTTGACCAAGAGTGATTTTCGCGACGCGACTCTCATCCATTAAATCGTATCTCCGTCTTTTTCGCCATTCAACCAAACCCTCTACTGCGTATCTAAATGGTAATAAAGCAGCATATCAATACAATAGGTCCCTCCTTTTTTCCGCTGCATATTGTTGGATGCATATTGTTTGTCTTTTTTTTTTTTTTGTCCTACTGCTCGGGGCCCCCGCTGAAGCCCTGGCCGGCGGCTTTTTGTCAGGATGCTAAATGGAGGGCCGTGAGTTTAAAAACTTAAAGAGGCAGTGAAATATTAGCCAATGTGGGTGAGGAATGAGTGGCTGAGAACGGCGGCGTGTCAGTGTTTAATGGTCGGACTCGGATGCATATAAGTTAGTCCAAGCATGAAGGGCAGTGGGATGCTCGTGTGGAAACGACGTCGCCTCCCCTCGTTCCCAATCCCTCCTCCCCATCCGGCGCGCACACACACACACACACACACACACACACACACACACACACACACACACACACACACACACACACACACACACACACACACACACACACACACACACACACACACTCGTACTGTCACACCCCACCCACACAGCTTTTAAGCAAGGAGCCCATCAGAAACTTGTCATTTCTCTCATTCACTCCGACAGCCTTGAGACACAATGCAGACTTACCTCTGTGTTGTACACCCCATATATCAGGAAGATGAACAGGCCCTGCAAACAGACAAAGAAAGAGCAGGAGGGAGAGAGAGAGAGGGAGAGGGGGAGAGAGAGAGAGAGAGAGACAGACAGAGAGGGAGAGAGAGAGAGAGAGGACAAAGTTGTTACAGTTGTTTTCTCTCTTATCCTCTAATAACAAAAAAAACAACAAAGATCGTAGGTAATGAGTGGAGAGACGTGTACGACTTTAGGTTGATTCATACGGTTTTTCGGGCTACGCAGCGCCAAAATAGCAACGAGAGAAGAAGTAGGACTGGAGTCCAAATTGGGCCACCTCCGCTTGTGGCACGAAGCCATGAAAGGCTGAAACCCAAGCTTTAAAGAGATTAAAAAAAATATATATATATATACTTAGTGCAATGTACACATGTTAATGAATTATAAATGAGTCCTTACTGTACTTAAGTAGAATATATATAAATATATGTAGTTTTTATATGAGGAAACAAAGACAGCAACAACACAATCACGTTAAAGGCACACACACACACACACACACACACACACACACACACACACACACACACACACACACACACACACACACACACACACACACACACACACACACACACACACACACACACAGGCACATAAAGAGAGCAACTCAGGCCAGATGAGACTATCAAGGAAAAGCATTGGACAGAAGCGGAGAGAAAGAGAGAGAGAGAGAGACAGAGGGAGCATAATCAAAAAAAAGACACATAAAAGAAGGTATTTCATGTTCACAAAAACTCCGCGGCTAGTACCCATGGCCCAAGAATGCCATGCCCTTGGAGGCATAAAGGCTGCAGTTTTGGTCACAGAAAAACATCTATTTTTCATTCCCATCCATTGTAGCATCCATTGAATGTACAAGCTGTGCATTCGCCTTCGGAAGCCATAATGTAATACCGTCGCCTCAATGGAAACAGTGAGAACGACATTCTCAGAACACTGATTGAACTGTGCCACAAAAGATGTACCGAGAAAATTGAAAAGGCAGGTAAAAATCCTATAAATTTCAAGGCTGAGAGATACAGCAGATTCTTTGACAAGCCAACAGTGCGTCCACAGTGGGTCTAGCTAACACACACACACAGAAAAAAACTTTAAAAAGTACATCTCTCCCCTTTTCACCGCTCAGTGTCTGTGTTGCTTCATCTTTAAACGAAGGTAAGGACACATCCTGAGGACAGGCAGGCACAACCTGGTCAATGCATCAATCAAGTCGGGTTTGGAGCATCCAATTTTTGCCGGAGGGAGATCTCGATGCATCACCATTGACAACATGATTTGGGGGGGGCCCATTCGGAGTGACAGGCCAGCGACGGTGACAACCTCTAGCCCGAGCTTACTGCCCGTCCACCTTCCTATACTGGCTGCTCCCCCGTCCTCCAGGGACTGAATTGCCGTGTCTGTCGGGGCTGTCAGGTGACACCTCAGGACATCCATCCTCTTTAAACCCGCCGGTCTCTGACACGCCGAAGACATCGGGCATAACAAGGGGATCTCAAGCTGAGACCTGCCATTTCATTTTTTTTTCTTATTTTCCAATTTGCGTTGTTCTTTTGGCTACGACCTGATCCAATAGAGAGTGTGATCAATTTAAAAGCAAGATGATGTGTGCTGCTCCACAGCAAAATGTGACAATAAGGTCATAGGGGACCATTGTGGTACGGTCTGACAAAGGCATCCCTAATAAAGGTGATGCCATTATTATAAGAGTGCGAATATTTTAACTTATAAACAAGTTTTAACAATTTAAGACCACTGCAAGGTACAATATGACTTTCTTCTTCTTTTTTTAAATCAACGCAGTTAAAAACCACAAGCTATAATAATAATACATGTTATTTGAATAGCACTTTTAAAGGTTCTCAAAAACACTTGACAGAAATAAATAAAATAAAAACAACACAGTAAAACATCACATTAATAATCACATTAGTATTTGTTAAAAAAACACAAGTAAAGTATTGTATATAGTTTACCATAACACACTCTTTTGTAATCTTTTACACACACACACACACACACACACACACACACAAACAGACAGTGGGTGGTTAATTTGCAACACATACCCTATTGTATTGCATTAGAATTGCAATTTCCAACTCATTGTTGCAATTTGATTATCATGTTTTTGATCATTCCCCTTATTTGTAATTAATCTTTTGTTGTGTAGCGAACAAAGTGGGGAGAACATACAGTGCACATTAGGAAAAATGATCTATTAAAATATAATTGAGTTAAAAATAAGTGGCAGCACAACAATAATGATGGATTGTTTAAAATGTTAATTCATTAATATTCCCACTAAAAACAAACAGAAGCTGGAAAAATGGGGCGCATTATTTAAATGCATGTGTGCTTTTCTAAAACCCAGTCCTGTTTCTTTTGAACTCAGCGGCAAATGCTACAAATTTATGCAAAGAATGAGTGCAGTTGCTTTCAAAGTATTGCTATACTCTACATCAAACAGGGGAGCATAAATTAATTAGCAATCCAGCTAATTAGGGAACAATTGTATGTTTAAAAAGTTAAAGCCAACAAACACTGTGTTTGACCAAAAACATTATTACCCCGGAGACATGTACTACGCCGCGATGCAAGACGTAACATGGCGTTTGTTTAAACGAGAAAGTCAGGGATCGATTTACTTACACAAACTAAGTCAATTCAATTAAACCGGGATAGTGCGAGTCTAACCCTTGTACTCTTTGCAATGTTCACAACCTCATTTTGGAAATTACCATCGCTCTACCTCTGCTGTCCTTGTAACTCACTCTAAAAGCATCAATTGAGTGCATTAAATGTTTAAGGCAATCCTGCTCGTAATAGTAGTAACAAAAGCTTTGTATCAGCGTAAATGTTTCTATTGAGCGTCAATGTATGTGAAAATATAAATTAAATCAAATCAAAAGCTGGAGATTATTGGCAAATACCAAGCTAATTATATCCTGCATGCCTATTTAAAAGTCCAGCTCTTTTATTATTGGTATGAATTCCCATTTTCAGTTAACTGATTTTTGAGACTGGAGACCTTTCACATATTATATTTAGTCATTAAATGTTATGTTCAGTGTTAGCAGACGGATGCTTTCCATAGAATACAAGCCGCTTGATGGTTGTGGCTGTTGGGATCAAGTCTATGACCTTTCATTTATAATTATCTACCAACATAATTTTTTTTTTAAAGGTATATTATAAAGTCATATGCTGTTTGTAAAGACAGCATTCGCTCTTCCTTTCTGGCTCAATGTGCCAACGAGCAAGCAAGAGAGCCTGCTGGAGAGTGAATTAAAAGAGGGACTGGATAAACCTCTATGAAGGTGACAGATTCCTAATAAAAGCAGCTCAAGGCACGCTTTATCCTGCTGTGGCCTGCCTGCTCTCTCTCTGTGTCATTGGGCTTTGGTACGCAGAGGGGGTGTGGAAAAAGCAGTGGTGTTTGACCTGGGAACTCTAGACTAGCATCTGAAATAATCTTAAAAAAAAAACATGGATTCCTTGGCTCCCAAAATCTCCACAATGAAGTACAAACGTAGCACCACTCATGGAGCCACAAACTGCCACATTGATGGGAAATAAGCCTGGTTAAAATAAACCGCAATCATCCTTCAAGTCTATATTGGCAGTCACTGCAATGACTAAACACAATGTAATTATTTCATCACCTCCACTAATCAAAAGAAATTCTAGAGTCAGGCGTGAAGCCAGATTGTGGGGGGGGGGGGGGGGGGGGGGTGCATCCAATAAAACATCTTCAAAGTCAACTCAGTAGTGCAGGATAGTTTACCTTGTTTTTTTTTCAAACAAGAAATGTTAATAAATCCACTTAAAACAAAAACTTTTGTCAGAAATACATTTATTCCCACATAAGGATCTCAAAACAAGTCTATATTTACAATATTTACAGTCCTTCAGTTTGTAGCTCAAAGTTTTCTTTACCTGTCCACTTAGCTGACTTACATTCTGCACAATTTTGTTAGCAGTACGGTTTTCAGGAAGAGGAATCTAGATTATTTGTAATAAGTGGTGGACTTTTAAAACCTAATGTTGTATATTGACTGTAAGGCAAAATAAATTCAGCCTTTGCAAACATACAATGTCAGAAATGGAAGCGTCATTTAGGCAAGTCTATCATGAATTAAGTTGCTCTATAAGCACTAAAACAAAAAACCTTGTTTAAGAAGAATATTTTGACACAAAGTGAACACTTTCATTTCCACCTCAGCATTCCAAGTATTGATATAAGTTTTTCATAAATAGCTGTTTGCCGTTATTGCCAGCCACATGTTCCACACGGTTTCTAAGAGAACTTCAAGCGCTGCCATTGCTCAATGTCAAAAATAATTTCTACTCGTCTAGCCCCTTACATCAAAAAAATAGATATACTTTTCACAATTGACATCTTTCAATTGGGCCGACAGCTTTCTGTGAAGTAGCTGAAGACCACAAGACCTCCACATCCTTTTAGAGAATTCCAGGCCTTGGTGTCACCCAATGCCAAAAATGAAAGCTATTTGAACAAGTTGAAGCCGACGTCAAATACCCCGGTCCTAAATTCAAACACACAGAGACACTTTTCACAAATAGACCTATCTGCATCGCCACTTGGCAAAAAAAAAAAAAGAAGAAAAAGGGGGTTGGAAAAATTCTTCCCTTGCACCTGGTAATCATTACGGAAATGAGAGACAGAAGAGGTTAAAACGCTGTGATGGGGGGGAAGAAAAGAAATTCACACTTCTGGGCTGGGGCTTGCTAATGTCTCTGACCCCTCCACGCATAAACAGTTTAATTAACATGTATACATAACTTTCACTTTAACTGCTCATGGCATGTCAAATCAAAGTGTCTGTCAAAGCTGTGAAACAGGGAGTTGATACTTGCAGGTCCTCGGTTCAAAAAATCCAGCTCTGTGTAACGGCTCCAGCTGGCCAGAGAAGCTGGCAATAAGACGTGAAGACAGACAGACGGGCAGGTAGACGGGCAGCTTGTCACCGTGTCAGAATGATTAGGTAAATACCTCAGGAATAAAAGCTTTGTAACACCCGGGCCAGGCTTTGCTCAACTCAAACATGGAGTCAAGACAAGTTTGATGTGTTTAGTGGAAAAACTAAAATACAAACCAGAAGAACTCAACTCAACTTTTTATTCCGTCAATAGGATTTTAAAAATCCAGGTGATTTTGTTCAAATATCACTGAAGTTGAACGACGCCGTATTAGGGCCATTGTGGGGGGAAAAAACAGAGCCGAGAGAGGTGGGCAATATTCAGATAAAAAAAGTGGCAAATTTGTCAGTTCATAAAGTGGCAAATTTGCGAGTTTTTGAATTTGGGATGCTAACAACCAGCATTTATGCTAGCTAACTTCCCATGAATGTACGACTTCATAAAGTCGCAAATTTGCGACTTTCTTTCTCGGAATATTGCCCCCCTCTCTCTCAGCTCCGTTTTTTTTTTTTTTCTACAGTGGCCCTCATACGCCGTCGTATAAGTTGCAACTGACCGACTATGTAATAAATCTGCAACTTTATCTTTACGTCAATTTATGTCTAATTTGAAGCCCAAAGCCTTAAGTAAGATTGCAAGCAAATACATACCGGAATGAGCTGCAAAAGAAAATGTCTTTATTCAGTTGTCTTCACAATGAGACAGTAGAGTACATAGTCTGTGTACGAGGGTGGGGACGGGGTCAAAGATTTTTTCCTGTTTCCATCCTGTTCATGTACATTATAAGGGGAAAGCAGTCATTCTTTCAGAGGAGCTATTACGACTCTCCCTGTTTCGTTTCCCACATACACATCCAGTCATACGGCCTGTCACTTTGAGGAGGGGACCCCCAAGCCAGCCCGGCCTGCCTCTACAGGGTGTGTGTGTGTGTGTGTGTGTGTGGCTATACAGAGGGAAAAAACCCGAGAGTGCGTACACACATGCATACAAACAGGCACACACTGAGACCAGCGGTAACACCGGTGCTGGTGTATGATGGCTCAGGAGAGGAGGGAGAGTTATTAGCTTAGCCCTGAACCACCTACTTAATATAGGGGCCGGCGGTGATTGCTAACAGAGCCTGGCAGAGGTGACAGCTTTTGGCCCTGCTTGAGGAAATCCAATTGAAAAGCAGCCAAGAGGAACAACAACCCCGAAACAGATGTTGCTCGCTACCACCGCGCAACTTGGGTACACACAACCCCGGCGGCAACAAACCGCGATGGCAAATCTGACACACAAACACACACACAGCGGACACAGAACGGAGCACACACACACACACATATATACTGTAAAATGACCGCATGAAAAAATAAAATGGGTCTGACTTTCAATGTTGACTTAAAAACATACGTATGCTATAATAAAAGATTTTAATAGCACAATACAAAATTAATTAAAATCTTTAAAAGGTGAGAAATTAGAAATTCGGGGCATATCTATCGCCTCCACGCAGAGTTTTTGGGTGGGAACAGGAGGGTGGGCGCGACGTTTCCTAGGTGACGCCTTTGGTCAGGACGTCATTATCAGCTGTAACCGCCATATAAGGGCGGGTCAGACAGTTGGGCGCACGAACATGCACGACAGGCACTTGTGGCCGGCCCGGGTATGTCAACAAAGCACAGAGAAGCTCGGATTACAACACGCATGCACACATACACACACACACACACACACACACACACACACACACACGCACACATGCTGGGTATTTCCCTCCAGTTTGAACTTGATTTAAGGATCCATCAACTATGAATCCAAGGTTAGACATTTTTCACCGCGGAGCACAAAACACTACAGCAAACCAAAAAAAATGGAATCAAGAGGAAACGTAAAATAAAATGTAAAAAAAAATCAGAAAAGAGTTTGTAAGTATGTTAAAAACATCTATATTGAGCGGAGGCCGAAACAAAACCTTTGCCCCCAGAGAATACACCCACACACCCACCCAAACATCCATCCATCCATCCCTCTTCTTTTCCTTTTACATCTCCAGCAGGGCATTTCAATGAAAACATAACACGCAGGCCCTCAAATCATTACAGCCCCTTGCTCCAATATTAATTGAGTTTGGCAAGGCTCACCATGCCTCAGTCATAATAACATTCATTTAGTTTTTTCTATTATCGCTACTGCAAAAGAGCAAGGGAGAGAGAGAGGGGAGAGCGATATAGAGAGAAGGAAAGAGAGAGGGGGGGTGTATGGGCTAAAATCAATTCTGACATATCTTTATTGCCAGTCGATGACAAATGACAGCACATTTGCCATTGCTCTGGCATTGTGTCAGTGTATGTCATATCGATTTTACATCAGACGGACAAATGTTATTGATGAAGCTCCCAAGTAACAGATGAGCACTCCATTTCTACTTGCTTTAACGTTTAAATAAACCAGAATGACGACGGGGGTTGGTTGAGTCACGCAGCGGATCTTTTCGTTTGCTGATACACAATATTTTGCAATTAAATTTCTTTCAAATTCAGAAGGCGTTCACACAAGCCGGGGTCTGTTGGGTAACTATCTACACCCTGAACCTGATCACACTGCACACATGTGGTAATGTAATGGGGGGGGGGGGGGGGGGGGGGGGGCATGAGAAAAGAGAGTGAACTGTAAACAAACTAGCTTTTAAACAAGACAATTTAGGGTTTGCGTGTCTTAGGCGCCAAGCAAAACACGGCCGTGGAAAACCGATACAAACTTTTAACACATGGGTCAAAGCGCGAGCCTTTGAAATGGTGAGGGAAGTGCAGAGAGCTGTTTAATTAAAATACTTAGGTATCCAACGAGCCTCTCCGCGGCGCCCCCCTTGTCAAATTGTATGTGATCCCACTGTCAATCTCCGAGGGGTGTTTTCTAATTGCATAGTTTTCCACTGACTGAAGGGGGAGAGAAATATGTGAGAAACAGCAGCTGGGGACTGGGTTTGGTTTATAGGAACTGTACACATGGATACACATGCTCTGTTGCACTGTGTATGATGCTTGGGTTCCTGACACCAGCACATGTACTGTAGACATCAGAGTTCAGATATATAAATACAAAATAGATCCACGAACACCTTTAGTCCGATAGACACTTACACCATGCTGTTTATGGTCATCATACAGAAGCCTTAAAAGAAACGGGACAACAGGACCATCCGGATCTATTCTAATGCCGATTCACAAATCCTTCTGGGGTTCAGTATGTCGCCTAAAGACACTTCAACATACGGACTTGGACGAGCCAGGGATGGAAACTCTTCTGATTTGTGGGACGACCCGCTCTACCTCCTGAGCCGCAGCGTTTTGGCCGACTTCAGCCATATGAATTCGGTGCCAGAGTATGCGGCCTACGAAAACGCAGGAAGGAGGTGCGGAGGCTGCGGCTGCATTAACCTTGCAAGACAATATGGCCGACAGGGAACCTTCCAGGCACCAGGAGAACCGCCAGCGTGGCTCAGCTTTCCTGGTCAATATGGCACGCAAGTGAGGATTTTATTGCTTCAATTGACGACATTTACTTTTATACCATCTGCATAAATGGATAAATGGTGTTGAATTTTCCTCCTTAACTCCAAACCATGTTGGGAAAGAATTCATTTTTAATCAAATTGGTATAATGACATTATCCCCAATTCTCCCCCGATACCAACTGGTGGAAAAGTCCAGAGGAACACACACACACACACACACACACACACACACTATGAAATATTCCACACGTAAAACTAAGTTACCATTTAAAATGTTTCCGTCCAGCAGATTCCAGATATTAGTCTGATCCCAAAGACCAACTTTGGGGGATTCGACACTTCAGTGAGGAATATTCGACGGTATTCAAAGCTTTGACGCTTTGAAAAAATAAATAAATGACCTGCTGCCACTGCAGAGCATCCCGTTGCACGTCTACACAATAAACCAAAACGGTTAAAAAAAACAAACAGAAACAAATTTGCGCATATGTATTTCCTCATGACAAATGAATACATATACTGTATCCTACGACAACATATACAATCAGAGACCTGGCTTCATTGAGACTGTCTGTCCATTGATCTCTGGGGTGTTCAGTGCCCACACACAACAAACATCGCTACCATCTCAAATAACTAATAATAATAAACATTGATGCATAATGAATAATATGACATTTTTTACATAAAAAAAAAAGCCTGGCAAAGCTTTGACGCACTGGGGTCACCCCAAGTATGTAGTTGCCCCATAATAGGCAACTAAATTAATAATCAGTGTGCACAAATGACATAATGTATGTTAGTTTTCATTGCGTATTTTGCACCGCAGCACACAATGGCGTGCACATCACATCGCATGTGACCAGAAGAGGTTAAACAAGCAGCGCGGAGGCAATATCCGAGGTAGCATTGAAAGTGTATGAGAAAGAGAGAGTGGCGGGGACAAGGACGAATCAAATGAAGGCGATAACACTTATGATGTGCGCTTATTCATTTGGGAGTATAAAGGGATTTCTACAGACGGCTGCTATAGCCTGCTGCTAAAACTCAGGCAGGGAGCTTGTAAACACGCGTGTGCTATACCTTTATGACATATAGTATTGTTGACCGCTTTTTTTTCTCTTCCACACATTTAACGCACAATATCCCCAACGACCCTCACGCAGGCTCCCTCACTGGCGCTAATTGCATTCTTAAGAATGCACCACTCAGTCAGAGGTTCCAGTTTCCAGTGATCTAAAAGGGGATGTGGATAATACATGTACACCCACGCTACCTGTATGCCCACAGAGCTTCAGCTTACAGGTTTTTCTAAGCGTGCATCACCTGTGCAAACAAATATCTGGCCCGATGCTTTTTTTTCTTTTCGCATAAAGAATGTATGCTTCGGTCGGGGAACAATGGGATGTTTACCCTTGGTCCATTCTCTGTGAGTCGGTGTGCCATGTGTCCGGTTATTCATAATGCATACATTCATAGGCATGAAAAAACAAACAAATTTAAAATCACCTGACAGACACACACACACACACACACACACACACACACACACAGCAACGTTTGAACAGAACATCTAAAATAACACCGCTGCTGACAAGACCGTGTTGCAGTGCCCTTGACTAACAATGACAAATTGATGCAATATGCAAAGTCTGAACAAGTTTCTTTTGGGTACAAAACAAGAAGAAAAAGAGAAAAGATTGCTCTGTGTAGCATTATGGGATGCGTTTGCTCGACTGTTTCCTAGGTGAGGGGAGTCGAGCTAAAGCTAATGGCATGTGTCTTGATCAAGAAGTGTGTGTGTGTGTGTGTGTGTGTGTGTGTGTGTGTGTGTGTGTGTGTGTGTGTGTGTGTGTGTGTGTGTGTGTGTGTGTGTGTGTCCATGGAGTTGTGAGGGAGAGAGACAGAGACCGAGAGAGAGAGAGATAGAAAAAGAAAGTATATTTTGCTTATTTAGTGCTGCATCTGAACAGATTTGTTAGGAATGTAAATCATCATTTATTTGATTTGGATATGAAGAAATTATGCACTTTAAACAAATATAAAATATGTTTGAATGTGAGTGGTGACATTATTTAATACTGTCACAAAGTTTTTATTTTATTAAAATGAAAGCAGAAAGCTAAAAAAAAAAAAAAAAAAAAAGGTTCTGTCTGTCCATTTCGGACTTGTAGCTTTAATGAATCAAAATGATTCACTGCAAAAATGCTAAATCTTACAGAGTATGAGTTCCCCCAGCTAATTTCAAAGTCTCTTTTTTATCTTGAAAGGCCTAAATATTGTATTTCAAGAATTATTACCAAGCAAATTTCCACTTTCATTTCCCACTGGCAGAGTTTCTTTACTTATTCAATTCATTCATTTTTTTTTATGATTGTGGCCTTTTTAACAATTTCTTGAACCAAAATTTAAAAAGAGGGTTTCCTAGAATGAAAATTTATTTTAAAAAGCCAGCAAATATTTAAACTAATCCCTTACTGAAACATTGAAAGAAAAATGTAATTTACAGAAATTTAAAAGGAGCA
The DNA here is from genome assembly GCF_963514095.1 of Eutrigla gurnardus. Taxonomy (NCBI): domain Eukaryota; kingdom Metazoa; phylum Chordata; class Actinopteri; order Perciformes; family Triglidae; genus Eutrigla; species Eutrigla gurnardus. The sequence continues at coordinate 22,972,358 of NC_139920.1, read as the reverse complement.
TCTGAACTAACCTCGTCTCTACATGGGAGTTTTAGAGTGTAAGATTTGTGTGCTCCTACGTCGGCGTCCGTGCACGCATGCCTGCATAAACCCACTTCTGTGTGTCTCTGGATTCATGTAGTTGTGTATACGCACACACGCACACTCCGGCACGTGCGTGTGCGTAACTGTGATGCAGCACCGCGGCGGTGGCAGGGTGTATCCATCATGATAAACCGGCAGACTCGGCGACTGTCACATGCAATCACACTTCACTACGGTTCGCAGGACTTCAAAGTGAAAATGAATGGTAGTTCATCGACATCAAGACTTCATATATCTTCGTTTCTTTTTTTCTCTCCCTTTTATTTTTTGGAGAAGACTTGTCTCTTTTTATGCCAGCCTCCCTATCGCTGCGAGGATCACTTGTGTTTTTGTCATAGTCTGAAATGCATGGTGGGACACATGGGTTTAAAAAAAAAAAAAAGTAATCCATCCCATCCATCATTTTCTATCGGGGAATTTAAAAATTGGTAACTCTCAGGTTTTCACTTAAGTCTGACTGACTTCTGAGTTATCGTCAAAAGGTTTTTCATGAATTGAGGTTTGCTGTGATACATTTGCCCATTAGGATCACATTTACATATGGGACAGAGACCAGTGTGTGACCACTAGAGGGCACAAAATGAGTCATGATGCTTTAACAAGTTCTTTTGACTCTGTTTTAGCAAAGAATGAAAAAAAAAACATGGCAACATTGGCGTTTGTGAGCATGCTGTGAACGTAAAATCTTTCTAAAAAGATAAAAGGCCTTATTCAACATCGATTAAGACTCACACATTTGACACAATCATATTTTAAATCAAATAAATGCCTCGATGGTAATGCCGATAATTACGGAGAGACCCGCCTTTTTTAAGACTGAAAAGTCTATAATTGAACATGGCAAGTGTTAAATGTGATAATCATCACATTTGTAACCACTAGAAAGTCAAACGAGCCGTAATAATGCCAGAGCTGCTGCTGCTGCTGCGGCTCACTCGCACTGCTGCAAAACTTTCCTTTAATCTAGTAATGACTCTGAAATGACACTGCGCTTTAGAAAGCTGTGGGAGATGAGGCTTCGGGTCTCTCTCTCTCTCCCACTCTCTCCCTCTCTCTCTCTCTCTCTCCACGCCGTTTGATTGGCACATGCTTTCACTTAATGAGGGATAATTACTAAGGAAAACAAGTAGGAGACCACATCTGCTCAGTGTAAAAAAGGAGTCCAGGCCTGGTGCAATCTGTCAGATGGAGGCTTTTCAGGTTGTGTGTGTGTGTGTGTGTGTGTGTGTGTGTGTGTGTGTGTGTGTGTGTGTGTGTGTGTGTGTGTGTGTGTGTGTGTGTGTGTGTGTGTGTGTGTGTGTGTGTGTGTGAATGCTTCACCCACCAACACAAAACCCACCAGGACCCTGTCGCCCACCCTTGTCCCGACAAGAAGCAGATTAATAGGAATCAGCATGTGGCTGTAAACACTCACAGGGCAGAGCGTATATAAATACATATATATATCTATATCTATATATATATATCTTTGTGCGTCGACATGTAAGGGGAAATGACCCCAGGGGTGTATCTATCTGGGACGAGCAGGGGGGACCACAGCAGGAAGGGCAAGAGGCCAGTTGGGATGATCATCAACATCAACATCCCCAATCAGTGTCCTGCTGCCTGAGTCGTTGTTCCCCTCCAGCTCCCGTCGTCACTGTGTTGTTTACTTTCACACGATGCCGTAGCGGTGTATCCGCCCAGACACCCTCCGAACCAATAAATCACCTCCGCGCGGGGTTTGCATTGTGCTAAACGGCCTCTTAACGATCCGTCCATGTTTACAGGTGCGGGTTCCGATTACGGTCTAATGCTAGTGCCGTAAATCAACGGGTTACTCTCAAACATTCATTCTGTCTGACTGGTAAAATGACAATTTGTTGCATTTTCACACCGTCGTTCATTTTTCAAAAGTGGAAAACTATCATATTTAAATAGTGACTATTCTATAGGCGAGGTCCTCAAGCTTAATTCATGCTTGGAGCTCTTGACAGCAGCCTCACAACAAAGGATGATGTTTCACATCTTGGCCCACTTAACCTCTCCAACAATCCACCGTTTCACTCCGAAACGGCTTTGAAGAGATCTGATTAGTCACTTACAGCAATATTTACTCACTTGTTTTGCCTGCTTATTTGACCAAGTATCATCATATTTAACTGAGCATCAAACAGTATACATTTCTGTTTGTCACATAGCAATTATAGCCCCTTTTCTCTTTTTCAGTCAAAAAAATGCATCATTATTGTAGCGAGACAGCTGATCCAACAGGCCAGCTAACCGAGCCGAAAGAAAGTTAATGGGTCCAAATTTTCAAATTGATTAAAAAAATAGTATATTGTCTCAAGTATATTTGTTATAAACCATGTGATATTAATCCATCCATGAACAGGGGTTGATTTTCAGATAGAGATAAATAAATTCAGCTGCTTCTATTTGTCTTCGGTTGCTCGGCCCACGGCAAGGATCTGTTTCCTTAAACTACACGTCTCTCGTTTTATGAATCAGTTAACTCATTTTTAATTTGACCTGATAAAAAGAAATGCATTGTCCAATCTATGGAACTAGAAAGAGCCGAGGCGGCAGCGTTTATCGGCTCCTTAAAAAATACCTTGCATGTAAACTCAAAGTGATATTTGACAGCCTTTTAACCTTTCCGACACCCTCGCCGCCCCTCCTCCACCTCCCTGCCACCCACTCACTAGAAGAACAACAGGGTTTTTTTTCTTTTTGCTTTCTTGCCCCGTGCTGACCCAGTTCCCACTAATTACCCGCAAAGTATACATCAAACGGATCGGCTGCAACGTGGCGGAGTAAAGGGAGGGAAGCCAACCCCCCCCCCCCGTCCCCTAACCTATAGTCACCGACCCGCCATCGCGGATACTGATGTCTGAGTGTGTGCAGCACATGTGAAGTGGTGTCAGCCGATACAAAAGGCAAAGGCGGTGAACTTATAAATAGGACGGTCATTGTTTCGACGTGGGTAATTTGGGGTGTCGGGAGTTGTTCCTGTGTGGGTTTGGACGAAGGGGGAGAAGTGAGGTCATGAAGTCAGCTGATGGGATAACATGCAAACGTCTATACGCAACACAAACATAAAAAAAATATAGAAACACTAAATGCATCAAAGCAAGGATGAAAAAACAAAAGTGCAGAAGAAGAAGAAGAAGGCAAACTCTCTCTCTCTTTCCTTTTCCCTGGCTCTCTCGCTCTTGAACCCACACAGAAGTGCAGACATGCAGGTATGGTCGGGGAAAGGGGGCAAAGGGGATGGTTTGCTTTCTTATGACACAGGCTATTACTAAATTGAGCTGGCAGGTAATTCTAAGGCAAATAAATGCCGGCGGGTTTAACACAAGGAGAGGTCTTAGGGGTGGCAGCGTGAGCAATGACAGGAATTCTCTCGCCTCTTTTGACAGGAAGCCTATTATTCTCACCGCTTTATTTTCCCAGGTCAATTTTTAAAAAACTGATCTCTCCGATAGTATTTCACCCCCCCTCCCCCTCCCCAAAATAAAAAAATAAAAAAGTCTTTCCTCATGGGAATTACGGGGGTCTCCTTGCTCACTTTCTGCTCGTCCGTCTCTTCACTCCCAGACTTAATATTTACAATAGAAGAGAATAAAGATGGATGTTTTAACAGCTTTCTTTCACCGACTCCTTGTTCAGTTAGGGTACTTCAGTGACCATTTTTTACGAGGGCTTTTCCATACAAGAACCTTGATGTTAATATCTTGGATTAAGCCTCAGTCTGTGTGAAATCCTCCCTTTGCGTCGGTGAACGCACGGCATTACAGAATGTGCAACACAGCTCCGATGTGAACCGCTGCTCAAACTTTAAAAAAAAAAAACTGAAGAAGAAGAAATGCAAGAAAAGATGAAAAGAGACAAAAGGGAAAAAGATAAATACAAGTTGAGACAAAACACACTATAAATATACTACTTATAAAAAGCTGTGCTACATCCTCATTATGAGTGCCATCTCAGAGAAGCGTGGTGGGAGTCAGCACTGACCTTGGTATCCCGTTTGAATATTGTTTTAATGCCGCGGTGGGTAATTGAGGATGCAACGCAAAACAGTGGACTCTTTTTCAAAGGGAAAGTTATTTTTCCCAGGCAATGGGAATGCAAACAATCATGTGTGCACTTATTTGTTTGTTTTTCCGACCCCTCCTCATAATTAATCTGAGACACTAATTAAAAATGTGGATTTATAAATAAATCTCCATTATTTTACCTATGACTACATTAGCTTAAAAGTTTTCATCATCCTTGCATTGTTTTTATATATATATATATATATTTATATAATTCCTTATGCAAACACAATCGTTTTGCTGTAAAACATTATTTGCAATTATTTTATGAAATTGTTATTATTATTATTAAATTATTATTTAATAATTATTATTGTTATAATAGTGATTAATTATAACTGGATTTAGTGCTAAAATTAAAAGCTATTCAAAAGACATTATTAGTTATAAAGCATATATATTGTGTGAGAATATTTACCATAAAGTATACATAACATACATTTTTCAGAGTAGTCGACATGAAGTACGATCAGCTCAAATCTGTCTTATGCTTTTGATAAAAAATATCCCTCAAACAAGTGCGTGTATTATCCAGCATGGCTGACTGTCCCAGTACATCCAGTAAAGTCCGCTCCACTGGGAGAGATTGACGTGCGTTTTAAATTGCGGGATGTGAGACACGGCCGACCCTAAATAAGAACGTCGGGGGAGTATGGTTCCTGCGTTCTTTAACAATCCAAAATGAAAAACATTTCCCTCCCTGAGCTGACCGCTGAGAGATTTGCCATGTGTGTGTGTGTGTGTGTGTGTGTGTGTGTGTGTGTGTGTGTGTGTGTGTGTGTGTGTGTGTGTGCATGCTGCACGTGTCATGTGTGTATATGTGCAGCGTGACTGTGGAGGCGGTGGTACGGATAGAAGATGATATTTGGCATTTAAATGAAAAATAACAGTTTCTCCTTGTGTGGACTTCACTCACGATAATCCACCGATCAAATCTAAAGTGTACAAAATCCTAGAGAAATTCTATTCCTTACATGTTTGTCAACATGTTTGGAAAGTTTTTAATCCAAACTAATTTGAATATTTGATTAGCTATCAAGAAACCATCATTAAAATCTGCAACATAAGGTTTTTTTATTATATTCTTTTTGTCCATCGCTCATTTACTAGCAATTGAATAATAATTTTGGGTCAACTTGTTTCATTCTAATACTACTAAAAAATGATTTGAATGTATGTATGTATGTAGCCTCAGTTACAACATGGTATAGCAGGAAAAAAATAAATAGTGAGGCAAAGCAGGAGAAGGGGAAAAAAAAGAGAAAGAAGTGTGTGTTTGAATGGGCCGGTTGTGCAGGTCCAGATGAGTGGACTGCAGATGACTGACTGGAGAAACCGGATCCAAGTTCTCTTGTTTTTGTTTCTTCTGCCAAATGAGAAATTAAAATAACTTGGAACTTCTTGGGTCTGTAGGGGCTTGTGGGTAGTGGTGACAAGTGGTTGCACACACTGTGCACACGCAAACACACTTAGAATACTTATGAGGGCATTACATTAAAATAAATCCAAGCTGGTCTTTCGCTAGATTCGAAGAACAGGATCACATGAAACCATCACCCCACCTTGGAAGCTTTTAGCTTCTGCCAGCAAAGCCTCTTTTCATCCCCTGGTTTATTCTCTGCTATTGCTCTCTTTTTATTTTATTTTTTTGAGTTTATTTCTCACCTGGCCACTTTAACATGGAATGCTCTCTAATTCTATATTGGACAGTATGGAGTTAGAGTTTAAGTAAAGGTTGAAATTATAATTTGTGGGGTGGAATATTTTTGATGCAGCAGCTTTTTAGGAAAGCACGAATCCACCGCCGCTACGAGGCGACGACAACAACAACAGCAAATCGTGTCTGATTAATATGTGACAATGTTAGGCAAAACAGAAACCCCACTATGGATCCACTTACGCGTGATTTATGTCGTTTTCTAGATCGACAGCGAGGATGGAGATGGCTTTACTCTGGCTTTTACAAGAGCCTCAAAAAACTGCAGGTTGACTCAAGGTAATATTAAGGGCACACTTTCTCCCACTTATAGTATATAGGAAAGTTTTCACTCTTGTCTACCACCTGTTAAGGTCTAAATACCTAAATAAGAGCTTCCCCGTCAAAATCATCAGGCCTCATTCACAGATGTTTTGTGATTTTTTTTTTTACTCTCTTGGCAAAAAGTGAGCAACAGAAGACTATCAAGATTGATCTTAAAAAACGGAGACATGTCCATGTGAATTGTAAATCTATCCTTAGCACAAGTATGCAGCCGCAAAATGTAATTTGGGCAGCAATCAGAGGAAACCGTGTGGAAACTAAATATCAGCATCTCTTATGACACTTTCACTTATACTGAATGTTTCTTTCTTCTTAAGATAAGTGATGTAAGATTATTTTTTCATGAGTACAGTTGATGATTTGGTAGTTTGAAACATTTGTCAAATAAGTCGTGCAGACCACCTGTTTAACCTCTGAGAATCGTCTGAGCATGCTCTAATGTCAAATATATTACTGGGCTGGAGATTCTATGACTCTGACAAAACCTTTATACAATTATAGGCAAAAATTATTGTATAAATGAAGAAAAAATACCAGCTCTTTCAGAAATGATCACATTTAGTATATTCACCCAGGATGATTAATAACAAGGATATGTGTGAGGTCCTGCTCATATGGGCAAAGTGCTTATAACAATATTAACATGTTTTAAATGAAGAAAACATTGAAAGAATCTATTAATGTATAAAAAATGATGAACTTAATGTATTTCTAATGTTTTTTCAGCTTCTCCAGCTGTGGCTAGTGATATTAGAGTTGCTTGGCATTATGTTATATTTAATAAAAGGCTAATAAAAGCTTTGAGTATTAACCTAAACTGTGAATAGAACCACTGACTCCACTATAGTGCAAATACAATTTTGTAGTAACTGAGCCACAGGGCCAATAAAAAAAAAGAAAGAAAAAAAATCTCCCCTTCACAAACAATAACTTCTGATGCTGTAAACGTATTGCTTACTCGCACAACAAATCTCCCGTACGGCAAAAATCAATAAGCAGAGCAACACCGTATTGATCATATCTATATCTTGGATACACTCTGTTGTCACGCTCCACTAGCCAAGCGTGTGAGCGTTGTGTTTATGGAAGATGGAGCTCCTACGTTTGTTTCAATTGAAACAATATTCATTTTATAGCCTCAGTTCAATACCAGTGTTATAATATATATTTATATATATATATAATTAATAAGCTGCAGCGGTTGGGATCATTCTGTTATGTGGAAAGCAACATCAGGCTCGACTTAAACATGGCTTTCCTAACTTTGTAAAAAAAGAAATATAACAAATAAATACATTATTTACCTCATTGTTTTTATTAAAATAATTAGTATCCAATACTAGATCAGCCTGTTGTCACAGATCCCCCACCCCCCCGATCCAGCTATTTCAGTCAGCATCAGATCGATATCTGATATCAGCATCTGTATTCTTACATCTCTATGTATTTTAAAGAGGGACTTTCAGATGGATTGTAAAGAAATTTCCCCGATGAGCAGAAATGTGCTTGTTTCGTCTGAAAAGATTGAGCCGTTCTTCCCACGAGCGTATGAAAATAGTGTTATTACTTCAGAATGAAATGTCAGCTCAAAACTATGTACAATTTTCTTTTGATTTTCTGAATTACTAAACAACAACCTCTGCATTCTTGCATACATACATACAATTAAAGTCTATTCCCTCCTCCTAAAGTCACTTTTAACCCTGAATGAAATGGTAAACTTCTAAAGCTTTACGGAACGCCAGTAAAAGTCTCATTGGCCAGCCTGTTCATTCCATAAGAAAATACGGGAAAAAAAACACCATTGTCATCAGCTCCCGTGTTCTAAAAGAACATAATGCGATATGAATGAAGCGGCTCTTATTGATTTCTCTATATTTCCACAACTGAGATGACAAGGCACAGGGTTGCCCTCCGCAGGCAGCAAACCGCCATAGCAGGAATAAACAAGGAGACATTCTCGACGAATACTTAGGCCTGCAAAGTTACGGAACAAAAAAACACAAAATAAGCGCGGGATATCACTTGCACCCTCAACAACTTACGGAGGGCAATCGTTACCCCAACATTTTCTTTCTGACTCCCTTACTTCCTTCACCTCTCCAGTTTGTTTTCTCCCTCTCCCCCCCTCCCTCCTTCTGCAGCTCAAAGTTATTGATAGTTTAAAGTTATGGGCTAATAATAAGATGGACACTGCATGGCCAGGAGCCTATTATACCCTGGTAATGGATAGTGCGGAGGGTTTTTTGAATGACATTGCCCAGAGATTGGATGACGAAGGGTGGAGCGATTTATGGGCCACCCAAAGAGCCCTCCCGTCCCCTCTTCTCTCTCTCTCTCTCTCCCTCTCGCTCGCTCGCACACACAGCCATGCAATTTATCTCTAGCTTGATAAGGAAGGAGATGAGGCATGCCAGTATTTATGGTGAAGATGTTCATAAAAACTAGTGGCTCCGAGCAAGAAGTTAGAAACTCAAAACTCGTTCATGCCGTCCGGAGGAAACGACACCAAAGTACAGTTTCAGAGTTTTTGATGATTCTTGGTTGTGAAATGAAGTGTGACATCACTGCTTTTTGGGCTTTTCTTTGCTCAAGAAGCCACTAATTTCAACGACGCATTAATGTCAGCAAAATAATAATTTCACTCCCGTCTAATAAACACAGTGTTGTTGGACTTTTAAATGTTAAACGACTAAAAATGTCCATTTACGTTTACATTTAGGGCATTTCGCAGACACTTTTATCCAAAAACACTTACAAGAAGTACATTTGTTGGAAGAAAGTGTAACAGTTTATCGCTTTTATATACTAATTTAGTCGGGTGAAAATCGTAAAACTTAAAAAAAAAAGGTGTTAAATTAAGAATTTGGGGTGAAATAAATTGCCTCCACAGGCTCTCAACATGGCGACCGCGGAGCCAACAATGTCCATGGTGCTGACAATCATAGACCGGCAGGACTGGCACCGCTATGTGGATCATACAGGGTCGCCCCATGAAGTTGGATTCATTTGCAAATGTCTTGTCTTTTAAAGCGGCAAACAAATATTATGCATGAATTCATTTCACCTGGAAAATTGGGATGCATAATGTAATTATTGTAGCTGGTCAACAGTGATTACTGATGCATTTAAATAGGAATAAACATTGTGTCTGAAAACTAAACATTCCAACTTTATGGGCAACAGTCTACTATTGTAGTATATCTGAATATCACAGAGGGGAACTTTAAAAATAACATCTCTTTAACACAAGTAAAATCAGAAAGCCCGACCCATCAGACATGCATACATGCTGGGTTTCTCCAGTATATTTGCTCAGGTCTCTATTGAGAGGAATAACAGCAGCAGCAGCAGAGACACATCAGACAGCGTTGTCAGGACTGGAGGAGGAAGAGGGGAGGAGGAGGAGGAGGAGGAGGGCGTGAGGGAGTGCAATGAAAAAGGCTTGTCAACATTATCTGTTTTATTGATTTAACAGTAAAGGCTTGCCGCTTAAGCTTTATGTTGCTTTGGCCGAGCCGCATTGAAAATACAACAGCAAGCGAATAAAAAACGATTTCCTAAAAAAACTTGGAACATTTTTATTTATTTATTTATTTATTTTTTATCTCCTCCATCCTACCAGCTCGGGGTTTTTGCATGCTGTTATTGTTAGTTTCACACATTTCATCAGCTTTATGAGTTGACGTTATTATTATGATGGGGCCGTGTTAAACTGTTCTCTCCCTCCCGAAGAGATCGATAGCATTGAAGAGAGCAAGACGGTCTACTATAGGAGGACAGTGGGCCATTGTAACGTGGGGAGTAATTAACATATCGGATCGTTAACGACAGTTACAGATCTGTTCAGACCAGCGATGCTTTCATCTTATCAGCATGTTAACATGCTGAAAGTAGAAGTTGATTTTTAGTCAGTATCATATTAATATTAGTTGAATGTGTGGATTTAACTTTGTAACTTTGTAATTGTTTTGTCTCGTCATTTGAAATCTCTTTGTAGTATACTGTAGCTGTTAAATTAAAATTACCTGCTACAAGCAACAACAAAACAAGTTTTGATTTTACATTTTTCTCTCTATTAAGCAAGATTTATTTTAAATCTTAGGGCGTACATGATGTTGTGTTTTCCATTTCTATTTTGTTTTAAACAGGCAAATAAAATAAAGTCACAGAAATGTTAAAAGGAAATTTGTATTAGTGAACAGAAATAAAGATGTCTACACATTCTCTCCCAAAACACCTCGAGGACGGTTCCTACAAGAGTGTCACTAGACCCCCATGCAGACCGGAGAGCAGCCGGGTCAGCGGAGTGTGTCCCTGAGCAGCGTGGGGCCTGGTGGGGTTCCTGTTGTGGTCCTGACCTGTCGCGGCTTTAGTAAAGGCACACTGTGAAGCTCCATTATGCCAGAGCAGCTGGTTATTGCCGGGGGCCTCCTACAGCTCCACAGAAACCCAGTCAACACACGAAACATGCCAGATGATCTGTATATGTCCACATTTGCACTATATTCACTGCACTTTATCTATATCTTCATATTATATCCATACCTTTAGACTACTGTGAATACTTTTTGTCCTTTTGTACATGTATAGATGTATAGGTTTATACCTTTTGATTACAGTATATGTTTGTATCGTATTTTCTATTTGAGGTCAATGTGTGAAGGGAAACTGCAAAATAAGAATATCTTTGTTGAGTGTGAAACTATGTTTCTACCGTGTGTGTCACGATAAAAAAGCTTTTAATCTGGTGTGTTTTAGGGATGGATTGGCATATTCTTGTCCCGTGCAGCATGCCTGACCAAAAAGATGGAATCAGCAATGCAACAACATGCAGAAGACAGACGTTGGGATTATTTTTTTAAACCGGGTCGTTAAAGTTGTGCTGAGATGTTTGAGGAACGAAGTCTTGAAAGGAAGCCACAGCTCCATCAACCTTTTATAGTGTTCTTTTATATGTGGTTATGGCAGAATTATGATAAGTGATGTGACCGATACTGTTACAATGAAAGCAAGAGAGTGAGACGGATTGTCAGAAAGGCAGATAACAGACAGGTAACACGCAGGCAGACGGACAACAGACAGTCAAGATGCACGAAACAGGACCAGAAATCCATATAACTTGTTAACATGTGAGGCAGTGAAGTCGTATAATAAGAGCCCAGAAAAACCTTCGGTATTAATTACTGTCGACGTGGAAAAAACATAATTAGATGTGGGGGGGGGGGGGGGGGGGCAGAAACTATTTATGGCAACTGAGGGGCCTTGCTTAATGATCAGACTGCAGCTAAAACCTCTATTGATTTTCTCGTTAAATATACAGCTCAATTAAAGATACAGCTGATTAAAAGACGACTGCAAATCACGGCGGCGGATCTGGACACGCTGGGGAAGCTGCATGTGGGGGGGGGGATTACATGATTTCATCCTTACATCCTCCTTCCATCCCTGCAGTGCAGTGGGAAAGAGAGAGTACATCAATCTCTCTCCACGTGAAAACTAAATATTTCACAAAGTTGTGACCTTTTTTTTAAAATGGTGTTGCCCACACGTATGTACGTATGCAATGCAGCGAAACGGCCTCAAACGTGTGACTCGCAGCGCTAAAAGAAAGAAAATCAGACGCTGATGAGCCACAAACAAGTGCTGACCTCTGAACGAAGCAGAAATAATCAAACAAACAATACAAATCAACGTCGCTTGTTAAAACGAAGCACCTACTTAACACCAGCCAGACCAAGGCTTTTTTTTTTTTTTTTTTTTCCCTCTCTGCTTCAGCCTTGTCACTGACAAATAAAAACCTTGACAGTCTGTGTACCCTTACCACGAGAGGAGGGAAGAATTACAATGTATAATGGAAAACCTTTCTGTTTCTCATTGAAGAAGAAGAAATAAATAAAGAAAAAGGCAGTTTATGGTCTATAAACTGTTCAAAGTTGATTTGAAGTTGCTCACAAGTTTGAGCTGCGGCGTTATTTGTTGTACTTCGTTACAATGGATGGACGGATGTTTGCAAGAATGTTTAGGTAACAATACTCTAGTTGTAGTTGTGTTCTCCACCTGAGAGACGGGGACGCATGGTTGGATTCAGGTGTTATAAAACTCAGAAGAATATTCACTATGTTTGTTTATTCTTGGTATTCTAGGTTCCATTTTTGTTCATAGTTGAAACTTGAAATATGAAATTTATGACGGCATCACTTCAATGTGTCAATTAGTGGAATGAAACCAAAGCAGAGTGGACTCCACGTGTGCATTTTAATCAGCCCCTCGTGCCTGCAATGTCTAAACAACTGCAACAAGCTGCAGTTCAGGAATTATAAGAGAGCAACCACATTTCTGTAATTACAGATTTGAACCATTACTCCTCAGTGAACGTCCTCCGACAGCCTGAAATGTGATTTTTTACTTCCTGATGGCTGCTCTCTCTCTCTCTGTGTATGTGTGTGTGTGTGTGTGTGTGTGTGTGTGTGTGTGTGTGTGTGTGTGTGTGTGTGTGTGTGTGTGTACCTGCAGGGAGTTGAGGAGGATGAAGACGTAGGCCATGACGATGGAGAAAGGCACCAAGACGCCACACAGCCACGTCAAGCCGAGGATGGGCAGCAACACCAACACTGCTTTCACTGCAGCCCTGTGCTCGCACACACACACACACATACATGTAAACAGGGCCAACAGGGAACTATCACGCTCCACCAGCTAAGAGGGGACTCCTGTTTCTGGTCATTTTGAAGAAACAAAAATAGAATAGTATAGCTTCTTTTAATGTCTTTTACACACACACACACACACACACACACACACACACACACACACACACACACACACACACACACACACACACGAAGAATGTAAGCATATAACCAACTGGTTGACTGAGCTGAACTTACACCAGATACAATTCATTTAAGTATAGTCCCCTAAAATTTGCACTTCCTCCCCGATGGTCCCGAGTTTTATTGGGTTTGCTCAACTTTTTTTGGTTCTTTTTGGACAAAACGGAGCAGCTTTGGCAGGCCGGCTGTTCCGTATACAACACCGTGCGGCTGGAAAGGCTCACGGGGTGACAACTTCCCACCTTAAATCTGCCTTAATTCTGTTTAGAGTGGAATTATCTTCCCGCTCAGGTGACCGCCAAACCACACCAGCTGTGTGTGTGTGTGTGTGTGTGTGTGTGTGTGTGTGTGTGTGTGTGTGTGACATGGTGGGCGGCAAGCCCTAGTTTATTCAGCGGAGGAATGTGTTTGAGTTTCCGAGAGGGCTGCCACCCAGGGGTGCCAAATGGTTCAAGGCCCGCTTTGAGAAGCTTCATAAAGCGCCTACTGTGAGCACCGTTGGGCCGAGGTGGTGAGAAAAAAACATATTCGCTTTAACGTGATTTTCACCAGGAGGATCATATAGCAGCCTGCAGGGGGAAATCCACTGGATTACATGTAGCAGAGTTTCACTCTGATGAGCCGACGCAAGTGCAAACAAAAGAAAAGACATCAGCAAAGTGAGCAGTGACAAGATGCTGCTTCAGTGAGGACACGAAGGACGCCATGTAACAAGGTGACGGTCAGGTTTGAGGAGTTATCTCACGTGTTCTAATCCTGCACATTAAATGACCAATCAAAAGCAGGGTCGTTCATCATTAATATCATTCATACTGGGCTAAAGAGCTACAGAAGTTACATATTATGTCTCTTATTTTAATTTAATGTCATTGTTTATATTGCAAAAAATTGCATTTTTGTATTATTTTTACATTATCATCAACCCTTGGGAACAAGTACATATATATAATAAATATAATGTAATGAAAAATAAAAAATGTATATATTGCATCTCAACATGGGAAGTTATTACAAATTCTTTCAGCCAAATATTTTAGAGATCATTTCAGAATGTCAATAATTGAATCAGGGTTTTAATCAATGTGTGTTTTCAGATTTTAGCTGCTGAGATGATATTACATGTGTATTATTACTCTTCAACCCATTCTCAGAGGTTCACCCTAAAATGATTAGTCAGTATAAGGATAAATACCACCAATATTAATATACTATTTGAATAAATACGGTCAATAAGAGCTTTTAAATGTAAAAGAAGCCAACACACTAATGAACGCTCATATCAGAATAATTCCTCTATCGCATCAACACTGAATGATAATAAAACATTGAGACCTGATATATTTTAAACAATTTAAATACAATCCTTTAAAAATGTATTCTTCTAAAGGTAAACAAGTACTGCTGTTTTAAAACGAGAAATCCCACTATAGAACCTTCCAGCTGCTTTTTTATTTGACTACAGCTTGTCTGCTCCGAGGCCTGCAGCAGTGGTTGGATCATCCTCTTTATTTCCTTTTTAAAGAAAGAGGAGAAATGGTGCCTCCTTGTGGTCAGTACCTGATTTGCTCACAGGCTTGATCCACGGGGCTGGTGCCCATGGCCAACATGATGGACCTTCTCTTGGCGGTGGAGATGGTGATGACCACCACCCGGGTCAATACCATCACATTCACCTGTGAGGATACAGCAATGAGAGAAGAGGCGGAGTCAACGTGGAGCTCTACAGGACAGAATGGCTGAATGCACCATGAATTTTGTATTTTTTTAATGTAGGATTTCATTTGCTGACCATGATGATGAAGATGACGGGTCCCGCGAAGCCCCATATAATCCCATTCTCGACACTCAGCCAGCAGTAGCCGTCGGCTGAGTATTTGCCCGAGGCTGATGCCAACGTGATGGTGACTATCAGCACCGGCAGACCTGGAGGGAGGGAGAGGGGGGGAGGAAGAGGAGAATATAAGAGAAGAATAAAAGTACCACAGATAATCAGAAAGAGGAAGGGGAAAATGGAGCCACATTAAGAGACCATTGTGATGCAAATAGTCAGAAACGGCAGCCGACGTTTCACAGTTTATGAAAAGTATTATCATCTGATACTCCCTACAGATATGGTGTATTAAATACAGCGGTCGTACCCCAGCCGATGAGATAGTAATACTTCATGTGACGATCCTCGCTGAGGTTGACGGCGACCACCTTGCTCCAGAGCAGCAGACCCTCCACCAGCATCCAGCTGAACGCCGCCATGAAGAAGAGGTGGAGCAACGCCGCTACGAGTGTGCACGCCACCTGCAAAACGCACAGCCACACGGTCCTGCATGTCAGATACACACTACGGTATTCAGACGAAGCTACTTTAAAAGGAGAAAATGCATTACCTTCCATGTGAATGTCACAAACATACAAAGAAACTAGTGCATATGAGGGAGAATTGATTGTTTTGTATGAAAAATGTTCTCTCTCCAATCGCACACAAACAAGAAATTAACTATATGTTGTTGATGGATTGTTGAAAGAAACCTCGTGATCATAGATTATGCTTCATAAAAATGTAATGTACACCGTTTTGTAATCCCGAGGAAAATGTGAAAATGAAATCCTCAAACATCAGTAGGAGATTAGGAAGAAAATGAAATACAACAAATAACGTTACTCTAATGGTACAACCAAATATGCCTTTATAAAAAAAATCTGAAAAATGACCTCCCTGATGGTCAGTCAGCCTATATACTTATGAATCCCCCCCCCAGAGATAGCCCACCACCCTGACCTGACCTAGGGTCAAAAGACCAGGGGTCAAACCAACTACAGGCCATTGGGTGACCGCTAAGAGACTGAACCGTGTGTTCCAGCTGATGGATAAGACATTAGTGGCCACTTATGTAACATTGGCTGCATGATTTCAAGTCTCATTAAGGATGCTATTAATAAAACATGTTGACATTTTAACGTATAGGACAGAAGACATAAAGCATAACAGCTGTAAATGAAGCAATGTGTCAACATGTTTATACTAAAAAAAATCATAAAATCTTGATCCAATTACTGATTTGATTGTAAAATGATTAAGGAAATTATTATTATTGAAAAAATAAAAAGAACTATCTTTCATTGTGTTAAATTTTTGACTGCTAATCTTAACATTAAATCCCATGTATTGAAGAATCAGATGACCTTGTTGTGAATGGCCGAGCCGCTGCAGAGCAGGATCACCTGGGCGCAGATCAGAGCGATGAACAGGTTCTTATGGATGGACGTCCGGTCCGATTTAGGGATACTACGGACAGAAACAGGCACAGCGTCAAGATATAGTTTAGACTTAAAATGAGAGATTTAAACATAATTGCAATTCAACTCGCAATTTGTTTTCAAGTATTTTTGCCTCCTGGGCTAATATTTGATCAATATGATGCTGTGCACCACATAGTCTAACTGGAAACAAACACATATCGCCTTTAGATTGTATCAATAGGTCTTTCCATTTCAGGCTGCTTATGTAACACTGAAACACACAGCTGGACGGAGAGGTAAATGAAGTGGAGCGTCTCTCATTACCTCCTGATGCTTTCAGCCTATTTAGACTCATTTCATATCTGCATCACTGCTTGTGACCACCATCATGTCATGGTGTGATTACACATCCACCTCTGGACAGTGTGTGTGTGTGTGTGTGTGTGTGTGTGTGTGTGTGTGTGTGTGTGTGTGTGTGTGTGTGTGTGTGTGTGTGTGTGTGTGTGTAATGCATGGCTGAACTTCGTGATTTCTGCACAGTCGTAAATCGCCGACGCGGCTCCTCTCCAGCTGATTGTGATCCCACAGTGACCCTAATGTTAATTAATGGCTGCAGAATGCCGCCATAAACCTTCGGCGTGGACTCACATGTAGACCGCAGTAATTACTGGATTAGCAGGGGTCGATACTCATCGCCGCCTTAGGAACAGAGCATGAGCAAAATACAGTGCCGAGCAGTTATCGCTCGCTTTTTTTTAGTGTATGGCGGAAGAGCGTCACATCAAAACCCAATGGAGAGATCTGAAGACCAACAGTGGGATGTTTAACAAAATTAAATTGAAATAGGACTTCCCAAGTGTTTTATCTGTAAATCGATAGCAACATAATTATGGTGTATTGACGTCATAGCTGGGAACAAGAACTAACTTCTATGAATTTTTATTTATGCAATTAGACTGGTGGATCAACCCCCGGGTCACATTTCACAAGTAAATAAAACAAATTGGAACGTCCTATATATGTGAAATCCTTATGAACTGACTCTTAATGGCTGATCAGATTTCTCAGAAGTATGGCTAAATGTCATCATTTAGTGTTTCATTCTTATTAGTTCTAATATTTGTTTAATTCCAACAGTTTCTTTTCCCTGACAACAACAAAGTACTTTGAAAATGCAAAACAACGGTTATTATAGAAATAGTCCAATTTAAATACTGAATATCAACCACATTTATTTAATAAAACCAGTATCAAAACCAATATTACAAATGTATTGTAATTTAACTGTGTTTTACTTTCATATTTATATTCTTTACATGTGTATATTTGTTATTCATCTCCATCTATCTATCTATCTATCTATCTATCTATCTATCTATCTATCTATCTATCTATCTATCTATCTATCTATCTATCAACAGAAAGAGGAGTGGAGTCTGAGTTGTGTGCATCGGCTCAAACAGACAGGAATCAGACAGATATGTTGGCACCCTTAAAAAAAGTGGGGTAAATAAAAACTCACTCCAGCACGGTGAAGAGCATCAAGGTCACCACCAGCGCGCACAGAGACGCTCCGGAGCCGATGAACGTCAGCTTGGTCAGAATCAGCTCTTCCTCGGGAGTCCACTGGGACAGAAGGAGAAAGGAGACTGTTGTTCATCTGATAGAAAGATAAGACAGCTAAGACAGCTAAATACCAACAAAATGTACATTTACAAAAAGATTAAAGTGCTACTGATGGTTATTTTCTTTATTTTTCTTCTTTTGGATGGACAGAAAGCTCTGCCAATGCATTCTTCAAAAGGATAGGCACACTGGGAGTGACACCTGCTGGTTATTACGGTGTACTACAAGATCCTGGCCTCAATTTCAGAGGTCAGAGATCACATCAGCAACGTATACTGTTCATTCCAATACCCAAACTGCCATGCTACTAAGTATGCTGGGGTAAAAATACATAGTATAATACTAATAGTATAGTATTAAAAAATATATTGCTTTAAAAGGGCAGCCACGGTATGTATTCAAATTAAAAGGAAAGGGTATGATTTGGAATGCAGGATTTAGATCAGGATTTAAAAATCACATACTGACATAAAACTCCTAACCTTAACAACTGTTTAAATGAGTGAGGTCTAACTGTCAAATTGTATAGTTAACATAACATTTACCTGTGACTCCAGGTAATTCATCAGCACTGCAAAATTGGTGGTGTGGTTACAGTGACAGGAAGTGACACTGGAGCTGGCAAACGTCACCTTGCAACCATCACTGGACCAGCTGCTGGTGTGATTATGCCTGTTCAGCACAATAAACGAGCACAGACACACTCAAACACATCCTCATCAATTAGTTTCAGAGAACGACGTTAAGAATTAAATACATAAAGCATTTCATGGATATCTATCTATGTGTCTGACCAAGGATATCCTATTTTGGAATGAAAATGTGGAATTCATTGGATTGTCGTGTCCAAGTTTAGGAAATGCATCATCAGAGTGAAATACGTCAATACACAATAAAAGTTGTTGTTGGTCAAACTTACATTAAGCTGAAATTCCAAAAGGCACAAACGGGAGTAACTCGCTGTGAATACTCCACCTATTAAAACAGAAACACGTTTCTTTTAACATATTACCTCGGACCTATTTATAAATACTTGGTATGAATAATGGACTGTACCACGTGTGCTGATGAAAGGGTGTACTCGATGGCCACGGGGATGGTTTGGGCCTTGGAGGCATCACGGACGGTGGCTGATATGACAACGGAAGCCAGGTGTCCTGGGAGAATTCTGATAAGGCAAGACAATGGTCACCTCTTACATCTGTCCTCCAATTTAAAGGTCATAAAAACAGGAAATAAACTACCTCTTACATCTGCTCACTCTCCGAAATCATCCCTACTCTAAATGATGAACGAAAAAAACGAAAGAAAAACGAGGCACACAAGTTCACATTGTTGCATTCGATTTAACTTTGAGCTATTATCAGAAAAAGTACAAAAAAGTCAGAAGTAAATTAGCATTTATGCAAGAAAATGACTTCTACTGCACCAATATTGTGATTTCTGCTCATTAGATGCTTCTATATATCAATATAACAAGAAATCAAGTAGGCTGACGTGCAAATAAAATAAATAAATATAATATGTATTTGTATTTTTATTAAATATAAAAATAAACTACATATATAATATATAATATAAAAATAAATAACATTTCTGTGAGTTGACTAAGTAAAAGACAACAGGCAAACTGCTACTGACCCTTTGACCTTCTCTCGGTGACTCAGCGGAGCTTCCTCTGCTCCGGACACAATCTCACTGAGACGGCTGTAGTGGGTATGAATAAACATCACTTCATCATATCCTGATTAGAGAGAAAGGAGGAGCAGACCACAGCGATTTTTATTCTTTAGGAGCATTACAGCAAAACCTGCCACAAACATTAATGTTTAGTTTATTTTAAGAATGAGCTGATAAGCTGCACTAATAGGCATGCATCACAGTAAAACTACAGTTAATCAAACAACAGCTATCACCAGGCAGAATATTTTAACATTTTCAAATACTTTTTTTTAAATATTTGCACAAGGCAACTACAGTATATCCGAGGTATGGTTATGGTTAGGTAATACACAACACATTATTAAGATTACCATGACAGTACTCTACAATCAAGGATTTGAAATCTTCTTTAAATCAGTGTATTAGTTTATTTTACATTTGCATACTAAGCATTTGAACGTCTTCCATTTTTATTTTTTGGGTATGTACCTTTTCCCCCACTCATTTGGGTCAGCGTCTTTGACAACAAGTGCCTTTCCATGCGTGTGCGTGTGCGTGTGTGTGTGTGTGTGTGTGTGTGTGTGTGTGTGTGTGCGTTTCCTACCCAGCGCGTGGATCCTCTGGAGCTCAGTGTCGGGGATCAGCAACTCATTCGGACCCCCGCTGCCGGCGGTCCCAGAGCCAACCGCAGAAGGCTTGAAGACTTGACTGTAGCTCTCCTCAGTCAGCTTCTGCCACTTCATGTACACGTCTGGAAGCAAAGCCAGCAGAGACGTTAGAGACAGAATAACAATAATAATAGTAACCAGGAGAAGAGGAAAAAATACAAGTTATATGTTATACATGATCGACTTACTGTATCAGTGGATTGATAATGATTACCTGAATTATGAACATGTAACCACTAACAAGGAGACAAGGAGTGCAATAGAACTAAAACAGCCAGTATGATACAAGTGTTATGTATGTAATTGTCATCATCATTATCATCATTATTATGATATTTCTTTCTTCCCATACTCACAACCACACTCAACACATGCATTATAATAGATCTCTCTGAAACACTCTACTCTCATTTTTTCTGTTTTGTTTTTTTAGTTTTCACTCTTTTTTGTATCACACTATTAAGCTGTTTTGTTTCACATTGTGTCACATGTTTTGTTATTTTTATTGTTGTATGCATCATATCTGTTAAGTCACTGCTGTTGTTTTTGCTCTTGCACCAATAAAAAAATAAAAAACGGCAATACTGATTGTTGAAATCTCCACATAACAAGAATGAGGGCCTATTTTCTTCAATTAATATATATACTAAGGTAGTGGCTATGAAATTAACTTTCTTTCATCTCTCCATCAAATTTGATCAAACTGTGCCTGCATTTTCAGCTAAGCACCAACAGATTATTATTCTTTATTATGTTTTCCGTTTTATGTTATTATTACCTATGTTCCTGGTAGAAAGAGTGAAGCCTCTTCTCTCAGCAGACAGCATGTCTGCAAGGGTTTCAGTGAGACTGTCGATGCTCTGGACAACGGTGAACGGGCCCACGTTGACCTGCACAAAATAACACAAACATTCAGATTCATGGAGGACAAAGGACATTTTCATTGTTGAGAAAGTCCAGATAATTATTTGACCTCTTTTTTTAAAAAATGTGACCAAGTATGCAATATAAGCACAGGGGAGACCTTGCTAAGATAAAACTGTTGAGTTGAATCTAAGATATAAATACCAAATACTAATATTCTGAGCAAAAAAGTTGCAAATTTGCGAGTTTATAAAGTGGAAAATTTATTTTTTCTAATTAATACATCACAACGCCTTGTTAAGGTCCTTAGGGTGATGGCTGTTGATGCTGATGATCGGGTGGCTGGGCTAAGATGCTTCACTTGCGTCATAGCCGAGATAAACAAGTTGCTTGGTTTCCCGCTTAGACTGGATGTTTGCCGTTGCTATGACAATTAGTGAAAAAAAAAATTCTCCGAATATTGCCCTACACTCTCGGCTCCGTTTTCCCCCCCTACAGTGGCCCAAATACACCATCATATAAAAATATGGTTATTTGATGCAAGATGTTTTTTATTTTTCACCCACTCACCCCCTCCTCTGTCAGGCCAATCCACTGAGTAGCCATGCTGGGCTCCAGCATCAAACTTGCCACCTTTACATAGTTGGTAGCAATGGACACCATGACTTCTGCTGAGTCAGCTCCAGCGGAGAGAGAGCTAGTAGCCAGTGCAGTCAGGTCCTTCTCGATCATCTGGGTGAGGTAAAGGACGTCGCTGGAGGAGAGGAGTGGAGGGCCGCCGGCCTCCAACGCGTGCTGCATGGCCTGGGTCAGCTGCTGCAGCGAGGCCAGATCACGGTCCCAGGAGGTGTTAACGCTCAGCTCCACCATCACCTCGGAGAAAGAAGCGGGGAGAAAGATTATGTAATGTATTTATTGCAATGCAATGCTGTCAATTCACCAATTCCCAATCTGCACATCCCACGATCACAATAATATCCGTTCACCAAGTACGACAGATCCTCCAGTTAGTCCTGAAAAACCTCCAGTAGTGGGGAAGTTACTCCAAAAAGTTATTATTCTACTAGAATTGTAACAAGATGATTTTTAATGAGATCACTTTACCTTTACGGCATTATTGCTGCATTGTGCAACAACTGTTCAATAACTGCTGTTTTTATATATTTCTATTCTCTACATTTTTATACTTATATTTGTTCTATATTTTCTAGCTGCGACTAGAGACTGCTCCGAACAAAGTTTCATTGTATAACCTTTAATGACAAAAAAGATCAACCTACCTACCTACCTACCTATCTATAGGTAGGTAGGTAGGTAGGTAGGTAGGTAGGTAGGTAGGTAGGTAGGTAGGTACATGGTGAGTGAAATGCAACCATTTTATGTTTCCGATAACGTTTTTGAGACAGTGCGTTGGCAGTTGGCATACAAAGACAATTTCTGTCTAGAGTCTAGCTTGAATGTTATCAAGGCGCTAACGTCTAGCTATGCTATCAAGGCACTAACGTCTATCTATGTGGCTAACGATTAGCGTTAGCCTAAAATGCGGCTCAGGAAAGCATGGACTGCTGTTAAGTTTGCTTATTTATTTTGAGTAAGTGATATAGACGAACCTGAAACAGCAGACATTTTGTCGTGGGCGCTAGCAGGGGTCTGTCTGGGGTTTTTTCTGGCTAGTAACCTTACCAACATTACAGTTAGTACTGCGACTAGCTTCTGCTTGCCTTTTTCTGCTGGCCTGGCAATGACAAATTGCTTCAACTCCTACATCAAAGGATTTGGTCGAAGACTCTGCAGTTATATGAATATTCAAATTCAGGCTTAAATTTGTCACTTGTGCCACTTGCTGTCTGGTTTCACAAATTGTGAGACTGAATGGTCTTATGTTGTCCCATGCATTATTAAACAAACATGAGAGTGGAGCATCATATCTTTCTGTGCAGCAACGGTCGAAATATGGGACAGGCAGGTTTGACGTGGTTTTAACCTGCTACCTACCTGCTTCTCTATACACCTACCTACCTACCCACCTACTTCTCTATACACCTACCTACCTACCTACCTACCTACCTACCTACCTACCTACCTACCTCTCTATACAACTACCTCCCTACCTACCTACCTACCTATCCACCTAACTACCTACCTACCTCTCTCTCTATCTATCGACCTATCTAAAAATATATCCACTATACCTTAAACATGGGAAATATTTCCTTCACTAGGCAGCCTAAATTAATCTTCCGAATGTCTTTTTTTTTTTTTTAACTATATCAGGGTGCAATGGCCGTTTGTATTCTCAGTCTCACTTTGGATAAACTGTGTGCAACTCACAGGTTTGGTGAGAAGATCCTCGCTCAGTCTGCTGAAGAACGGTGTCTTTGGTAAACTGATAACATCCAGCACTTCTGCAGACAGAAAAAGAGACGGATATTAATGCAATTTATTCCAGCATGAGCATGAACAGCCCTTGATAGTGTCAAAACAACTCATCATTCTTAGGTACAAAGGTTGTATTCATTCCAGGACTAATGTACTGTATTGCATGGCGATGTTGAGGTAACGCTCTAAGTTGGAGCCATATTAAGAGAGCTTAGCTTTGAGTTAGTTTATGATATTCCATTATTAAATATGAATATGAAGTGTCATAAAAATGTTTATTTGATTGCCTAGAGTAAAGGAAATTGTATTGAGTCACTTATTGATTGCTGACACTTCCCTGATGACACTATGACGTATATGATGCTCAGGTAGCCTTTAAGTAGGTGAATGAGATGAGGTATGTGCTTGTGGTCTAGACTGTTTTACAACATTGCGAGTCCAAAAGTACTTAGAATCCTGCGTCTTTTATTCTCCTCTGAAAAAGAGTTTATGGCGTAATAAATTATGTTCTCATAGCATTCTTTATGAAATGTGTCGTCAACTCCCCACCTAACCTCAGGTGGCCGAATGGAAAATGTTTACTTGGATGTGAAATCGCCAAAATGACATCAAGTATAAAATGCATTGAAACCAATTTGACGGTACCTTTCTTAAACTGGCAGACGGCCCCTTTGATGGAGTTGCACTTGGCGAGGCCCCAGCTGCCTTTAACTGGATCAAAGATGCCACAGTCCTCATCAGACTCGGGGCTGTGGAACAACTCGAAGGAGAAGGTCTGATTCTGCAAAGAAGTCCCATCCAGGAGAGAATCCAAGACATTTTCTAACACAGTGAAGTTTCCTAATGGAAGAAATTGGGAAAGTTATTCTTTATGTTAAATTCTTGAACAAAAAGCTGAACAACAGAGTAGGCAGGTTGTGAGTGCATTTCAAAATGACCCAGAAAATGTTTTGTGAACTTCTGTCCCTATGGATAGTGTATGGAAACGTTGTGGTCATGGCAACCAAATCATGATTTAGTTGAGGCAACTTATATTACTTGGTTAATGCCAGGAAAAGTTCTGTATTTATATTTCTTGACTTTTTTATTTCTATTTTGTCTTTTCCAAGGCACATTCCTTGTATGTGGAAACCCACATGTACTAAATCTGATTCTGATTAATCCAATTCTTGGGTTCAGGCAACAATAACACATGGTTGAAGTTAAAAAAGCATGAATGGTAATGATTATGGAAAAAAATGTGTCCCGGAGAAGTACAAGGTGTTATTTTAGTTAAAATCCCTGATGTGGTAAAGGCTGGAATTTATGGATGAACTATGAAGTAACAGGATGTGGGCTCTTGGTCTATGTGACAGTCTCTGGAATGGCTGCTGATCAGAAGAGGAGCCGTAAAAAAAAAATGAAGGGAACACTTCATCATCACAACACAGAGTCAGTTGAACTTCATGAATACATTTAAGCACAAGTGATTGAGAATCAGTTTCAGCTGCTTTGGTGCAAATACAAGTGACAACAGGTGCAATGGAAGCAAAAGCAAGACAATCCACCAAAAGGGAATGGTTTTCATGTGGAGGCCACAGACAGTTGCTCTAACCTTCCTTCCTGACTGATTATTCTCTAGTTTTGTGTTCTTCTAGTGTCCTTGTTACTTCTTGCAGCATGAGGTGGAACCTGCAGACCAATCAGGTTGCAGAAGGAGTTCAACTCCTCCAGGATCCACATCCAAAGGTGCGGTCGCAAGAAGGTTTGCTGTGACTCCCAGCATAGTCTCAATAGCGTTGAGGAGATACCAAAGAGAGCTAGACAGGACCATGGCAGGGCAACGACCCAGCACCAGGACTGGTATCTGCTCCTCCTGAGGAACAGGAGGAGCACTGCCAGAGCCCAACGTGACCTCCAGCACACTCCTGTCAGAAACAGGCTCCATGAGAGTGGTATGAGGGTCCGGCGTCCTCTAGTGGGACCTGGTCTCACAGCCCAGCACCGTGTAGCTCCATTAGCATTCGACAGAGAACACCAGAATTGGCAGGTTTGCCACAGATGAGAGCAGATTCAAGACTCGTGTGAAAGAGTCTGGAGACGCCAAGGTGATCATTATGCTGCCTCTAACATCATCCAGCAGGACCGGTTTGGTGGTGGGTCACTGATGATCTGGGGAGGCACAGACCTCCATGTCATAGCCAACGGTACTCTGACTGCTGTTAGGTACTGGGATGAAATCCTCAGAGAGATTGCCAGACCACCAAGTACGGCCACAGACTGTCTAGGAGCTTATTGATGCCCCGATCCAGGTCTGGGAGGAGATCCTTCAGGACACCAAACCCACCAACTCATCAGGAGCATGCCCAGACGTTGATGGGAGGGCATGTGTACGGGCCAAACACACGACTGACTCACATTATGAATGGAGTGATGAAATTCACACACGTAATTTCCATGTTTTTACTTTGATTTTCGGTGTGATTCTGAAATCCAGCCTTCATTGGGTTGATTTTGGTTTCCATTAACCGTCATTTTGCTCTCAACAAAATATACTTTGTACATCAGTAAAGATTTATATATATATATATATATATACCTACACTGTAAATAGAACTCACTAAAGGAGAAAACAATATCCCTTCTGCATGTACGGCTCCAGGAGGCGGAGTGTGTTTTGGGCTCTCATTGCTCATCGGGGAGCATGATGTCAGAGCGGGAGAAGTTTGTTTTGAAGGGTGGGATTCACAGTGACGTGATTCGAAAAACATTTACAAGAACCATTAGGAGCCCGACAGTCTGTGCCAACTACAACTTGGTCACCAGCTCCTCTATTAATTGGAAGGGGGGGGAGAAGCAAAAAAGAGACAGATTTCCTCTTTTCCTTCAATCTCATTAAACTCCCAGTAGCTTAATCCTGTAAAAGGAAAAGAGTGTGGGCATGTGAGTGTGTTTGTTTTTACGTGTGAATGTAAGTTTGCCAGAGAATGCCACAAATCCAGAAAAAGGCTGATCAAGCTCATAACCGCTAAGTTTATACTTTCCTACATAAAACAGCTTCACAGTGCAAAATCACCAGGTAAGTATGGACATATACTATCACATACTTTATATTAATTCCAGAGATGTAAAAATATGTGCACATACAATTAACATGTGTATTATAGAGCATTTGTTTTTTGTATTCAGTGCTTTGTAATGCAGTTCAATGTGCCGACTGATAATTAAAGGTCAGATTGGCCTATTTAAAACATAAAACATGTGAATTAGGAGTCTTTTAAAACACAGGGGGATCGTAGCTATAGGTCAGTATTTGTTAATCGTTTTAGTTAGTCTGGAACAGATGTGGTGGAGATCTCGAATAGTTTAGAAAAAGCCAAGATAGCACTTTGCCAAAATTCTTGGTCTTTTGCAATAAAAGTCTTGATGTTCTTACCCAATTTAAATTAAAGATTGATTGATTTATTTAATTTAGATTTTTTGTAAACTCCTATTTCAACTTGATTTAAACAGTTTTAATGATCCCACTTGATGAAGACGAATACTTACAGCATGCTGTCATCACAGCGTTTAAGCCTTTTAAAACTATGTAAATGATATCATTATTGGGGCCTGATAAGAGAGATAAGAGGAGAGTGGGTGTAGAGAGAAGATGAATCAGAGCAGATTCAAACTCTAATATGTATCTGCAATTAATTGACAGCATTTATTTCCCCCTACATGGAATGCCAGATGGGTGGGGGTTTACCACATCAGGCCAGCTCAGATCTTGGCAGGTTTACTGAAAAAGTGTGTAGTCTAAACTTTCAAATGGTCTCTGCGTAATTTTTCTGTGCATAGCAACCCCACCCAGCCCGAGTGCCAAACTATCGAAAACTGTAAACAAGAGTTTGGAAAGTAATGCTCAACTACACCAACGGACCCTGCAGTTGGATTTGAATCTCTTCCGCCTCACATGGCGTGTATACCATTCCTGTCCTTGGTGATTAAATGTAGCTTTTTAGCATCAGCTTCTTCCCATCCCCATTCTGCATCTGCAAACATACCTTGACATGAGATGTCCCTCCACAGCTTCGTAAGGGAGGACTCTGTTTCCATGGCTGCTCCGCTCCACTTGAACACCAGCCCGGAGGAAATGGGTGAACACTCCTTTTCCATGGTGTAGATTTCACTGCTCTTCAGCACACGATCCCATATGTGCAGCTCCGTGATGCTCCCCGAGAATGACTCATTCTGCTTGAACGAACCCCCGAAGGTGTCCTGCTCCTGTCCTATAATGAAGAGGCCATCGGGTCCGATGCTGTCAGAACTCAGGCCGGCGCCCCTCGAGACCACGAGGCCGTGGGTAAACAGTGTCCAGCGTCCGCCGCCCCGGCTCCAAGAAACGCAAACCGAGTGCCAGGAGTCATCGAGGTTGAAGGCTTGGTGGTAAGGTCCGTGAACGCCGTGGACCAGCAGGGCCAGCTGCACGAGCTCGCCCTCGGTCAGGTTCGCGCGGAGCTGGAACTCGTTGATATGTGACGGGGTGGAATAGGAAAAGACGGTGGAAACTCCAAAGCAGTTTGGATCAAAGCGGAGACGGGTGCAAACGGTCACCGAATCCATGGAGGGGAACTTGTGCAGGAGACGGGCATGCCTCCTGTCTGAGCGCCCGGTGAACTCCAGAATCAGGGTCTCCGAGGAACCTTTGGGTTGCACCCCACACACAAGAGAAGAATGAGGTGTTATGGTGATGGGAAATTACTGCCAAAGCTCTCGGAAAAACATGGAACCCAATCATAAAATTCCACTTTTGGTCCTATTCCTACTGTAAACACTGTGGGGAACATGTATTGGCTACGGTTGAGAGTGTTGTCATGTTCCCTTTTTGTTTTGTTAAGCCAATGCATTTGCAGCAAGGTGTCTTGGGAAAACAATGGGCCTACTATTTAAAAAGAAAGTGCTGCTCATATTTGAATATAAATTGTCACACATGGCACAGCGAAAACCTACTTGTCAGATGTGTCATGACTTTCCTGGCAATCCACACGGGCTGAGTGATGTTCAAGTCCTTTAAAAAGTTGGTCAGCTCTTGCTCCTCTGCTGGGTTGGAGACGGCGGCTAAGGCTCCAGAGCGCTGGTTACACAGCGCCCCCGCATTATTCCATCGCAGGCGATCCGGCACATACTCGTAGTAGGACTCGGCATATGTCAGGTTTCTGGTTTCCAGTGTCAAAGCTGTTCAGAGAAAGATTGGAGGAATTAGTGGAGAGATTGTCTCACACCATGTTTCATCTCTTCAGTGGAGCAGAGCTTCAGTTTACCAAATGTCCACCTCAACCAAACATTCATTTTGTTTTCTTCCAGAATTTGCACTTTTTTTATGAGCAAATAGCAAAGAATGCCTGTATGAGCCCCCCGAAATGCATAAAAACAGGCATCAGCCTCAACATCCTTTTCTGTTCACCTGTTACACAGTGGCGGTTCTGGGGGGGGGGGGGGTCCAGCAGGGGCCAGGGCCCCTGTAACACTGAGTCTGGACCCCCCTGTGCCCCCCCCTCCGAACGAAGAATAATACAGTGTTTATCGGTTCCGCCTTTTACGCCGACGCAAAAGGCGGAACTAATAATACGCCCCGGATTGAATGTGCCCCTCTGACAAAACCTCTGGCCCCAGCCAGGCCCCCTCAGTAAAATTGATCTAGAACCGCCACTGCGGTTACAGACAAGTGATGTTTGGTTGAACATTGGAACCTGACCAAGAGATGGAGCCTATTTAACAATCAATGTGTCCCTAGATACCACTGAAGGTAAGGAAGAAGATGCATGAACTGGATGTCTGCTCCTGGAATGAGTTTTAAAACACAGAAATTAGTTCTCATTTTTGCACTTCAGGTTCCCTCTTCTTCTTTCGTTTTGATGCCTAAAATACAGTGCGTGTGTGGTTGACACACGCTTCAAAAATCCTAAACGTGTCATTTTCATTTGTAAAGATTATTTTTCCGGGCAAAGGGTGTGTATCATGAATGTCCCCAATGCCTCTATACCCCGTCCAGCAGGACAGCAGGTCAGAGGTGGCAGGGATCTTGGATCTGGATCTGTCTGTGGCTACAGGCTCAACCTAAGTAGGGAACCTGTAAGTCACATCTGACGTTGCAGGTAATCAGACCCAGTGATGGGTATGAAGAATAACGGTGATAGGTGTTAAGAATAACTATATTCTTGCTTATGGGCTGAAATAAAGAGGAATCTGTATTGAATTGAGGCCGTTTCATCACAACTGGTTAAAAGTTGAGTGTAAGTAAATGGAATAGAAAGGGACTCACCTGGTATACAGCTGTGGAAACAAACCTGAAACATAAGTGCACGGTTAGCTCAGTGCAAGGTGTGAAGAAAAGAACAATTGGTGTACCGTTAGATCAGCCAATAGACAGCAGGACTCCTGATTAAGCCTCATTTAGAATACCTGCCCTGAATCCTAATCGACTTTCTAGTCGATCAAAAGCGAGTATTCAATAAACTCACAACAAACAGTGTGCTATTCAACAGGAAAAGACCTAGGTAATAAAATAATAGATACAATAGGGAGACAATTATCTTAATCAGAGCATATTAACACTTCCAGGAATATCTTAAAAAAAAAACAACATCCAAACTAAGTGGAATTCATAGCATCATAAGATTATAATTGGCCTGTTTAGAAAAGAAGCATTCGGTAGCTAATAGTCCGTAATAGAAATCACTAACATGAAAGCTATGGGGATGAGTTGCCATGTGGGTTTCCTATAGAAATGAAAGCGTAACAGGCTACTTACCAGCAAGCCTATGTTGGGGAACAATAACCAGTTCATCCTGGAAATAACGGAACGAGGCGTCATCCAATATGCTTATTGATCACGCATTAAAAACAGCCAAAAAGAACCGTTTCTTTTACCTTAATTAGTAGTGTGGAGGAGAAAAAAAAACTTTTTTGCGCGTCTTCTCATTCCAGTCGCGTCGTGTCCCTGAACGCCGCATTCAACCGCTAAAACAACGGCGTTTCTGCGTTTTTTTAAAAAGTTGACTAAAGTGTTTTCCTTCCCGGCTTTGGAGTATCAGTCCGTCATGTGAAGGAGAGGAGGGATCCTGGTAGCTGCTGACTCCAGAGAGGAGGAGGAGGAGGAGGAGGAGGAGGGAGGATGCATGCAGAGGAAGCTGCTGCTGCTGCAGCGACGAGTGGGAGGAACCTGTAGCGAGCAGTTACCAAAGGGGTGGTTCAAGGGCCTGCAGGGGCCCCTTGAGTGGGTTCCAGGAAGTCTTGTTGAACTAGTCTTGCAGTGACGTGACACAAATGCATGAAAATCCATAAATCGAGTTCAGGGTTGCCGCCTCGAGTGTAAAAACTAGGGAGTTATGACATAATACAGTCGGGATATTTCCATCTGATGCAGTAGTTCCCCCCCAAAATATGAATAATTTAATGTAAATAAACAGTGAGTGAATGTAGATATTCCTTTTCAGTGACACATCACATCATATCTGGTGTGAATTCCGTCTATGTATTACCAAGATCAATGTCTAAATCCCAATTAAGGAATCCGTGTATGAATATCTTTAACCTTTCTCCACTTACAGTATAGACTGTCTTCCCGTGCCAATTAACAACTAAGAAAAATCAAAAATCTAAAAAAATGATATCGTAGGCGCAGTCTTGATCAGGATTCCACTGTTTTCTGACATGCAGTTTATGAAAAGGTTTGAGTCCTTGTCAAATCAAGCCATGTGAATTTATTGCAGAAGTACAAGTTGCAGTATTATTTTTGACATATCAAATTTTTTACCACGCGGTGCAAAAGACTAAAAAAAGAGCATACAATGCTGCTTTGTTAAAATGACCCTTTCTCTCCTGAGTGCAAATAGTAGCAGAGTGTCGTACATATAAGATATAATATAAGAGCACTTTTAATGCAAATAATAGAGAAGGAATATAACATGCCTTCTTCACACAAGAAATAAATCACATATAGCACAGCGTGGGGGGAAAACCGGTCATTATTTTTTACAAAACACTACCTGAGCTGCTGCATATTGAAATATTGCATATTTTTAATTAATACAAATAAAACAGAGAATCATTTAGTTGCCTCTGAAGAATGGAGTACAGCAGAGAAGTTTCTGGTAGAGCACATGTGAGCATCCTCCATACAGCCAATCACTGTTCCTAATTATGTTCATCCATCATGAAGGAAACATTCGGGTGACTTATGTCTTTGTCCCAGTTCTTTAAAGCTCTTAGTGTAATAACTCGACTGAAGACAGCATTGCTTTTAACACCACATCAGAAGTGAAGCTGGTAAGAATCATTGCTGTAGTTTTTTTGAAGAGTCCACATATTGAATCTATTTGTTTCATCTGCATCTTGGTAATTGAAAAAATAGCCCATAAAAATAAGCAGCCATTGGCCAAATTTAGGAAGCAGAGTCGGTTTGCCTGGGGTACACTCGAGTGTGCAGGAATTACCCACAAACCATTTGTTCTATATCAGCATTTCCTTTTTACAGTAAATCGTACATGATGTGATCACATCATAAAGCATAACGCATATATATATATAAAAATCACACCCAGTGCGGGCTGCCTTTGGACGACACCCCCGGAGGAAGAGAGTACACAAACCTACTCACGACTCGGTTTCTAACAGCAGTGTGAGTCTCTTTACTCAACGATTCATCTTCCGCACTCTTATCCGAAGCGGTGGAGCTTCTGCTCTCCGCTGCCCCCTGTTGGTTCCAGGTGGACAGGGACTGGAGGGCGGACTGGAGCTCGTCCCGCGTGGCCATGACGTTCTGAAGAAGGGGAAGCTGCGGGATCAGCTCGTCTACAGCCTTGGCAGAGGAAGAGATCAGCTCTGTGCAGCTGCCGAGGTCGGAGTCTCGGTCCTTCCCTGAAAGCAGAATGAGAAGTGAGATAAAGGGGAATTACGCCTAAACAATAGCCACTCTGCCAGATAGCACACTATCTAAAACTCCAGGTATTATTGCAAAGATTGTGAAAACAGGAAAAACAACAACCTGTCACAGCACAACAATTGTACGTTGGTACGGAATGCATTACTCATGTATCCGTGAAGTCTTATTATTCACCTTTTCCTGAAATCAACTCTGTGTTGATTAGATTCTTCAAGTGATTTTGACCAAAGGGTGTACAGTATACCGTAGCTTTACTACAATGTAAGTTACACTGGATGTGAGTTTCAGTTTTACAGCCAGGTTTGTGTGTATGCCAGAAGCTTCACCTCGCAGGACGGCAGACAGACAGGAATGCAGCTGTCTGATGGCTTTGTTCAGCTGGAACAGCTTGGATGCTGTAGACCTCAGTTTCTGCAAATGGAAAGCCGAGGCCTCCTCCTCCTCCTCCTCCACCTCCTCCTCTCTCTCCTCCGGATCAGTCTCTCTTTCCTGTTTGAGAACATGAACACGCCCAAATAATAAATACAAGACAGAGCAAAATAAACAGGACAAAATTTCACCAAAATGTCACCCAAATCATTTCATTTCATTACAAATCCAATTACTCAATTTTATAACAACCGAGCTCAACTGGGACCACGTATCCCAATATTCCCCCAGGTACATGTTCCCAGCTGTTCTCGCTATTTTAACCACGGATCGGGTAGTGGTCACTTCCCATTCCTGTAAGGAGCCTAACACGCACAAACACACAGTTGTGTCACAATGATGTCATTGAATGAATGGGGCTTCCATGGCGATGTGAACTGGGAAGGAGGCCATTATGTTTATGTCATAGAAAAGTACACAACAGTACAGGAGAAAATGTGAGGAAAAGAAACATTTACTACAGCGCACAGTTCTTTTAGTTTGCTACCTTTAATATCTTTAACTACAAATGCCGGTGTATAATTAGTAATTGCCAGGTTTAAGCAGTTCATACATAAAATGGTAAAGTTAAGAAGCTGCTCGGAAGTCTGTTGGTACAGCAACTGCATCTCTTGCCAGACGGCAGCAGGTTCAGTAGGATGTGGCTGGGAAGGGTTTTGTCATTTATTAGCCTTTGGGCTTTCGGCAGGCACCTCTCGTCACCAATAAAACTGATGCTCGGTAGCTGGGTACCTTTCCATTGCACATACACCCTGAGATGCTTCGCCTTCATTCACCTTAAGTGAATGTAGGCTTGGCCAGGAGGACTTGATGTTGTTGTTACCAATGATGTTCTGGGAAGTGCTCATACCACGCCAGTTAGGAATGATTCCAATCAAGAGGCTTTTATTGCTCCTCCGTACAAGTTAACAAGAACAAGGCATGGGTTTTTTCCCCACCAAGACGGTTATGGCTGATTCCCAGGTTCAATTGCTCCATTAATTCATTCTGATTGTTGTTCAAAATAGGGGGCAGGCTTTGCCACTCCCAGGAACATTCATGGAACACATTCATATAATTGCATTTTCACTTACGGTAATGATGATTCCCGAACTCCTTGACAAGGAATACCCTTTTCACCCCGTTTATACCAAAATCTGAACCACTAATTGCCCTTTTTTGAAGAGCTGCAAACTATCCAGATGCATTTACATCCATGATCGTGCACCTGTGCAGTCCTTAGTTAAATGTGGCGCTCAAAATCACTATGAAAGTAGTTGACTCAGGCTATAAATCAGGTTTATTTGACTACAACGACATTGTGTGGGGGACAATGCCCCCACGCCTCCATGTGTCAATGAATGGTTTGGACAAAAAAAAAAAAAAACCTGCTAGTTTGTGTGGCTAAGATAACGGCAAACAAGCCTGCTAGCTGTGACTGATGTAATTTCATTCAACACATTCATCACCTGAATGATCGTCTAGGGGTGACTGCCGAGAGATAAGCCTGCAGAGCATTGAGCTTCACAGGACCAATAAAGGCTGAGTGACATCTTTAAAGGGGGGTGCTGTGTGTGTGTGGTAGTAATCTGTTACATTTAAGGCTGTTTCAGGAAAGATTGTTATTAACCTTTACATAGCCAGGGAAGCTTTGCTGAGCATGTTTTCTGCCCGTTTACCCAAATGAATAACAGTATTAATAGCTCCGTTTGACTGGTGGGAGAATTATTTCTCTCACACTCCAATATCATCACTTTTCTTGAGAGTCCGTCTGCTTACTCAACCTCGCACCAAAAGGAATCTCACAACTCTATATTTGAATTGGTTTCGCAATTTACGACCCTTCAGAATCACATGGGGACACCAGGAAATAAGGAAACGTGGGAGGGAAGTGTTGAGGAGTTGTTGATGACACTTCAATAAGGGTGACATTGATGGGATTGCATTAGAATTTTACCATGTTAACATATCTCCTATTTTGTAGTTGCTGTTGGAACTCACCGTGATATGGGAGTGCATGTAGTTCTGTAATGCACGGGCTGAGTCAAGTGCCTTGGATTTTAGGCTCTGCAGGACCTGGAAGCAGAGATAGATTATCAATGAAACCCCATTGTGAGATTATTTTACGGAAATTAAATCATCAACACAAAATCTAATTAAATAACGATAACTTGTGTGAAAAAACACATTCAGGTTATGATCCTTACTGGGTTCCTGGGGTAGGCCAGCTGAGCCTCTCTCAGCATGTCTCTGGTGATGGTGAGGCTTTCCTCTAAGAGAGAGCCGACGCCCTTATTGGTCCCCCTCAGGAGACACGAGGCAACCGATTGCTGAAATGATGTCATCACAAAATAACATAAATCATATTTATATTTCTTGATAACACTTCCCTAGTCAGTCAGTGAAAGCTACAAGACACAAACACAGCAGACGGTTTAAAACAGAGTATGAGAAGTATCGTCCAACTTATATTGGCTATTTGAGGCAGAAAAGGATATTAAGCAATAAGAAATAGTAACATAATATAACACAAAAAAAACATATTGCGATATTTCTGCATTAATGTAATATTGGCCAATAAATCAGATCATTCCTGTGATGATTTCCAACTACTTTTCCCAGAGAACAAATCTACACTCTGACTGGGTGTTATTAAAAATTGGATTTTTTGCAAATATTTCTTTGTATACACATATGTAGATATGCTAATATGCTATGCTGTGTGAATAAAACTAAATATCCTACACATTTCCACAACATAAGCTCAATAATCCCCCACCCCCAACGTCCTTGCTGTGAGATCCACACCGCTGATATATTATTCTCAGTTATTGTGGATGAGGGACTTGATTACAGTCGACACCAGAGCTTTGACAGAGATAGTAGCTGCTGCGGTATTAATGGGGGTGTTACCTTG
The DNA here is from genome assembly GCF_963514095.1 of Eutrigla gurnardus. Lineage (NCBI taxonomy): Eukaryota > Metazoa > Chordata > Actinopteri > Perciformes > Triglidae > Eutrigla > Eutrigla gurnardus. Next base: position 22,936,655 of record NC_139920.1, on the reverse strand, counting down.
CCGGTGGACTGGACACCCAGCTCCGTGGCGTTCAGTGGCATGCCCGTCACCGTCGTCAGGTGGCCAAGTGCAAGCAATGCTGCATCCAGGCACCGACTGCTCTTCCTCCGTGCCTCCGTCACCATTGATGTGATCTCAGATTCACAACCCTGGGTGAGGGAGAACATTCTCATCTTTAGTCAACATCGGGTCAGCGCAAACAAACAGAGAAACAGGTTGAATTCAAATGGATTTAACAGTAAATCAATGCAAACAAGCCAACGGTCATGGCCATGGTCGACGCAGTCTGAAGGGTCAGTAAATAAATGAAAATGTTAAGAGAATGTGGAAAAAATCAGGAGTGCGAGAGGAAAAATTGTGTGTTTAGAGTTAAAGAAATTCTGATTTATTTTCCATATATTTATGTTCAAGGTTGAGAATTCCCTCTGCTTAGCCATTTCCATAGACAGAGCTCAGACAGCTCAGAGCTAAAACACGTCAATTAATGCTCTACATTTTGATTAGCCACCATCCGTCCAAACCACACGAAATTGAAAATCATTTTTCGGCTCCGATTCTGCTACAAGTGATACAATTTTAACAGAGTGTGGTATTTTTGTGTGTTTACCTGAATGAGCAGCTGTAAGAATCCTCCCATCTTCTTGACTTGGCTTTTGAGTTCCTCAGCGATGGTGTAGAGGTGACCGGAGGTGGGTTTAACGCTGGCCAAGCACTGCATGGTAACAAACACTGCACTCTCTATGGCTGTGGTGGCCTTGACCAACTGAGTCTGGGCAACCGAGTTGCACAGGAACACTGCAAGACAAAAAGCCAAAAATAGCAGTTAGGTTCACCTTCGGGGACCTTTTGGAATAGTCTGAAATAGTATTTGTTTTTATTGTGCAATGTCCGAATTACGTAGAAAATATAGAAAAGCAACTTCTGATGCTGAAAAGCAAACACAACGCTGAATTGCTCATTTAAATGCACAAGTAAGTGAAGTAGAAGAAATAGTTGAATAGGTGGGAATGGGTTTTGGTACACTGCAATGCTGGCTGTAATGTGTACGAAGGTGAAGTAGCAGGGATGGTTGAAATAGGTGGGAATGTTTTAAATTTGTATGAATGTCCGTGAAAAGTTGAATAATACCAATAATGTATGAACGATGTGGAATATTTTACAGTTTTTTCAAAAGCTGAAGCTACCCCGCATTGCTGGCTGTAATCTGTATGTAAGGTGAAGTAATGGTCTGAGAATGTCCAAGTTGTGTGTGTGTGTGTGTGTGTGTGTGTGTGTCAAACTTAACTAGTTGTATGGAAGACCACACATTTCCCAACATTTTTACCTAAAATTGTAGATGCAATTTTGGCAAATTTGATCATTAACTAGACACATTCGTCCATTAACTTGAATGATGCACATTTTTTGGAAAAATACTGAATATTACTGAAAGGATTAAAAAGGTTTGAATAAGAAAAGTAATAAATGGAAAGTTTCCGTGTAGAAGAACACATTTTGTGAATGATTCCAACGTCAAATGTCATTTTCCAAAGCTGTTACCTAGAAATTTATCAGGAAATTAAATATTTCAGTTCATTTATTGGGATCCCCATCAGCTTGCTCCTTTAAATCTCACCGTTCTCCTGGCTGTCATCATCCAGACTGTCGTAAAGGTCAGAGATGGTTTGGACCGCCGCGTACATGGAGTAGAGATCAGAAGCCAACCTGTCCGCCATGCTCTCTTCCGTCCCATTATACCCACGCAGACGAGCGACCGATTGACCAATCAGCTCCTTGCAGATGCCGGGCATGGCAGAGTCTGTGCTGCTGGAATGGGTGGAGGGCGGCTTGGTCGCACCCATCAACCCTGGGACAGACACACTGAAGAGTTCGGCATGTGCAGACAATTCATTGGCAAATCATGACTATGAGGGAATTTTCCCTATACCCGATTCCCTCAGTGGAAGATAACTGTTGTACTGCTCAAACATTTATTCTAACGTTGATCATCGAGCATCAATAAATATTTCTGCATAAGACATCTACCATCTCCAGAGGTCTCCTTGCTTCGACTACATACATTTCCATCACAATGACTGAAGTGAAAACGGCTTTTCAAACTATGGTGTGAATCAGAAAGGATAAATATTCAAGTAACTTTGTTCAGTGTCTTACCAGCGGACTGTGAGGAGCTGTTGTGGAGGCTCTGAATAGGATGGACCCGGATCTCGTAGAGACGCCCTGAGATTCTCCTGCTTTTCAACAAGCTCCTGCTCCTGATGCCAAACAAACAAGAAGCAAAACATCCTTTATAATTACAAGGCATGTTGATGCCCGCATTCAGAAACACGCGGCGCTCCTGTGTACCTAGAATTCATCTGTTTCTTACAACACTGAGAGCAAAAACAATTACACTCATTGGTACCGTTATGCTCAAGGTTTGTTGTGCCAATTCTTTGAATGAACCACTGTTGAGGTCGGTTTAAAAGCAGTTAAAAAGGGGAAAAGTGTCGTTTTTCACCCTTATTTTCATCTATCTGAGTTAGAGATATAGTGTGAAAAACACCTGCAGTTTTTGCAGATGTTCTCTGTGTTTCTAGGGTGCAGCTGCAAAATTAGCACGAGGCTGGTGTCATTAGTGGAAAGTAAGAGATTTTGTAGCGGTGTAACACAATGCCATTCAATAACATCCTTGTTCTCTTTGCTCGAGTTTACGTTTCCAAACAGCGAAAAAATGGCATCTCAAAATATGAGAGCAGAGGAAGTTATGGACACGGATTTCATACTGTGTGCATTTTACAGTGATTTGGCTAAATCAGATATTCAGCTGGAGAGTCCGCTCAAGGCTACAGCTGCTGCAGGAAGGAAATGGCTGGACCCTCCAGAACCTGAGCTGCCGAGAACAAACCCAGACTAGTGGAGTCTTTGCTTAAATTACCCTCGAATGCCAACAGAAACAGAATCATTCCGCTGTAATGAATGTTGGCGTTTTTTTGGATGCTCGTGGACGCTGGCGGCGACCCTGCAAGCTGAGTGTGTGCGTTACTATGCATTAAATGAATTTCCTCCTGGCGAACCTTCTTCAGGATAACGAATATAAATTGGAAAAGACAACCCAAGACCAGCAGGGTCACTTTTGTAATTGTAATTTGCCAAATTTGTAATGTGTCTCCACATAAGTAGACGGTACACAGCCGGCACAGTAGAGAGACGGAGCATGTAGAGTTGGCTACATCTTGCTCTGTGAATTCAAAATGTATTTATCAAGACTTGTTGCAGAGTTTTGTTTTTGTTTCTGTCCAGTTTGAATGAGGTGTTATTTATAATAAGTCAACAAGGAAATTAAACTCATCTTATTTTGGTATAAAATAGAAACTTGAATTCAGAAGTTAAACTTCTTTTCTTTTATTGACATTTTGCGAGTTTGTTTGGTTTATTTATCAGATAAAGCAAACTCGTGGCTTGCACCCACATAAAAATAAAAGTTTAAAAATGTGTGGAGTGGGCATATTTACACATGGGTTTCATGTTTTGCTTTGCAAGAATGCATGTTTAACACATGTGGGGTTAAATGAGTTCAGCAGGAGAATACATAACAACCTGGCGGAGGGGTGGACAGTAGACAGCTAGGCTTAGGCATGGGTTTAATGGAGTCAGCCACTCAGCCTGTGCCATGTGTCATTTGGCCGGTTCTCCTGGTAGTTCAGGCACCACCGCGAGCCCCGTAAACATGCTTCACAAGAATAACGACAATGTGAGGGGAAAATGTTCGGGGGGTTCTGCACGTACCAGAGGTGTGTGTGTGTGTGTGTGTGTGTGTGTGTGTGTGTTTAGGTTGTGGTTAGTAGAGTGAAAAACACAGGGACCCTTAGTTCCATTTCCTTTTCTAAAACATTTATGGAAATGAAAATAATAAACACAGGAGAAATAATAAAGAATGAAATATTCTGTGGGCAGCAACTTAACATCAACTTTTCATGAGAGAAAGACGGATGTGTTGAATGTCAAAAATATGTGCCAGGTGGTAATTCGCATTGGAGGAAAGTAGGATTTTGTGAAAATAACCAAAAATCTTCCAAACAGTTTGAAAAAAAACTACTTTTGGTGTTCCGTATACACAGTACATCCATTTGCCTGACACGTTCTTTAAACGAGTGCAAGAAGCGGTGTTCAGTTAAAGAGGGAGGCTGTGGCTTTAAGAGCCACACATCTGATCTATCCAAACCCAGAGACGGTCCTGTACTCCCCCAAGGTGTTTTGAACACTTGCCTACTTACACATGTTGAGTAATTGAATGAGAATACTCAGCAAGTCTGCAGAAAGGTGTAAATGTCATGTGCCGGGAAGAGGAATTGATGGATAGGGGGAAAGAGGAAGCGCTGGATAATTACCTCCGGCGTGAGAAGGAGGAAGTGGAAGCAGAGGAGGCCGATATATCCTGCTCCCACTCATCATTAGGGTCATAAAACACGTCGTCATCTTTAGAGGCGGAATCCCCCTGCGGAGAGTAAACTATTGCTGACATGCCCGGTCTCATTTACTCAGCTTAATGAGAAAAGCACAGCAAAGTGGGGCAGCATCACTCTGTCATACATGAAATTAAAAAAAAACTAATTCTGGACTTTTTATTAGGTCAAAACACATGGGGAATTAGCAATTAGCACTTGAGCCGATAAGTCGTCATTGCAAATTCTTAATTTTAAGATTCTTAAGGGTATAAATATCTTAGTGGTTGTATCAAAGTTATGGTCATACTACATTCTAGACACAATATTCTATAAAAAAGTGTCTATAGTATGCAGCCACATGTTCTCTGCATCCCTTATTCTATAAAGATCAGAGGAAACTTGAGATGATCTCATACATTTGGCTTACAAACACCTTAAACAAGCAAAAACCCTGGAGTTTCCATGTCATCCAATCTGCCAGTCTTAAAACAGGTGGAGGAAAACATTAAACCACACTTGGCTAACTGTGAGGGTTTTCACCACTGAACATTTGTGACACCCAGTATAGGTGTATTTAGAATTTGTGTAAAAACCTTAATAAAAGTCCAGGATGTTTCTATATCAGCTTCATTTTAATCCAACTGTCATTTAAAATGTTTTAATTAGAGGAAATGTTCTAAAATCTAAAAAAAAAGTGATAATGTGAAAGGCAGAACTGATTTAAGACAAACCTGATAGAGTTCCCTCATAGAAGCAATGTTGTTTTGGAACTTGTTTAAGCTCCAGAACGTTGTGATCCCCAGCTTTTTGTTTTGAACCCGCACCTGTGGCAGACCACCCTGCCCCAGGTTCTCATCTTCAGAGCTTTCGTGTCTGCAACAGAGGAGAGTCAAGTGATTCTGGGCTTATGATAATGAAGACGATACTTGCACGTTGGGAACTTTTCTAATAAATCACATCTTCTGTAAACTGTGATATTTTCATACCTGCTGAAGACTGTGTTTTTCTTCAGTTTAGCACTGATCTTATTGGCTTCCTCAATCATCACTGACAACTTCATGGCGTCCCACTGTGGAGAGACTGAAATACAGAAATTAACTTCACCACAACCAACAGCACTGAGTCAAAGAGCATCTGGCTTAGTCTTTATTTCAGCCTGATTTGGTAGGACTTCACCCTATAAGAACTGTTTAAATACAATTAGATACATTATCTATACAGAATAGATAATACATAACAATTATGCATTTAAGTGAGATTTAAATTATGTCTATACATCGTATAGTGTTACTTTAAAATGACCACCATATCTCACAATAATTTACTAAATCAGATACATTATATGACCTCTCTGCCTCCTCCTCTGCTGGACTGATTATTTTGGGTGTCCTTCTCTAATGTTTCTGGCTTTAAAAAAGGACAAATCTGGAAGTCTACTTATATGGTGTTAACTGCCACCGTGGCTCTGATATGTGCTCAATAGTGACTTGAAAGGACTCACCATTTCGGAGAGTGTGGTTTTGCCTCACGGCTCTTTTCTTCTGCATCTCCTCGAGCTCTTTGCTGATCTTTCGCTTCTCCGCCTCCAGGGCGTCAACAATCTTCGCTTGACACACACGGTGTTCCTCCATCGCCTGGAGTGAATCATCGTAATGTACACAACATTAAAAACCACCAGGCCGAGACATTGTGCCCTAAAGCCAAGCTCCCCCACACTCATCCCAAATGGTCCATCAGTTAAACATAAAACCCGGTGTCAGCATAATTCTTCACGGTTCTGAAGCTCTTTTTAAAAATCATCAGAAATCAGGAGAATGGGCGAATAAGAGGCGATGATGTCATTTACGGTTTCATGCAGAAAGATTTCCAATGGACTGACTTCTGAAAGGGGAAAAATATGCAGAACGCTCGCTGAAATAAGATCTATTAAAAAGGTCCTGCTCTTGTCTTAAATACTGCAGCTCTACCACCCACTATGCTGTAGCACACAATGTTGATCAAGTTGTCTGAATGTGCAGTCTTTCCAGATGGAAAAAAGGGATTAGCCCATCTGTGTGAGGGCAATAAATCAGATCTGTAACATTGTTCATATTCAAATTGACAGCAGGATAAAGCAAAGTAGACAACTAAGTGCGTGAGGAAGTTTTTTTGACCAAATAAAACCTTTCCAGCACAAAGAAAAAACATTGCTGGAACCTAAACTAGTGAACTCCATTAAAGTGAGAGAGAGAAATGTAACTTCCCAGGCGTTCTGGGTCCTGACCTGAGCCTCCTGGTGCAGGCGGTTGCGTTTCTTGTGGGTGTCCACCTCATGCTCCAGCTCCAGCTTGGCAATTTTCAGCTCTGCCATCTGGTTGGCCACACTTTGCTGGTCCAACTCCTGCCGACGCTTCCGCTCAGTCTCCTCGTTCTGAATAAATTATATTTTGGCATTACTAAGTATAGGTTGTCAGAAATTGACAGGGTGCAATATAGTCCACGGGTTTTAAGACAAGTCAGTTTGGCACATATTCCACTAACTATGACAGCAGTAGAGCTGAACATTTGTAGAATGTCAACACACTAATATTACAGTAAGAGTAGGAAGAAGAATTATTCATCTGTTCAATAAAAAGCAAGAGTATAGAGAGAGAGAGAAATAGAACGTTTGGTGTACCAGCTCTCTCTGCAGGGCTCGGATCCTGTCCTCATAAAGCACCCTCTGGTCAGACAGCTCTTTCTGGGCCACCTCCTTTGCCATCTGGATTCCCTGCATCATCTCCTCTTTGGCCTTTAAATGGGCTTCTTCAATTTCTGCCTCGAGCCTGGGAGACACAAACATGGCTTAAACGGAGTTCTGATTTTGACACCATTTTTGCGCAAATAGATCTGCTCTATTCTACTCACTGAGCTCTTTGAGCTGCGAGTAGCTCATTTTTGGCAAATTCAAAGTCTTTGTGGCCATCGCCCGCGCCCGTCCAGCAAGACACACGCTTCCCAGACTGCACCTCTGCCGGATGGTTGAAGCGGAAGTAGTGGTCTCCACCAAGAATCACCCTGTCGCCCTGGAAACCATAAACATAGAGATGAGAAGGGTTCTTTAGTTTAGGTTATAGCAAAAGTAGATATTAGCACAAAGAAAGCCTTTGTAGAAATCTTTATTTAGTTGCTCCATTGTATAATATATAATAGTATACACTTCAGATCAGTCCTTTCGGATCTACTTACATGATGTAGGACAGTAGACTCAGATATGAGGTTTCCATTAACAAAGGTCTTGGCGATGTCCATGGGGATGATGCTGACAGTGCCCTGGATGCTATTTATGACACTAAAACAAACCAAGAAAATGCAATTATAAAATGTTCATGTTGAATGCCTGCTGTAGCAAAGATAGGTAATAGCTAGATAACAAAGATGGCTAAATGGAAAAGCAAAACATGAAAAAATGAAATATGAAAATGTTTTTTGTTGTTTTTTTTATACCAGTGTTGGTCAGCGATGAGCGCTCCGTTCAGCTGGATGTCATGCCTGGACTCAGACTTGAGCTTGCCCACTGTGGTTCGACCCTCTTTGATCATGTAGAGAAGCATCTCGGACAGCTGAGGATCCTCATTCAGGTTCACCAGGTTAGGGAGACGATTGTCCACTTTGAATGTCACACCTGCTTTCTGAAAACAATAAAGTTCCTCTCATTAGTGTGTATAAACAATAATATCGGTTGCACTTTGTAGATGATAGCACAGTTAAAATGAAACTAATGCATTTCTGTAGAAGGGTAAAAAAATAAATAAATACGGTAGATAATAAATATTATGCTCAAAAACATACCTGCAACTCTTTGGCCTCTTCACGTTTGCGGATTTCAGCTTGCTCTAGTTTCTCTCTCCATGCCCTGCCAGAAGATAAGGTAAAATATAACATAAAATTAAATCACATCAGATCTGATGAGAGTATTTGTTTCACAAAAATGTGTTACAGCCTATATTTCCATCCAACACCTGAGTTCACCCCGTTTTCGCCAGATAAATTCAATGGAAAAAGTTAGATTTATTGCCGTGATACTGACCGGTTGGCCTCAACCATTTCTCTCTCTTGCTGACAGAGTTTGTTCCTCAGGCCAGAGATCTCCTGCTGGAACAGCCTGACCCTCTCTGGTTCGATGCCCTGGGAGCTCATCTGGGCTGATCGCAGCTTCTCCACTTCCGCCTTCAACTCTGAAAACACACAAAGATTGTCCAAATGTTCCTATAGATATAAGCTAATGTCAAACCATTTAAAAGCAAATATACACCCAATACCAGTCAATGAGGAATTCAAGTGAGTTGCATGTGACTATAACAGCAGCTGCGGATATATTCCGATTTTTTTCATTGAACAGTGAACCATGGTCACTTATTGAAAACACTTTACTGAGCAACTTTCCCAATTTGTAACGTTTGAGTCATTAACTCTGTAGAGGATCACATTCTGACAGGCGGTGTGAGAATATAAATCTGCAGCAAGAGCTCCCCTTAGTGCTTAAAATGTCAAACAGCAGCACAATCATCTTGTGAAAAATAATACTTGCATGACAGTTATCTGCCATGTGAGGCTGACAGTGCATAAATACGGCCTGGAGGCAAGGTTAGGGCCAAGTCTTAATTGAAAAGGGTAGTGCATAAGCTTGTGATGGATTGATGGACAGGCAGACAGGTGGGGGGGGGGGGGGGGGGGGGATCAATGGAGGAGATCAAGAGCAAGACACAAATATAGAGAGAGACATAAAACAAAGTGCAACAGAGATTTTTGAATGTGGGTATTTTGAGTGGCTGACCTCTGATGAGCTTGGCGCTGGTGTCCTCGTTGACCTTGGCCACGTTAATGATGGTGCGGGCCTGCTGAGCATAGCGCAGAGTGCTTAGGCTTTCCTCCACATTGCTGCCGGCTGGGCTCACTGTGGCGATCATAGCTGTCTTGGAGTTACCACCGAGACTCTCTTTCAACAGCCTGTGGGAGAGGAAAATGGGACTTGGTCAGTGTAATCCAAAATTGGAAAAGAGATCTGCTTAACTAGTAGAGATAAATGTAAAAAAAAGAATATATTATTTTGGCATTATTGTCTTTTCAGTTAAACAAATTCAACAGGCACCCCATTTATAACAAATGTATTTCAGTCAATGTATTCAATTGTATAAATACTGTGAAAATCTGTATCATATGCAGGATTTTTCTTTGTTCACACAAAACATTCTTACATTGCATGAAAAAAAAGTGTGTCCTATAGCAGCTACATGTGTAAAGCATTCTGGTCTCTCACCATGTCAGGACAGACTCTCTGTACGGTATGAAGACCGTCTTCCTGGTCAGTGCCTGTTCCGACAGGGCAGAGATGACCTTTCCAAGGGTAAGCAGGGATTTGTTGATGCTCACGCCTTCCTACAACGACAAAGTCAAATTGGCATTTCTTGTTTTGAAGCAAACGTGCCGTTTTATGAAAATCCAAAAAAGCATCCTCTGCAAGATAATGAGCGAATGAGTCTGAATACAACCACAATATTGAAACCTCAAAATCCCAAGTGATCAATTGAGGAGGGTATAACTAAAGGTTAACGGATTGTTATTGATTCATGCAGTCAATTTCTTTTAATTCATTCATTGTTTAGGTTTCAAAATGTCAAGATCAGATTGCAGGAGTCAAAGTGAAGTCCTATGGTGACAAATAAGAGAAAGATATTGAATTAATAATGATATGAAATGGAGAAAAATAACCACCAATAGAAGGTGTGTTTGTGTGTATGTGTGTGTGTGTGTGTGTGTGTGGCACTGCCTACCCTGAGTCGGTCTCCGCTGGTCTGGGCCGAGTTACAGCGCTCGCTGCCTGCCAGGTCCACAAGGTTGATTCTGCTGGTGATGCTGTGGTCGTGTTCCTCGCCCTCCACAAACTCAGTCTGTACACGAGCGCACACAAACAACCTGATTAGATGTGTAACACTGTGCTAAACATAAGATGCCCCAATTCAATTTATGCAGTGAAATGTATAAATAATCATAACATTCACGATGTGCGACATACAGAAACGTTGAGGAGCCATACCTGAGTCTGGGTCATCACCAGGGTGAAGACGGAGTGAGATCTGGAGCTCTTGTCATTCATTCCTGTAGCTGCCGTGGCTCTCTGCTTGTTGCCAAGCCCCAGCCAACCCTAAAAAAGGACACCACCAATTATGTTAATCTCTCTTGTGACTTGACTCAAGACATCAACATCCAGCTAAAGGCCGTGAGGATCAAAAAGAAGAAGATAGTGGGTTCAGCCTACCTGAATGTCATTGTAGGAGCTCACAATATTCCTGTGAATAAATAACCAAAGTGAGCAACTCTGCAAATCACAACAATCAAGAATGTTATCTTGGCCTTTAATGAAAAGTGCTAAAGTAAAAGAAAGTGAAAGGTTTCTTACGCAGAGAGGTCAGCGACATAGGGGCCGTGGACTGGATGTTCCCTCACCCTCAGCTGGAAACACAAACAGGGTTTTTTTTATCTGTATACATTCTCAGGCTATTGTTCTATCCACTTAACACACAAAAGTGCGTGCATTAAGCATTATCAGGAAGTGTACATCTCTCAAATTTCCAATCATGTGATGTTCCATGCTATCTCGATCTTACAGGGAACTCCCAGAATGCTCTATTCTCCAAATGGGCAAAGTAGCTGGTGTATCTGAAAATGTAGTTGAAAAACTACTTACAGGCATCCTCCTCTGGTTTGGCTCATCTCTGGTCACCAGCAGGTCATGGATCTTCTCATTGTACACTTCAAAGTAGCTCATTTCTACATGACAATTTACCTGAAACCCAATGATCAGTTATGTTTACCAGGAGAGAGAAAAAAAAGATTGTACAGGTACACATCTTCATAAGTTTTCTGAAGGAAAAACTGCAGCCCTGAATTAACAGTTAATTAACTATCATCAAATACGTTTTTATCCAGAGATAAATAATTCAAAGACATTGTACCTCTTCATTTTCCATGGATGCCAATTTAGAAAAAAGCTCCTGGCAGAATCGTGGTATTACGCCTTCCTCTTCTCCAAAGCCCATCATCCTAAACAGCAATGGTTTAAATACAATAATAACATGGATTATTGACTGATTAAACAATGGAGAAAACAATGAAAAATAAAAAATACTCACGTGTACGACTTCCCAGAGCCTGTTTGGCCGTAAGCAAAGAGGCAGGTGTTGAATCCTTCGAAGGCCCTCAGCAGCAGAGGTTTGGCCAGTGTTTCATACACGGTCTGCTGGCTGGCAAAGGAAGGGTCGCACTCATCCACCGAGCAGAAGGAGAAGTCATAGTTGAAGGAGTAGTTCTGTTTGGAGTCTGGATGCTGGACAGCAGTCTCCTGGCCGTTCATGAAGATTACCTGCAATGCCTTCTCCGCCTTCTCCCTGTAACAGAATAGAAACATTTACTTTATTTAAGAAAAAAAAGATTTTTTGCTGTGATTTATGCTGCAAACAAAGGATATTTGCATGCATGATGATCACAGCTGTAACTTTTTACTTGACAACTATCAATGGCAACTATCAAAGGACTACACAATAGTTTATGTTTTAACATTAATTGCTTTATTTCTCAGAGTTCTTTAAATTTGACAAATGCCTGAAAGTTTCCTATAATTAATGAGATGATCTTCACATGTACAGTATACACTGTATCGCACTACACCTTAGTTTAGTTGAATTAGGCAGGTGGCACCTTCAGAAGGCTTAGCAGTGACCTTTGAATGAAGACACATCACCTACTCCTGCACCATTTCCACTCCAGACACACTGCATTACAAACCTGGCGTTGAACGGCCGTACGCGGACTGCGACGGTCACTGCACTGTTTTCCATCTTTAATGACTCCTGCTGGGACAGGAGCTGTTCGGTAGTAACGGAGGTCCTGGCCCGGGTCATGTCTCCCTTTGCACTTGAGGTGGTGGAGGTCTTTCTCACCTGCAGCGCGGCGTAAGGCTTGTTCACACCCGCCTTGCTGACCCGTGGAGCCGGGAGAGGTGTCGTGCCTCCCGCTTGCTGTGCTCGGGATTTGGGCCTCTCTAGACTCGCGGACTTCACCGCCACCAGTTTGGGAGCGTCTTTCTCTGCCATCCTCTCGAACACGTCTCTCTTGGCGGCGATTTTCTCAAACGGGGTCCTCTTGGTTGGGGTTTTAAAGGTGTGGGCCTGGTCCTCCAGCTGCCTGCTTGTGGACGAAGAGGAGGAGGGCGTGCTGCTCTGCGCAGGCCTTCCCTGGGTTTCCACAGTTGCTCTTGCTTTGCTCTTGAAGGCAGTTTCTCTTAAACTCGCAGACCTGAATAAACTTGCAGTCCTGCCGTTTGGTTCGCTGAGAACTTTCGGCGTCGGACGCAGGCCGGTTCCGCTGACCCCACTCTGCCCAGGTGCGCTTTTATCCATGGAGGGAGTCCTGGTCCTGCGCTGCAGGGTCAGCCTCTTCTCCGGAACCGGCGTGGTATTCTGGCTGCTTTCGACCATGGTTTTCTCAGCCGTTTTCCTCCTTGACCTCCTCTGCAGAGTGAGTCGGCTTTTTGACAGCGCGGAGACGACATACGTCCTGTTGACCTGTCGGCTTCTATCGGACGACCTGCTGTCTTCGCACGCAGAGTCCCCGGATGAAGCCGTTGAGTGCGTCGCTTTTCGCTCTGCCGGCTGCTCTCTGCCCGCCGTCCTGGACGTGGAAGTTGCCATAAGTTGGTCATAATACGCGGTGTGCTTTCTCGCCTGTACACTAAATAACGACATGGCTAAATGACGACACGTTAAAAAAAAACGGTTCAAATGAGCTTAAGCTAGCTGTTAGCCAAGTGCAACTTCACTCCGGTTGCTTTTAGCTCTTTAGCCCACAAAACACGACATGGAAAATATGTTCAGTGTTAAAACGGGCGAAAGTACGGCTCAGTATGTTGATTAAAAGTAAATATAAATCCATTCGGGGGAGAAAAACAAATCCGGGCTGTGTTCATTCATAGTCTCCTTGTGTTTATTATTGTCCCCTTCTTCTCTCTTCCGTCTTCCCCCCGCTTCAATTTCAAACCGACTCCGCCACTGGCAGCTGATTGGCTGGAACAATAGGAAATCGTTACGTCAATCCATGACGTAAACAACCCGAGGTCGACGCTGGGTGGCAGCATAATCAAGGTTACAAATGCAGGGTATCCATGTATACTGCCTAGAATAAACTCTCCAACACATCTGGAAAAATTGTGTTGCTCATGTTTTTCTAAAATTAGCTTCAACCGTTAAAAAAAGGAAGGAACACTGAGTTCAAAGGAAAATATCTCAAACTTTCTGCAGAGGAACACTGAGTATGCATGGGAAAAACTCCAGATTTAACAATTCTATTTCTTCTCAGGAATTAACTTTAACTTTAACATTCATTATGAGTTTTGGGTTGACCTCATTTTTAGGATGGATTAAGTGGTTAACCTGCACAGTCTCGACATGAATCACCCTGTTGAAAAAACTTCTAATATCTGCTGTTCAAAAACGTTAAAAACAATAACCTTGAACATATTTTTTTATAGAAACACCCCACTGGCCAAGAATGTCCCTCAGACGTGGATTAAAGTTTTTGGATTAGAGGATAATTCCTTTAATGACATGACTCATAATAATTACACAAGCAATTTATTCAGAAAATATAAAATTCCCATTTATTTTTCAATGAACAATATACAAAATAAATATTTTTTGAACAGACAAACAGACAGCACCATCGCAGGAAATTATTGGAAGTAAAGACTATTTCTTGCTACGGCTGTGTTTTTTTATGATGTCTAAGAGGTTGTTCTTCGTGACCAGTATGTCATTAGACTCTTGTTTGACCCTTTGTTTTTCCCTCCTCTCCTGCTCATGAAGGTGGGGTGAATTAAGGAGCTGCGGAGGCAGAATGGACCCTGTGGGTTTGACCCGCTTCGTCACTTCTAGGAACAGCCTTTTGTTGTTGTTGTTGAGGAACGTGATGGCTGTTCCTCGATGTCCCAGCCGACCCGCCCTGCCAATCTGGATGGGAAGAGATGAAGCTTTACACAAACGAAACATAATCTTAATTCAAACGTCATCACTCTTTTTTGCTCTGGATATTACTAACCTGATGGACATACTCATCCATCGTGTTCGGCATGTCAAAGTTAACTACCAATCTGACGTTGACTAAGTCCAATCCTCTGCCCAGCACACCTGTACTGATGACCACTTCAAAGTCTCCTTCCAGAAGACCCTGAGGTGGAGAACAAAGCAAATATTAGGGTTAATATGTATGCTGCGGGACTATATGCATACAATTACGCCTAAGACACCTTGTATATTTCCATCTGGTGTCATGGTGCAGCCATATAAAAATGACATCAGCTTGAATATTCCCTCCATGTGAGTATAATTAGCCTCAATGACGTGTTGGAACTAGCACATACGGAACATACAGTGAATGCACTGCCATGTAGTGAAGAATCCTTCTTGTGGAACTTGTGCTCGTATTCTTTTTTTCCAGGTTTTTACAAGGAAAGATGTTGAATGGCATCCAAAGTAATTTTTTCTTATTTGAACCACATTTTTACAAATATACTAATAAAAATGTGTGTCTTAGGTCTGTGGTCTTTCAGCTTACACTTATTTGGGAGCAAGACTCTTTGGACACCAAACATGGGACAACTGCTGTATATCTACTTGACAGTGCATGTTCTGGCTGCTACTGGCCTCACCCGGAGGATGCGGTTGCGTTCTCGCTGGCACTTGTCGGAGTGGATTGCCACGGTATTAAAACCCGTAACCTTGGCGACCGCCTCACACAGTAGATCGGCCCCCAGTTTACAGTCTACAAACACCACCACTGGAGGCTGGTACAGCTTACCGTCCTGCAAAGCCACAAGGGGAAAAACATAGGAGCAGTGTTAGATTTTTAAACTCTCAAACGTTTATTGATTTTCTCATTCAGATATTATATTATATAAATTATATGCAGATTGAGCTTCTAATGTATATTGACTATGTGACAATTTAAAAAACAAACAAACAAATGTGTAGACTGATACCAAAATTGTGTGACAGTGTCTATATCTGCAGAGTGTTTTCTCTTTTCTTCTCATTTTGCCGTGTTCGGGACTCTTCTGGGCATCAGCAAAGAGCAGCTGCACCCCACCTAGACGTGTGACCCCCAGCCAATAAGCAGGGTGTGCAGCCCGTTCTGATTCCCAGGTCAAACCCAGCTCACAGACCTCACAGGCCTGACACGGTCACAGAGAGAGGAGACAGGTCACAGCAGGGTGAAGCCTGCCTTGGGCTGTCCATTCAAAAATTCACCACCTTCCTCCAGCTGCAGAGGAGGGGTGATTTTCTAATCTGAAATCTAGTGCAAGGCATCTTGTCACCTTTTCAACCTTTGGACATGTTCCAAAGGGCAGATGGAGTCAGTCAGACTAGATGATATGCTTAAAAATAGGCAACATTTTGGGATTGCTTCAACTAAAAAGTTTTTACCGGCTGACGTAACAAATCTAAGCTTGACAACTTATAAGAGATAAGTGAATAATTTCCAGTGGCTGTTTGCTTATTTCAAACAGTCTCACATCGACAGATGCAGTGTTTCTGACAGCTCTGGGTCTACTGCTCCTCGCTCCAATTAGTGAGAAGCTGCTATGCTTTTCTAGCTGAGCAAACGTTCATACGACATGCTGTAAGCTGCAATATGACCAGTGACTTCTGAGCCGTGTCCACTCCACAGTTTTGCTTTTCTCGGGGTGTCCTATCCAATTCCCAGTGTAATAACCCTCCAGTTCCACAGTACTCCCCCTGTTCAGATCCTTATACTCTCAGATGCATCAAATAACAGCAGTCATAAATAACAAATCACCATCACAACCACAACCTCTATAGAGAAGTAGCTCCCGTTACTCACAAAATGGTCCAACAACACTCCTTCACTGGCCTAACTAAAGCCGACCCTTCCTGGCCGGCCCTGTATAAATGGTACGATCCATTGCTGGGATTCCTGGAGTGAGGCCATGGCTCGGGGCCCACCCATTTCCTCCAGACGGAGTCCAGGGCGGTAGCAAAGGCCGTCTAAATATGGTGTAGCGGGGGAAGGCCGGCTCCTTGGAGCTCAAGCAATTACCACCTTTAAACAGCAAGTTAATAAAATAGCTTGCACCAGTACGTAACAATACTTAGTAATTATAAACTAAAATTTCTATGTTTGTACCCTACCAAAGCACTTTCTGGTTCCTTAGAGTACAATAAACTTTTGTATTACACAAAGGAAAAAAACTGCTGACCACTTGAAGAAAGCCTATGTTGGCAGTGAAAGTGATACTCCACCCAAAAATGTTGTCAGACTTTAAGTGAGAACCAGACTTGCTGACAAAGAGGACTCTGTGCATTTTTCTCTAAACAGACCTCTGCAAAAATCAGAACCTCAAGCCTTTTAACCTACGTTGAGAATCTCAAACAGCTTCTTCTTCTTGGACGGTTCCTCTAACCACAGCAGGATCTGCCTCACGTTGGCACAGGGCTGGTTCTTCTCTCCGATGGTAATACGGACGGGGTCACGAACCAATCGGGAAGCCAGCTCTTCCGTCCCTTTCGGGATGGTGGCCGATGCCAGCAGAGTTTGGCGTTCTTCTGGGACTTGATCCAAAACCTCCAGCACCTGCTGCTGGAAGCCCATCTTCAACATAGTGTCGACCTACGGGAAATAGAAAATATGGTGAACATTTGAAAAACTATTATGCTGCTTGGTAAAATCCTTGATTTTACAGCATGTTTTTGGAATTTAATGTGATTTAAGTTCAAATAAGCCATCGTGAAATCCTCATTGTTTGCTTGAATTTGAATCCTTGTGAAACAATTTCAAAACTGCTGCTGAATCCACACAAATTGTTCTCTGGAGGACGTAATTAATGGTCCTTCAAAGAGCTTCATATGATCAAAAAATTAAAATACCTGTATTGTAATCCGAGCTTCCCCTCCCCTGCCTTTTAGTCAGTGAGCGAAATACAGGAGGCCTTGAGGGGTATAATATGACTGTAACAGCCAAATCTAGAGGCACTTCTGAATTTAAAATTGTGCACCTTCAAAGTTTTTTCAATGTGAGAAATCTTTTGAGATTCTGCAAATCTGAATTGCCTTTTTGTCATACAGTACCTCATCAACCACCACGACCTTCACTTTGTCCAGCTGCACTGCCTTCTGCTTCAGGATCTCAAGGAGACGCCCAGGTGTGGCTATGATAATCTAAAAAAAAAAAAAGGGATTCATAGAAGGGCATGACGCTATGGAATGTTCAATTTTGATTCGTAGAAAAGTTGGAAATGACTTTAAAAACAGCACTGTACTTTGATGCTGCTTTTGAGGCGGTGGAGTTGTTGGGGAAGTGGCATGCCGCCCACCAGCAGTGCCGTTCTCATGTTTGGTATGCCCATCACCAGCTCCTTGGCCTGTCTCTCTATCTGAATGGCCAGCTCCCTGGTGGGGGTCACGATGAGAGCCACAGGGCTACACACGCCGGGTGCTGGTTTCTAGATAAAAAGAAGAAGAAATATGTTGGTTTGCCAACATTTGTTTGCTCTAGATTACATTTCTATATACATTAAAGTTCCCTATATATTACAAAGCAGCCTTCGCCGGGTTTGAACGGGCAGTTTCATGGAATCAATGAATCTGATGTCACTGTACCTCCATTGCCCTCACGACCACCGGCAGCAGGAAGGCTACAGTCTTCCCTGAGCCCGTGTCGGCGCTGACAATCACATCCCTGCCGCCGAGACCAACAGGGACCATCTGCATCTGGACCGGCGTGGGAGCCTCGTAGCCGGCCTTTTTCAGGTTGCCACTGAGTGTGGAAGGGAAGCCGCAGTGTCCAAACTCAATGATGGGTCTCCTGACATCGTCCCCCAGAGTTTCAATGCCCAGCTCCTTTTTAATCCTCTTCACCTGCTCATCTGTTAGGCCCGCAATGAACACATCGTCCCTGTAGGAATAGCTTGGCTCACTTTCACCCAACCCACCGGCGTCAACTTCTGGTTGGCGAGTCGTTTCGCCTACATTTTTGTCCTTGCGGTTAAAAGCGTCTGCCCCGGTCCCCATCCCCATTTGGACCAAATGTTTGGCTTTGCACTCGAGACTGCAGACATCATTGTCGGTGGTGTCACAAATGTACTCGCCATAGCGACCACACATCACGCAGACGGGCTCTCCTGGCTCTGGCCATCTCTGGCTCTTTTTGAATGATTTGACAGGCTCCTCCTCCTCCTCCTCCTCCTCCTCCTCTTCCTCGTCTGAAGCAGACATATGTCCATCTCCTTGCACCAAGCTCTCTGTTGAACCTGCAGAGTCTCCACCTGCTTGTGTGGTTTTGATCTGTTGTTTGGTCTCTTCCCATGTGTCCTCCTCTTTCTTAACAGGTGTTGGAGAGCTGCCTTCATCCTTACTCTTCTCCTGGTCTACCTTGCTTTTCTTATTCGTAAGCTGGCCTGACGCCTGGGCAGGTCTCTTGACTTTAAGGGCTCTTGGCATAAACATGTTGTATGGATTTTTAAACCTGTGAACATCAGAAAAACAGACGTAGATAAGTTAATGTAATAGTTTTCATTGAAACAGCAACATAACGTCAATTCACAAGGAAATAACAATGGGTTATTATTAATAAAGATGAAATGCCATTTGCCTGGCTTTTTGTCATTTACGACGCAGAGATAAATACACACTAAAAGTGACATTCCTACCAACAATGAACTACGGTTCAGTTCTGCAAAAACAACATTGAGTAAGTTAGCGACATTACTATTTCATAAAGACAAAACATAACTCTTCGTTGCTACCGCGAACAAGTCAAACGCTTTCGCATTTTCACGTAATTGTGAAACAGCGTTTATCAAACCACAACTCGGCTATAACTAACTCATAAACAGCGGGAAGTATCGTACGTTTCATACACGTTATCCACATAAACGTTGCACATACCTCCTTCCGACGATTACAAACAATTCTCCGACGCAGACGAATGACGCAGGTTGCGCTGCACGCTGGGAAATGACGTTCGTAGAAGTAAGGCGCCTTTTTTTCTCGCTCTGCCTTGTTTCGGTGTTAACACTGATTTATACCAAACATTATTTGCGTGTTTTTTAATTAAATCTGGAATAACATTAGCAGCATGCATGATTATCCACATAAGCTTTGCACATTACCTCCTTCCAACGGTTACAAACAATTTTCCGACGCACACGAATGACGTCTGTTGCTCTGCACGCTGGGAAATGAGGTTCGTAGAACTGAGGCGCCTTTTTTCCCCTTGCTCTGCCTTATTTCTTGTCTTGTCTGAACTTTCTTTCCGTGTTTTTTGACTACAGCATTAGAAAAGTCTGTTTTTTACATCGTGGCTGTGGAATTGAACCGTGCTGTCTACTGCAGACATGTGTCTGCATAGTAATTACACTATATAATATAATTACACTACTGTATATGCTTACAGTCAGTAATTTAAAAACATGTTGATATATGTCATTAATGACCTTCGTTGTATTTTTTGTTTTCTGGCAAATTAGTAGATAGGCACTTACATGTGTGGGCATGTCCTCTTTTAAATGCTACATTCAAATGCCCATCGAAAACTACAACACTGGGCCTGAACTGATAATGGCGAGCTTATTTATTACATCATGGTGCATTAAACTACGTTAAACGTACGACACAAGAATACAATACAAGTCCAGAGAACAACAAGCACCCCATAAACTAAACTGTAAATATTCCAGTTTGAAGGCACATTCCGCGCATGCGCATCGTGCAAAAAAAAAAAGAAGAAAAAAAAAGGAAAAGGTGCTGGGGGAGCCAGAGTGCGGCAGGAAAACCGCACCACGGTACCAAAGGATAGACTAGAGAGGGGGGTGGGGGGGCGAAACGCGTAGGTTATCCATTCAAGAATAAACGGAGGTGGAAGGGAGAAGCTGCCCGCTTCCAAAGAACCCAAAAGAATGGAGAGATTTCAGTTTCCATTCTAGCCGAAGCGCAGTTTTTCCCCTGTGAAACCTGAAAGGAAACCTTCCCAGCTCGGTCCGAGGAAGCCCACTTCAACTGGTAGACAGCAGTATGGATGAAAACGACTCATTGTGTCAACGGCAGTGAATGAGACGAAAAACACACCCGCAGCCGATCCAGCCTCTTTTTTTTTTTAATGACTGAACGGACTTGTGAATTGGCCGGATTTCATCATTCCTAGCGGTTTATTGTTTCTTCTTCTTTTCTTTTTTTTCAAGAAATTCCAGTAGTGGGATGCTTTCGCGTCGTGTCGCTTCGTAGGCTTCGAGGAGACACGGTTCAAGGGGGGGAAATATGGGTGAAGTTCAGGACGTCAGGGACGTGAAGAAGACGTTCGTCGCCCCGTCTGTAAAGTCTTTTGAGCACTACGACTTCTCCCGAGCTAAGATCTGTTGCAGCCTCACATGGCTGGTAGCCAAAGCATACGGGACAGGTAGGTCGCATCGCTCATTCCCTGCACGCTGCGTTCATTCAATACTACAGAACTTTATGCAATATATTTATAGAACAGAAAACAGAACACAAATACATAACCATGTTATAGCCTATGTTATACTGCAGAGCCATTATGATACATACAGATATTAACTCCTCATTGATCACCCAAGGCTGTGTTCTGTAGTAGTATCCCCGGGGGAAATTAGCACCGTGATTTTCCATCACAGTGTTTGGTCCATTAACAGTATGTGGTGTTTCCCATTGCGAACCTCAATCTCAAATGAATTGCCTGTTGTAAATGCAATAAATATGATCCCAAGTGGAAAAAGGTTTTAAAAAAAACAACAATAACAACAACTGATCAATAAATGTGTTGTTCCTGCTTAATGGAAGGGGAGCAGCACCCTGGAGGTGAGAAGGTGTCCTAAATGATGTCACCTTCAGGGATCACCATCCGCATTTACAAAGAGATGCATCACATTGTCAGCAGGCTTTATTATGGCACAGTTATTAGGAATTAATAACAAGCTTTATTCTTGCTTACCATCATAACACAACATATTGTTACTGTTATGCAATGAGAAAATTACTCCGAAGTGGGTTTGTATTTTAAAAATATTTAAAGAAATATATATATATTTTTAAAGTTTACTCTGAGAATGTAATACATTTTCAACACCAGTGAAAACAAAATGGCAATTCGGTCTGATTGTCTGGCTAGTGTGGAGCATACATGGACAGAGCGGAGGCTCACCTCACACGTCATCATCATCCTGGGGTACAAAATTGAAAAAAAAAAAAAGCAAATCTAGTGCTGTGGTTGTTTATTTGAGATGGAATATTGTTTTCTTGCCTCCACATCTAGTTGTTTTTGTTCGACTTGCACCGCAAAGCACGAATGCAGACAAACCCCATCAAGATGTTTGACGCCAAATGATAAAAAATAATGCTTTTGTGACGTTTTGAAATGGGAGGTGCTTTCACAGGCAGCAGTTTTTTTATTGAATGCATAAAACAGAAAATACTTTAAGCAATTTGAACTTGTAGATGCTTCAAACTTTGTATCCCCCTCTGTTGTCCGTCAGTGGGAATCGCAACAACATGGTATTGTGTATTTGGACTGTGGTGATATGTTACTGACACATTAAAGTCACTTTTTTTACGGCGGAAGTTGTAATCACAATCTTAAGTTAAATGTGAGAATGGGGATCTTCAGAGTGAATTAAAACAGACAGAATATGTGCCCCCCCAAAAAAAGAAAAGAAACATTAGCAGCACTTAAATGAGGCCTTGCGACGTTCACTTACACTGTAGTGGAAATTATTTCTTGAGTCTTGAGGCAAATCACAGCGAGGGGGCCTCGGAAAATGCAGCAGTGCAGTTAGTTATTGCTCGTGTTCTCTTGAAAATCACTGGATGAAAAAAAAAACATGTTTCCCACAGTTTGACATTATTATATTTGGGATGTTTGGCCCCTGTGGCAAAACACACAGGGGCCTACATCTGTCATTTCATCAAGGGTGGTAAAACAGAATCACACTGGATAGCTGACTTCTGATCAGGGTCAGGGTTTTTTACCTCAATCAATATAATAATACAAATCTAAATCAACAAAAAAAACACATCTATTTAGAAACAGACTCAACAGCCATGACTCAGTAACACGATGAATGTGTGAAAGTGCAAGGTTTAAAATAAGCCTGAGACAATCTGCCTCCTCTTCTTTTTCTTCTTCTTCTTCTTCTTCTTCTTCTTCTTCTTCTTCTTCTTCTTCTTCTTCTTCTTATTCTTCTGTGTTACGTTCTTTACCATTCGTTATTTTATTCATTTTGATCCCCATATTTGTGCAGCGTTATCTGCATCACGTTAGGGGTGTTAGTACAGAGGGCACAGAGTAACTCACGATACGATAATATCACGATATTTTGCCCACGAATCGCGATTCTGCGATACACGATATATTGCAAGATAATCATCTACGATATGCGTCAATATCTGTGTATCTGAAGGATAAAAAAACACCAGTGAAAAGGCACTAAAACACATCCGTTTGAACATAACCGATGTTGTTTCAGTTCAAACAGTGCAGCCACCAAGCGCATCACCTCTTGCACTATGTTGTATTAGACCAGCAAACATGAGATTCCTCGCAGGTCGTCTGCGTGTTTTCAATCAGGACCGAAATGAAATGGGCTGATTCCAAAAATACAGCTCTCCGGAGAAAGAGAGGGGGTGAGGGAGAGTGTGAGGGAGAGAGAGAGGGGACTCATCTCCGGATCCCTGCCTACGCTGCTCTGAATACTTCACATGCATCTGCCTCGTTACACCGATGCAGGAGCGCATGGAGAACATGCAGCAGATCATCTGCTGTTAGACGGATGCGATGCCAGGAGGAGCTGCCGTTTTTCGAACTCTGGGGTGAAAGTGAACACGTTTAATTCCCCGACACATTCCCCTCAACAAGTACCTAACAGATGCCCCTTGTTCACTTCATTAAACTACAAACAGCAGTGGTCCTGCTCTGTTGAAAGCTGCTTAAGACGGGAGCGACGTTCCAACGACATCCGTGCATAAATAACAGCTGAATTACTACAAATGTAATTCAATATTGTAAGATAAACAATCTGGATTGAAAACGTCGGTAACACTTTCTATTAAGGTCATGTATATAATGCATCATAAGCGCATTTATAACACATTATAATGCATTCATAAGGCTTTATAAGAGTCTGATCCTGGGTACATTATAATGACCCAAGCAGCCAGGTTTAAAGACACAGAGTACTGCTCTAACGTATCATAACAGATATTAATTATACGTTTCTGAAATGGAATAATATGCTATGCTGTGAGCATAAAGCGTTATGAACGTTGTTAATAAATGATGTCCACCACTTATAATACTCTATAAACCTTGTTATAAGGTGGCATGCATGATTATAAACAACTTTTATAAAGCCTTATCAATGCATTATAATGTGTTATAAATGTGCTCATAGTGCACTGCATTATATACATGACCTAGTGTTTGATCGACTATTTGCAAATAATGAAGCATGGATCGATGTGAATGCCACTCTTGAACTTCATTGAACTTAAATTGAGTACTGTGATTTTTAAGCTCAGTAAACTGGGCCACGCCACAGACAAACATTCCATTCTTGCTGTACTAAGCTGGTACATTACAGTGGACGTGAAGCCAGCTGAATAGTGGCGTGTCTTTTTGAAATTGGAAGGCTTTTTTAGAAAAGCCTGAAGTAATTTACCTGAGCAATGCTACCAGCTTCAGGCCTGTTTCCCCTGCCGCCCTGCCTGACCTCTGACCTCCCTCTGGAGGATGGAAGGGGGAAGGGCTGGATTTGAAAAAGAAAAAAACATTAAAGGATGAATTCATTTGTTTGGGATCAATAACATAAAGTACTTACTGGAAAAGGATAGAACATGGTTGCTGCATTTGTGTCCTACAATGACCCAGAGTCCATCTCTAGACGACCTTGCTGATCGTGGCCGGTCCCAGCAGGTGACTCATTCACTGTGTGTGTGTGTGTGTGTGTGTGTGTGTGTGTGTGTGTGTGTGTGTGTGTGTGTGTGTGTGTTGGAGGATGGGCAGAGCAGTGTTGGAGAGTGTGAAGCTGTCGCCACATGCCGCACGTTTCACAGCATTCACCCAGGCAGTTATCAAAATGGAAATCTATTCTGCTGCTGCTGAGACAGTGATGTGGTTTTTTGATGTTTTCACACAGCAGCATTTGACATCATTTTTTTTATTATCTGTTGTGGGAAAAAGAAGGACAATTGCGTGATCCGTTCTTTAAAATAGCCACACTTTTGTTCTTTTTCCAGCAATGGTTGATATAAAATGCTTCACAGCTCAGCAAACGCTGGCAAGAAAGATATAAAAACAACAACAGTTCTTTCAATTATTTGTGGACTATCCCGTTGCAGTGGACTTGCTTGACACACACACACATGCAGGCTCTCTCTTTGATGAGACAGGCAGTGAGAGGTGTGTGTGTGTGTGTGTGTGTGTGTGAGGGGGGGGTCCCAGGGAGCTGGAAGCTGCAGGGATACAAACTAGATGAATCGATCGGGCTCCACTCCTCCTCCTGCAGTTGCTATAGCAACCCCAAAGGTCTATCCACACACACATACTGTATATCCACATCCAGATATTGTCAGCAGCATGGCAATCAAAAATGAAGAGGACACTCAGCTCATCGTAGTTTTTGCTGCAGAATTCAAATTCCTTTCTTGAGAAATTAATTAAAAAGCATCAAAAAGCTTTGAAAAAGTAGCATTAATTGAAAATTACAATAGATGATAATTAGTAGCTGAAGTAAATTAGAAATTGTGGTGGTTTGGTTGCCATCACGTTCATAGGAAGTTAGTGCGATCTCTTACCCACAATCCCACTCTCTCCCCTCCGTTGTACAGACAGCATCCCAGCGGACCTGAAGGAGCCCTTCTACACAGACCAGTACGAGCAGGAGCACCTGAAGCCCCCCGTGGCCAGCCTCCTGCTGTCTGCAGACCTCTACTGCAGGGCCGGCAGCCTCATCCTGAAGGGGGACGCGCCCGAGACCCTGCTGGGCCACGATGCCGTTATTCAGGTCCTGGCTCAGTGCGGTCTCTACGTCACGGACCAGGAGAGACTGGTCACTGAGAGGGACCTTCGGAAGAGGCCTCTGCAAATGGTAAGAGAGACTCTATTCTGAATGTCACAGGTGCTGGGATACACAACACTCATTCTGTTGGCTTTGATGCAACAATACTCAACTTCCTGCCTTTAGAGCGTCAAGTTATCATTATATATTATATGTCATAGTGGTCATCAGATCTAAGAAGCTCTCTATTTTATATTTTTACAAAAGTCACTTCACTAATGTGGAAATTGCATTTTTTTTTTCTTAATCGTCAATAACTGTGGATGATAACTACTATGGATGGATAGATAGATATTTAATGATCCTGAGGAACATTTTTATAATATAATACAAAAAAATCTAAAACAAAAATCACAACAACCCAGTAAGCAAGTGCATCAAACACAGCAATGACTGAGAAAAGGTAGAAGAATATAGAGGACGGCTGCTGTTTATTCACCAACAAATTAACAACACAAGCTGATTTAGACCTCGAGGCATCCTCTGACTTTCCTGTGTTCATCTCTACGTGTGTGTGTGTGTGTGTGTGTGTGTGTGTGTGTGTGTGTGTGTGTCACACTCCAGAAATGACTTCGTAGGCATCCTCATTATTTCGGGGGCAACGTCTCCATAGGAGGCTTTATTGCTTCAGTGAATTGCAATTGAGACACGATTAGCACACAGTTGTTGCCTGCAGTCTGTTTGCGGAGTCTCGCTGCTTTTAATTTCCCTTCTATGCAGATTCCAAAGTTATTTAAGTTGAGCCGGGGTTTTAAATTTGAAGCACCTTTGTTTCGTGAAGACAACAGGTATTTTAGTGCAAGCGTAGTTTAACATATTTACCAGCCCGGAGCTAAATTAGGGTTTTTACATTTTCATGACAGTTTGTGTGTGTGTGTGTGTGTGTGTGTGCGTGTGTGTGTGTGTGTGTGTGTGTGTTACTAAGCAGATTGCTGTCAAAACTGCCTTCTGCCTTTTCACTTCCCTCCCTCTATCTTCCATTGTCCCGTCTTTAATTCTGCATCCTTCCTCCTCCTTTTCATCATCCCCCCGTTTCCCACTATTAATTAGGCGAGAATCTAAAAAAGACGCAGCAGCACGTGTTTGATATGTTCGTGCAGATCACCTGCTGCACGTTGGATCGACAGCTCAGGTGGGGGAGGGAGGGGCGATCATCTATTATTTAGAAGCTGCCTCCACATCTAACTAAGAGGGTTGACAAAGTGTCCTGAAGCGGTCCAGGGCTGAGGTCTCTGTGGGGGGTCCGGAGAGTCTTGATAGGCTGTCCTAAAAAAAAGGAAAACTGTTGTTTATTCCTGAAGCAATATTCAGACTTAGCCACCTACCTGCAGCTCTTAATGTAAGCTGCTTCATGTATTTTATTTTTTTTTTGTCATTCGAATTCTTATTGAAATTGAAATTGGAGTACATTATGCAGCACAACATATAGATATTGTTTTGTATAATATAGAGAAATAATAATAAATAATAATTAAGCTTTTTTAACTCAGTAGTTTGCATATAAGGTACACTAATTTTCAGAATAAGCAACTTGTCTGAGGGAACTTTAGTCGGCCAGTCAGCAGGAGTCCAATGATGTCTCACTTGACACGTGTCATAACTGAGAACATTGAGGTTGCCAAACTGACTTAGCTGTGTAATCTCAATTTTTTTTCCTCCCGTCCCCCGCCTTTTCTCTCCCGTCACTACTCTGCCCACTCACCCTTCTGTCCTCGGCCACGTGACGGATTCCCACGTGCGAGTGCGAACACGCAAGTCGCCGCCCACTCGGTCTCCTACACACATTCTGTATCACCGATGCTCTCCTCCACCGATGCTCTGCTCCACCGGTGCTCTCCTCCACCTGCACCGCTGACACAAAAGGAGGGATGAGGATGTGGAGGCGGGCTGAGGATCTGGAAATATTGTTCTAGCGTTGCAGCATTACAGCCCACGTGAAGCGTTATAATAGTCAAATTATAAAAGTCCTCATCACAAAGCTGTAATTGCTCGTAGTTTTGGTAGTTTGATAATACTAGAGTTCTGGAGTGTTTCCTTTTCAAAGTGTTGTGTGAGCGGCTTTGGTCGTGGTGTTTGAGTGGAAACGCTGAGAGACTTTCCCCAAAACACACGAGGAGAAATCGTAATGTGAAAATGAATTTCACGTGGATTGTTTGTGTGGATCTCAGAAACTAGATAAGCATTACCTTAATTAAAGACCAATATCTCGGCTTGATGAATCGACATCCTTGAAGCGTAACCCCGTTGCTATGGAGACGTTAGACTGAGTGGGATGAGAATGACTTTTAAAAAAAAAGCCAAGGGATCTAGATGATGAATGGAAATAAATCATGTGAGCCGGCATGACTTTTGGTAAATGTGTAAACGTCTCAAGAAGCTAATTGCAGAGTGTAGAACGGCACAGAAGGGCCGTTGTATCCCCGCAGCAAGGTGGTTAATGTGGCATTTAGTGTTTATTCTGGGTTGCTTTGATCAACCAGGACACCAACGCTCTGCTCCACCAGCCCCGCTGGAGCACTGACGGTTAATTGCCTTGCTCAGGGGCACCTCAGCAGTCATAATGAGGAAGAGATAACTGCCATTGTTTTTCCCTTCGCTGGGTTCAGAATACTTTTGCAGAGATGCAGGTCTGTTGTTTTGGATTGTTATTAGATTTCAGGTGTTATATATACTTTAAGTACAAGAATAAATCCAGACTTTTTTTTGGGGGGGGGGGGGGGGTCAGAGCAGGATTTTACACAGTGTTATAAAATAAAAGGAAAAATTGGATATAAAATGTTCAATATGGCATAAAGATACTCCACACAACAACCCCAAACATGTTAGATGTATGACTCTTGTTAATACCATTATTCACTAAATGATCACACAGCAAAATGTGCCACAGGATAATAATAATGTTTTACTCCCTTGACCTCGTGTTGAATCGATGCCGCCAAACCTTGAATGTCAGCTTTAATATTTAATAAAGCTGTATTTAATCGGCCCACGTTGCTGCCAAGACACTTTCATGTAGCGTTTAAATCAGACTCTACGATGGGCCATATGCTGCGAACTCACTGAGAGGAAGAGGCATAGCACCTTATATGGTGTCTGAGATGCTTTATTGGCTATATGGGGGCTGAGTCTGTGACTGTACGCCAGGAAAGCTATTAAACAGACATGTTTATACTCACACTTACATTAGAGGATGGTGATGAGGATCCAAACGTGATGGCGAATGCATCTCTAATGCATACATTCACCGACTTATTAGGTGGTTGTTGATGAACCTGCTTTACAGTGAAACCCCTGGATTCTTCTTCTTCTTAGATGTACTGTAAACACGTAAAAGATTGTTTATTTGAAACCCAAAGACGTTCGCTTGTTAACGTGGTCTCATTTAGCCCAGTGTAGTGACGACCATGCTAAAAGGATTGGGTGCTGGTTCATTGTTGCTGACATGTTACATCACAGGACCGTCGCATGAGCTGTGTGTACATTTAGATCCGCCCCCTCAAAAAATGATATTTTCTATTCTCATAACACTTAATTATATGAACCAGTTATTATGCGTTTATAACATGTTATATTTTGAGTTCTATTATCTAAAAAAAGACAAGATTACATATACATTTTATACTGATAAACATTCTATATTGATTAAAAAAGTGTTGATTAATTCATCAATTCCCATATATGGATGAATAGAGGTGAATACACTTCCTCCTGTTCTCCTGTCTCCATCTCTTCTGCTTCCTCCGTCACAACCCCTATTGGGCAGGCGCTCCGTTTCCATGGTTACACTCCAGTAGGCAGTATGTGTGTGTGTGTAGGTGGGTGCAAGAGTGGGGGTGCGTATGCTTGCATATGTCCTATGCGCAGTCTGTGCTCGTATGTGCAGGGATGTACTGAGAGAGAGAACGCTGCCTCTCTCTGAGGCGGAGGAAACTGAAATGCTGGATTCATACGAGCAGGCAGATGGCATTTCTAAGACAGGCTGCATCACACACAAAGACACACAACCACACACACACTCAGGGAGAGGTACAGAAAGCTAACCCCCGAGTGCCAGGGAAAAAAAAAAAATACTTCCCAACATCAAACTAGCTTCCTCTATCCTCTTTCTCTTCCTCTGCTGCACTTGATCTCACGAACAAAGAGGAGCTGAAGCAGCAAAGGGTGGAAGGGAAGTCCCATCCAAGTACTTCCTCTGTCTTCTGCTTGGGTGAAGTCGCAGCCAAGTATGCTACGCTCGACGCCGGCGGCGACTCGCAGGCAGCTCAGTATGGAAGGGTAGGCAGCGAGCACATTATGGGATGTCCTGAGTCCTGAGCATCTTCTTCCCGTGCCCCTCAGAGCTAGACGATGTTATTTTATCTGAGGAGAATAAACCGCAATGCTGCGTCCACGTGATGAGGATTCAGGCATCGACCCCGAACACGGAGCATATTAATCTCCACGCCTTTGGACAGTGCAGAGAGGAAAATAAATATCTTTATTGTCATTGTTAGGATAATGAAACACCGTTTAGCAGCACTCAGTTTTGGCAATATACAGAAAATATACAAAATATACAAGCATTTTAATATAATAAATATAAAAAAATCAACTATTTCTACTAGATTTTTTACATTTATTTTAATGTATATTATTTATATTTTAACTTTTTATATTTTTAACTTAATATACAAGCATATTAAGATAAAAATATATAAATAAAAAATAAAATAAATAAAAAATAAAAATAAATAAATAAATCTAGTAGAAATAGTTTTCAACTGTCTATAATAATTAGTAAGAGATTGTGCTCCCGGGAGCTTTGTTTTCAGAGGAAACAGCTGCTGAGAGGGTTACCTGAGGTACATTGATCCCAGGTGAGCGCCCAGACTGAATCCAATTCAAAGATCAGCAGATCTATAGATGAGCAGATTTGGGATCCTCTGGGGGGTCCTGCAGGCCTGGGAGGGGAGATATCTAACTGCATGTTGAGAAAGAACATCTGCATAACTAATAAGAGACACACGCTACAAGTTCTCAGGTCATTGTTGGAAATGGGGAAGATTACTACGTTCTACGTGGTGAGAAGTCGTGGTGCAGCAGCCATTCATGAAAAGGAAGAAGGTGTTATTGTTAATGTGCAGATTGTTGAACCATCTTTGTAGTGAACGCTTGATATTCTGCTCTGGTGTAATGGAACTGTAAGCTTATTATTATTCTCCGTGTTATTTTCGCTTTAGAATGGAGAGCGCTGGATTTGTATGTCTCTATGCTATGCTAATATTCACCTGGTTCTCCTTATTACTGGCATTACTCATGTCGCTGCGGCTATAATAGCACTTAATCCTCAATGAATTTATGCTCAGGCAGATTTGCCCTCGTGCAGAGCTTTATAATAATTTGATTATTTTAAGGTTTTATTGTAGTGTGAGATTTCATTTGGAGTTATCTTTGCTCCTGAATGACAACAAATACAGGTACAATGACACAATGATATGACAATGACAGATTCACAGGGTTCGTACGGGTGCTGGAGATCCTTGAAAACACTTGCATTTTAGTGTGGTGTTTTCAAGGTTTGAAAAGTGCTTGGATTTAGAATATAGTGCTTGGAAGTGCTTGAAATGTATGATATAACACAGAGAAAAGAAGATCTCCATATTTGAGGGACTGAAAACAGCATTTTCTGATAGTTTTGCATGAATAATGACTTTTGATGATGAACAGATTTTCAAAATAGTTGGTGGTTATGTTTCTGTGGATCTGTTAATCAAATTATTATTCTTTCATTTGTGGTCCTTCTTTCTCAAAACATCATGTTGGTTGTTCATAGGACAATAACATAATATTCTAATGTGATGAACAAGTGCAATAATAAGTATAATGAATACTGAGTATTATATTGTATACAAATACGTAGTTTACCACAGCTGTAAGGTGCTGGAAAAGCATGAAAATGTGCCTTGAAATGCTTGAAAAGTGCTTGAATTTGACTTTGGAAAAGGTGTAGGAACCCTAGATTCCAAATTGAAATGAATTGATCATGATTGTTGCATAGAAATGTTCATAGAAACCAACCTAAAGTAATAATACAGAGTACAATTCTCTCCGTCTCTCCACATACGTAGATATTAAGCACATTGTGCAAATCAGATGATCTGCAGCACTGTGCTCTGCTTCGTAGTTTTAGGGTGCATCCAATGAGATCTCATACAGTATGAAATGGGGACGGATAACCTAAAGAGAACTACAAGTTTCTTTTTGGGACAAAGAGTTTATGCAAATACATTCAAACAATAAGATGCTACCAGATTTAGCTTAAAAGCAAATTTCCAATCTGTGGTCACTATTGAATTCCTATCTGCATTCTCACATTTAGGCCGAACAGGTAAATATGCCCATGAAACTGTTTCAAGAGGGCCTCTTGGAACCCGATGGAAGGCTTTGAAGTATCGACCAGGCCGGGTCTAGCTGGCTGGGAGCCGCGGTCGCGTCCCCAGATAGTGTTCTAAGGTTAGCTTTGAGGTTTCCATATAATTGCTAGGTTGAGTTTGGAGCATATGGAGGGGGGAGGGAAGGTACTCTGCTTAAAAAGCTCCACTCCCTCAAGTGGATGCCAGACGTCACAGTCAGCAGTTCGCTGCATCCAAATGTGTGTGTGTGTGTGTGTGTGTGTGTGTGTAGCATTATTTTAATTATTTCTGCTCACGATTGGACAAGCTGTTGAAGAAGGTGTGCCACTTCTCTCCAATCCAAGAGCAAAGACCGCAGAGAGGGGAAACATAAGAGGAAGGAGGTTTTATTTTGCCAAATGATTTTGGATTATTGTGAGGAAAGACTGCAGTTCTGTGTCATTCAAGCAGTTTGTGGTGATTTAAAAAAAAAAAATGTTTTTATTAATTTATTGAGACACATTTACATACAGCATCTTAATAATACAATACATTGGACAATACAAGTTAAAGTGCCAATTAATGATTAATGTGAAGAGTCATGTTAAATATTTCAGATGAATTCAGTTTGACTTTTCAACTCACCAGCTTCCAGAGACTGAAATTCAGTGATTTTCTGCTACAGCTACAGATTTTGCTGAGTTGATGGTATTGCCAGTAAAGTGTACTGATATTTTTGACTTTCATTCCCTTGAGAGCGTTACCACAATCCCTGTTAAATCCTGTCAAAACCCCCCAAAAATAATATTGATTATCCTTAAATGAAGGTGCCACAGAACCTTCCTGTGATTACATAAAACATTCTCTTTAGGGATTAAACAAAACTTGAACTTTGTTGAATGAACTTTGTAGATACTCTTTTTCACTAAAGCAAAGAGTATCTATCATTTATATGAAGGAGAGGTAGTACATGTGGTGACCTTCAGACGTGAGCAGAGAGGTACAGCTGAGAGCTTTTCCATGTCCAGCTGAGTAGAACTGGTAGACAGTTCAATTTTTAGGCATATGCCCCAGCATGGAGCCTCTGGGCCTGGACAGCAGAGTTGTAATACTAAAAGCAGACATAACCTATTCAATCTGTGTGTGTGTGTGTGTGTGTGTGTGTCTCCAGGAGACTGCAGATGTCCAGTTATTTAGGTTTGATCACTTTAGGGTTGTTTTCTGCTCTCCACTTTTGGAAGTGGAGGTTTATTTAAAAACTAGGGGATCGTCATAAATAATCAATGAAGCCACACACTCCAATAAAAACAGGCGTATCTCTATTAGGGATGGGAATAACATAGTGACTCATGATAAGATAACATCACGATATTTTTGCCCACAATAACGATGATATCACGATACTACGATACAATATATATTGCAAGATAATCATCTATGATATGCATCACAATATCTGTGTATCTGAAGGAGAAAAAATACATTAAGTGAAAGGCAAAAGCAGGAATTAATGGTATACTGTGTCTATTCACTGCATTGTGGTCCAGAGTCTTAGCTTAGTCATTCTTTAACACACACTGACTGAACAGGTCTATGTGTGACATCATGGAGTCAGTAAATAGAGCCTGCATCTAGGAATCTAAAAAAAAAAAAAAAACGTATCGCAACAGAATATCACGATATATCGATATATTTTCCCATATTTGTCATTGAAGCCCCTTAAAGCATTTACTGTAAGTCGAGTTGAAGACATTA
The DNA here is from genome assembly GCF_963514095.1 of Eutrigla gurnardus. NCBI lineage: Eukaryota > Metazoa > Chordata > Actinopteri > Perciformes > Triglidae > Eutrigla > Eutrigla gurnardus. The sequence continues at coordinate 22,902,951 of NC_139920.1, read as the reverse complement.
ATCATCTCCATTCGGATCACGTTGCAGTGGGATAAAGCCAACGTGTCTTCCGCTACCTGGTTCAGGCCGCGACAAGCAGCTCACAGCTCTGACAATAGAGATTTGAGTTTATTTACAGCCCACACACAACGACGAGGTGATGTTACACCACGCACCATCTTTTGTTAGCCCACTGTGGTTCATTTTTTGCTGCATTTCTTTAGCGCAAATGCTAAATCTGGTCTGCTACGGTGGATTTGCATCTCCCTCCTCTTTCACCAAGAAATCATATTAAAGATGAAGAGTGTTTGCTTCACTCCCCGGGTGGAAATATAGAGAGACGTCATATTGAGCGGTGCAACAAAAACAGCACCGTGGAGGAGCTTCTTCTTACCTCATGAGAAATAAAAAAAATAAGATTTATGGACGTAATCAGCTTAGATGAGAAAAGCAAAAAGAAATGGCTACAGAATGGTCCATGGCTTTGTAGGTTAGTACCTTGAGACTGAAAGCAGGCTTATAAACAGAAAGTTACCATTTCCAATGCTTGGAAGAAATCAAAGGGAGTGCGTTAACAACCTTTTCCCCTCCTCTTGCAGTCGTATAGATTCCCCTCAAGCAAAGTATTTGATCCCTGAACGCTCTAGTGGGGCTGCTCAGTGGGCAAACATTGGAAGGCAGAGGTCATGCCTGGGCAGCTCCAGGGTGTAGATATGTATAACTATATGAATATGAAGGAAAGCACATAAGGTTAGAAAACATGACGTCATGGGAGATCACATCTGTTACAAAAAGGCTAACCCTTTCTTTGGGCTGTAGAGGATCTACGTCTTTCTTCCTCCACCACTCTATCACTCATCCATCCAGGTTACTGGAGCCTCGTTTCTTCCCTTCTAGCGTTCATTTGACATTTAACACACGGTCAGCTGATCCTTCTCTGACCATTTCTGTGAGAGCACAGAGCAGTTACTCAGAAATAATTCACCCTATCTGCTATGCTTAGTGAGCACCGAGTGCAAAAGGGCCTTCAAAGCAGCATTTTCCACACATATTCAAATAGAATAAGAAAGTTGCTATCTATCTATTTTGATACAGAAAGCTCTATGAGGTCAGCTGATAACTGTTTATGTTGGCTTGTCTGATAAAAAAATATTTTATTTTATTTATTTGTATGTTTGGGGAGGACCCCTTGGTGGAAATGCATCACTTTCTGTAAATTGACGTATTTAGCTAGAAGCGAATTTCCATCCGCAGTCCTCAAACATAGAGCGACATGGAATATTGGGACATTACATTGTAAAAAAAACAGAAGATACAAGACATTATATAAAAAAAGGGCTACTACATGCAATCATGTATAAAAGTGCTGTCTACTTCACATATAATCACAGGTTTGATTGTTTTTTAACCATCTTTTTAGCTGTTTTTTTAAAGACAGTGAATGTGGGACTTTCTCGAATCATCAACTCAGACAACGTTTGATCGATAAAACGTTTTTCCTGTGGTAGTTCATCTGAAAAAAACCTCACAGTCCCCTCTGGAGGCTGATCTGGTACTGATTATTATCTCTTCTTCTAATACATTCCTCCAGTCGAGGGGGGGCCGGACCACGATGGGATTGGTAGATCAAATACTCATAGAATGGCATTGCATATGGTTTATTTAAGTCAATACACATATAAAAGAGATCTGTAACCAATCAAGATGTAAGATGTTTAGTTTTAGTGTCCTAGTGCTTTTTTAAGACTTAAGACTTTCTGTTTTGCCAAACAATTCATGCTGGAATGCTGAATATTTTTTTAGTTTTTTAATTTAGGGCATAAAAAAAGATTTTAAGAAAAATGTCATCTTCTCTATCAGCCAGCAGAAACCAGTGTTAGCACTTTGAAGTACTTGAGTGCAGCCAAAACACTTTTCCTTCCTGATCTCAAGAGTCAAATCCATTACACCGTTCAGTAAACCGATGTTAAAATATAACAAATTGAGAGAAAATATGTGAGTCAGCTTTGTGCTGACATCCAAGTGTTACTTGCTTTCATAAAAACGATGCCCTGAATTTTCTTTTCTTTCGGGATTTCTAGTAAATGAAAATAGCTCAATATAGTTGTTGATGTTTTGTGGCATGCCTAACCCTTTGCAAACTGCCTCCTTTCATCCACATTCCCTCTTCTTTGACTTCATAGAGGGCCCTCGTAGTTATTCACTGTCCTCTTCGTCAATTTTATTACACGTTTTAACTCGTAGAGTTTTGCAAAGATGGAATGAGACTGTGGGTTTCACACTTCCAAGTTTATTTCATTCATCCAAACCAACATCTCAGTTCAAAATCCAGAGCATACTGTATGATTGAGGGATTGCCTTCCTCACGGCTCTCAACGTGGCAATTGGCTGTGCCGGCTGTGAGCAGCTAACAGTGCTAACAACATGAACAGTGCAAACAACAGCAACAGAAGCTCAGATTACATTTACACTGTATTTTTTTTACATAGCAACCAGTTTTTTTGCGGCTATATGCCGCAAACAACTGGTCAATATCCTGAATATGCACTGAATTTTGAATTTGGGGTGACAAAAACACCCGGATCCTGGAATGAGCATGTGGCCATAGCCTCTTATTCCGGCAACATGGCCCGGTGTCGTTTAATAGGATTAGAGCCTGCAGGTCCTGTGGTCCAGTAAACGAGGTTAGTTCACCTCGTTTTCATTCTATGTCATCAGACCACAGCTGATTCAAATCAATATCCTGAAATTGCTAAGCAGAAGGGAGGAAACGGGAGGCAAAAGAGGCCCTTGAGGAATAAAGCTGGTCCCTTGGCCTTTTTTTAAAACGGGTCTGGAGTCGATCATTTGTTGTGGAAACAGGGCAGATTTGTAACTACACCACAAAGTGATCATTTGTGTGTTTTTGTCTGAGGGGTAATTTTTCTGTACAATGTTTGGACTGGCTAAGTGAAGGCTAGTAGGAAACAACTTGGCAGCGTGTTATTAAATGGGATGGGTTTGCCGCCGGGTTACCGGAACAGAGACAGTGGAAGCGAAGCATGAAGCCCATGCAAGGTCACACGGCGTGTACCTTATATTTACTAACTTGACAGCCGATATATCACGTTTACACAAATAGTCTGAGAGGGAATCGAACACTTTTGTTTATTGTTTGTGAGGGAACACCACGGTTCTCCAACATCACTTTCACTGTGAAGTGGTTTGTTTTATTTATGGTTCCTTTTTTGAGATTTTTGTGCACCACATCGTTGTGGATCTTTTACATTTTTACAGCTGATTAATTGGGTTAGCTCATGGAAGTATGAATATTTGGCATTTTGATTCCTGTGTGTGTGTGTGTGGTCGGTGCGCTAGACAGTATAAACGATTATTAGAGCATGGTGGTGGTAGAATCCAAGAACAAAAAATACAAAGATTACACCACATCACCATCGTGTGGTAAAAACAATATATTTTACTTTACTTTAATATGTCTTCAAATATGTTCAGTATGTAAACATGCATATTAGTGTTGATGTTTTCTGACTGTGAGGCTCTGTCTGGAGAAATCATGTTTTTCTTATACTAGTCGGCATATGGATGTTAAGTTTGGGTAAATATCCGGTTCACCAAGGATCAGTAGTTAAAGCAAGCTCAGGCCTTTTGCTGTAGTATGAGAATTAAGTCAGTTTCTTAAAAGTATAGTTTGTTTTCAGCTATTTAATCAGACCCCAAATAATGTTCCTCTTGAGAAACGTCTCCAATTATTGTTAATAACTTGTCTTCTAAATGCAGAGAAAAAAGCTTTCGGTTCAAAATCTTTCTCACCTTTTCATGTTAAATGAATGAGTAATACAGACTGCCCTTTTTTACATGTTTACAAGTTTTTGAAAAACACTGTAGTCCTGATCAATGACATGACTGGTAATGATTGCAGGATATATATATATATATATATATATATAGTGATGATGACAGGATATATATTTGCATATTGCAGTGTAGAACTGGTAGAACTCCTTGTTCTGTTCCTTGCATCACATTTTAATATCAGATTGAAAACGCAATGTGTCTGAAATGTTCCTGGGAGCAGAGCCAAAGTGCAGAAGTAGTCGAGTCATGCAACATGTTGCAAATAAAAAATAATCATCCGGCAGAGTGACACGTGGCACAGCGCTAATCATCCACAGTCAGTCAACCACGTTCACAGTTACCGCTGCGACATAATGATGAAACGTCATTTGTATTTGTAGTTTTTTTCCAAAATAAAACTCTCACAATCAGTGAGATAGATGAGTAGAGGAGCTTATAATGAATGCAAATTGTATTAATTGGGCTCAGTTGACGATGTCTCATTCAGGCTTCTCCAAGGGTGGCAGTCGCTGTGAGGAAACTGGGTCTTGTAACCAGGGATGAAGGCACTTGTTTCCAGGGCAACAGCCACAAGGGAATGTGTGGTGACATGTGACAGTATATATATATATATATATATATATATATATATATATATATATGTATAGTGTCAAGCATCTGCTGGTATCACTAAAGCTACTCATTTTCACCCTCTAAATCTTCCAGAGCGCTCACCTGGCGATGATCGACGCCCTGATGATGGCGTACACGTTGGAGACGGTGAGCGCCGAGAAGGTGATGGCCTGCATTCGTCAGTATTCACCCTGCGACCCGGAGGTGGAGACGCCCTATGACACGGAGGACGCGGTGACCACATGGATCAACAAGGTGGGTAAAGGTATCTGTTTTTGTCTGTCCATGGAGTTACTGTACCTCGCTCAGGGGCATTTCATCAATGTTGGCCTGAAACGACTTAAGGGCTGAAATTCCACAGAGCATAATGGGGTTGAAAGATATTACGGTCTAAAACGCTGACCCAAGAAGCATCCAATTCTTTCACTGCCTTTATAAACTATTTAACTAGCATACTTGCAAACCCTCACAATTTCCACTGCCCTCTCCTTATTCTGTATTCTCTGTTAAGAGTTCAAACTAAAGTTACAAATATTTATTGAAGGGGTCAAAGACCCCCGTGCTTTTGTTGAGAAATCCTCCTCATTTTTGAGGTTTCACGTTGGAAAGTATGTGCAAAAGAACAGAAATCCAGCAAACATTGAAATGTTTGTAATTTGTAATGTTTACAATGCCGTGATTTTGCCATTTTTCCACATTGAATAGCAGTAAAGTGTTGTGGACACTACAGGTTTTCTTTAGAGGCTGCCGTTAAGCCGTTTTTTTTTCCTTCTTCATCAGTAATGGTGAAACTACTTTTTTTTTTTACAGCCAAGTCTCAAGCATACATGTGTTGAGTGTTGTATGCGTGGTCTGTCACATTTATGTACAAAAAACAAAAAACATAATATTTAAGTTTTAAATTGTTCAAGTTTTAATCTAATTCAGAAAGTGTGGCCTTGATACCATTCAAACCCACTTGCTCTGTGTACATTTTTTTTTTACGTTATGAAGTAAATGTTCATACGTGGCCGACATGTGTGGATGGTTACAGTGCTGCAGGGCCGGCCCCGTCTGTTTACATTCTTCGAGTAGGAACGCTGGGCTGCTGCCAACGCTTGACTTTCACACTCACACAAACACACAAAAGCTAACAGGTGTGGTCGTGGAGTCCTACTGCTCCGACACATGGCTCTCTGATGGAGTCCCACACGGCTCTCTGTCGGAGTCCCACACAGCTCTCTGTCAGAGCCCTTTGTGTTCAAAAGGTCCAAAATTCACCAGTGTGACTGCTGATTCCTGCTTTAACTGAATCCACATGAATTTGAGAAGACGTGCTGTCAAATTGTCCAACATGCAGGATTGAGTGACATTTGATTTAATTTCAACTGCTGACTATTTCTGGTATAAAAAAAAAAAGTTTATTATGGAAGAAACAGTAGATTTTTGTTACTGCTATTATATGTAATCTTTGAATGTAAGGTCATCTGTTATGCTCTTCTATGAGTAGTATCTTCCAATCTTTTTATTATTAATTTTTTTATTATTTTGTTTGTGTATGTGTGTTTTGTTAAATATTTTGTCAAAAAAATGTTTTTCATTGTATTAATGTTGTTTGGGACCCCCCTGGAGAACAAGATGGCGCATCCCAAGGGATAACTTCCTAATAAAGAATTTTAATATTACAGTAACTTGACATACAATAAAAGCACAATTAAATGGTCATGTTTAAAAATGAAGATCTTTTATCTCACTGCTGCCGACTAAATGAGTGTGAATGGTGTCTGTCCTCTTGTCTTTCAGGTAACGGAGTATCTGAAAGACGTGGTGGCTCAGGAACAGAGGAAGAAGGAGACGCAGGCCGCCGACCTGGCCGCGAGTCCTCAGGTGGCTGTTTTTTCCTTTCCTCTCCCAGCTTTAACACTTCGCTAACTGCTACACATGAACATGTCACCAGTTTGAGAGACAGTTGCGCACGCAGGTGTGAAGTTAAGTCATCGGCTCCACTTAATATGTGATCCCAGACCTCTGTGTCACTTCAATATCTGTGACCGGTTTCCTTTTAAACTCACACTACCATCGAAAAACAACCTCACTCGCATATTCCCGAGCTTTAGATTGAAGCCCAGTCAGTAATTTATAAAATGAGAAAGAGTGAGAATGCCAGGCTACAATTTCACAATCAGTTAATTTGTCTGAAACCAGCAGATAAGCGCTCTCTAGTCTCGTCTGGCCAGTCATTTAGAGTGAGGTCAGCGTGTTCGGGGTCCCTCCCGCAGTCCAAATCTGTTATATAAGTGACTCTATTACCAGCAGTGAGTTCTAGTGTGTGTGTGTGTGTGTGTGTGTGTGTGTGTGTGTGTGTGTGTGTGTGTGTGTGTGTATGTGTGTGTGTGTGTGTGTGTGTGTGTGTCATGTATTTGAGTAACTGGCTTAATCTTTGTTTGGGTGTCTGTAGTTTGACACCACACAAAAATAAAATCTCATACCACATTGAAGCTTTTTTTTTATCGCCACTAATACATTTCACAGTCTGGTCCATGATGGTAGTGAGGGTCAGAGTCGTCATGGCAACAGCTCCCCATCACCCTGGCACAGCAGAGTGATTGGAGAGGGGGAGGTTGAGGAGCAGGTGGTGTCACCTCTACATCAAATTTTAGTATGCACCGTCTGCATTGTTTGAGAGAGAAAACTGACCTCTGTGACCTTTTGGAATGATGCAATGTTGTTGCTGTTTTATCATTAGATAACAATGATACATTTAATCTCACATTCATGAGCAGCAATTCAGTCCCCTTTCTCCCTCTGTTAGTCTTTCAATGTCACCTTCCATCGAGCTCTAGACTCTCCATCTTCTCCTTCTCAGACGCTTCTTCACCCCCCTACTCCCGAGTCTTCACTCCTTTCCTAGCTTCCTGTCTCACACCTCATGTCACGGATACACACTTTGACACAACACCACCGCCGGTGATGCTGCTGTGGAGAAAATGTAAAGAGAGTTAGAAAGTGGACAAAATGGAAAATATTTAAACCCCCGTCTTTTGTGTTTTAGCCTGCAGAGTTGAAATAGAGCAATCCCGTGTGTGTGTGTGTGTGTGTGTGTGTGTGTGTGTATGTGTGTTGGTTTCTTTCCCAGTCCCAGGGCAGTGCAGACTCCCACTGAGTTTGATGCTGATCCGACCAGTCAGCGTGCAGACGCAGCACTGCATGCCTCAGCAGTCCCGCGGAAACACACACACTTTTATAACGGGTGCAGTCGTGTCAAAAAAACAAAGTGACCAATCGTTTTCATCGTGAGATGCTTTGAACGCTTGTTTTCTGAAACTTGACGTCAAAGTGACAGTAGTCACTTTTTTTACGGGCGTAGTCACCCCCGTCATTGACCGAGGGTCTCACATGTGGAGCCTCATGGTGCTGAGAGTTGGGCCCTTCACTAACATCATCCCTACCCACAGGGATTGGCATGTGTGTCGTCATGGTGACCGTCTCTCCTCTCCTCCATTGCTTATGGCTACATTGTTCCGGTCTGAACTGTGATCAAAGTTAGTTAGATGATGCAGTTCTGCATTTTTTTCATGAATGTAAACATTCTTCTGTCCACCGACGGCTGCAGATGCAGATGGATTCGCATTCTGTATGTTTAAAGTTGAAATAATGTCACCGAATATCTTGTTAAATGTTTAAATGTTAAACAGTCTTGCTGCATCACAGCTCCTTGCTGTGTTGGCAGATGAAGGCAGGCACAGTCTCTTAGACTATTTGAATGTAATAATAATTTGGCTCCATCCTAGTGTGTGTTTTTTTTCATATTCTGCTTTTTAATCTCAGTTTAAATACTTTTCATATGTGTGTATCAGTTATGAGCATCGTTTCTCCTTGAGACCAGATGGTTTTCTGACTCCGTCTCTGCCTTTGCAATCAGAAATTCGACATTTCTCCCGTTGCCAAACTAACTAGAGCATTACTTTTTCCCCCCTTTTCATTCAGACCAAACAAAGCCTAAGCGTCATTGCCCTAATTGTGTAGCACCGGCACGATAAGATGACTTCATTGGCCTAAAAAGGCAACGAAATGAGGGTCTCAGATACAACAATTAATCAGCAGAAGATGAGGAATTTGTCTGTAATTAGCATTAGCATATTTGGGGGTGGGGGGGGGTGGTGGCAGGACACAAAACAAAGTAACTCAAATTGCATAGTATGCAAAAAATAGTGCAGTACTGTATGTTTTTTTTTGTGCTGATGTCACAGTCGTGTGAGGCTGTAGACGCATAGCATCGGACAGCACAACAAATGTAACCTACTGTACTGGACTCAGGGGGCTGGGATGGGATGGGGGGGGGGGGGGGGAGGGGGGTAAGGGGGGCCAGACTGCAAAGGCAATGTCAGGACAGAGGAGTAAGGACTAATCCTTTTAAGTTGCAAAAGCTGAGCTGCGGCTCAGCCGGACATGTCTGGATTCAGAGGATGAACTTTGATGGGAAGAGGGAGAGTTACAGGTTGATTGAGGTTCGGATGGATGGGAGCGTGTGTGTGTGTGTGTGTGTGTGTGTGTGTGTGTGTGTGCATGCTCTTCTGTATGCCCTCTCCCCAGGGGTTTGATTGGTGGTCACGACAGATTTAAACCGGTTTGACCGCGCTTAACCCTCGGTCTTAGATCATCACGTTAGATGCACCATCTTCACCGCCGCCATCTCATTTTTAAACGAACTGCAAGGTCTCCAGTTATGTATTCAGAATAACCCATCGTCGAAAGTTTGGGCCGGCGTTTGGACGTTCGTGGCCATTTGTGACATCAGAGCGCCTTTATCCAAACCCCAAACTCACCTCCAGCCCACTCATTGTTAGTGTAATAAATCAAATGATAATATATCCTTCATCAGCAAAAATGCTCCTTATGTATTTGATTTCTGGATGAATCTGATTTATGTTTGTATTTTTTTTCTTCTTTTACAGTATGTTGAATGCTTGAGATAAATAAATAAAAATAAAGTGACAAAAATATCAGGCACAATAATGAAATGAGCCACAAAAACTTCAAGAGAAATATGCAGGCCATAGGGAATGTATTAGATCATTCCAAATATTCCTCTGAAGGGATAGAAATACACAAATAAATTGAATTTGTATTTTCTATTGCAAATATTTTTGCAATTAGAAACATTAAGATAAATCCCCAAACTTTAACAGATGTGTATTTGTCTTTCCAGCAACACATCAAGAGACTTATATTCATGCTGCGGTATCAAAGGGAGTCCATTCACTGCTCAGATGAATCTGATTAACTAATAAGTCATCTATTAGATTACATCACGTGTGTTCCTCTGATGACATCAGACTCTTCCCCTCAACTAAAATTACCATTCAGAGAAGCCGTGACGTTTAATCAAATCAGGAGAATCCAGGAGCACTACAACTGATCTTTTCATTCCGTCGCTCTCTTTATTATTTATTTATGGGGGGGTTAGGTACAAAGCAGCTGTTTTTTCTCACGAGTCATGACTTGTTTGATGTTGAGCACTTGCCAGCCATCTTGAGTGGAACTCCCATTGGCTTCTTTGATGCTTCAAAGCAATGTGGGAATTAGCTATTAACAGGCAAACCTCTCTTTTTTAGGAGGGAGAATCAGCTTACATTGTCAGTGTTTGGTTATATTCATGTAGAGAGATTGGTTTCTTTTAGCTACAAACTGTGGATGTTTAGCTGATGCTCTTATTTTTTAGCACCAATAAGATACATTTCTTGATTTTGTCAGGTTTCACATGTCCCTTAATTCTTCATTTCACAGTTATGTTTCAACACATCAGCAGTCGGGCTGGGAATCACAGAGTAACTCACGATACGATAACATCACAATGTTTTGCCCACGATATCGGTGATATCACGATACTGCGATACACGATATATTGCGAGATAATCATCTACGATATGCATCACGATAGCTATGTATCTGAAGGAGAAGAAATACCAGTGAAACGGCAAAAGCAACAATTCATCGTCTACACACACTGACTGAACATGTCTACGTGTGACATCATTCCAATATAGACAAACTGGCAAAAGGCCAAGAGGAGTCAGGAAGTAGTGACTCTTGGGAGGCAAAATGTTAACAGGCTTCATGCATGGAGTAAATAGCGGCTACATATTTTCATAAAAATCGAAAGAAAGAAAAACTTGATTGATTTAAAAAAAATTGTTATAAATATTTGGCGCCAGTGTATCGATAACATATCGCAGCAGGGAGTACCAACGATATATCAACATTTCGATATATTGTTCCACCACTAGCAGTGAACTGTGGTCAAATCCCCAAATCTTCTCTGACAGATTCAGGGAGTGTTTCTTTAAGGATGCAAGCCTATTGATGGCTAAAAGTCCTACAGGTAATTAAAGATCACATGCAGGTCTAATGATCCCATTTCACAAATCCCTTTTGAAATGTTTGTATTGTTCACAAGTAAGTCTGGCCGTAACTAAACTCTTACTCTGTAGATGAAGAAGTGACTTAACATATCATCATCACACTTCACACAATTTCGGGGTTATTCTGGTCTTTGGCTTTCCGTGTGTTCTCGATAACACGCAGGTCCTTTGAGCTCACCTCTGTCATGTCTTCCCCTTTTTATTACTAATCGCATTACCAACTAATCTCGCTAACAGGTGTTTCTTTGTTGTTGTCTCTTCCTTTTCGCCACGCTGCCGCAAGTCTCCGACAAAGTGGTACATGAAGCTCGTGCCTGTAAGTCAAACTAATGAGTGTGATTTCATCTCCGTATCCATGGTGACCATCTCTGCTCCCTTCTAACCTCTCGCTCTTTCTTGATTGCCATCATTTCTTTTTATCCCACGTGCACACACGACCCTGTGACTGTTACATAAACACAGCCTCTCTCTCTCTCTCTCTCTCTCTCTCTCTCTCTCTCTCTCTCTCTCTCCCTCTCTCTCTCTCTCTCTCTCTCTCTTTTTTGATTAACATGTGTTCCCTTGTGCAGCATCCATGTGATTTACTGTACAATACAATTATGAAAAGAGATTATGAAATGAGGAGTTTTTCCCATTAAGATAAAGCAGCAGGGTTTAAAATTATAACTGCAGTTTATTATGTTATAATTTGAAATGCATGGCATACAGACATTAGGAAGATGTGTTTATGAACTGGTATTTGCTAACGTGAAGGTCCTTGTCAGTGGAAGTAAACACCCTTGGGGAATCACTGGAGAGGTCCCAAGGGATTAGCCGACAAAATGAAAAACAGAAGATTATATTTAATAGAATTTCATTTCAGAGACGGGATGTCGGGGAGTATTTGAAATGTTTCAATACTGGTACATTGATTCGACAGTTTTTTTTCTTTAAGAGTGTGGTTTATAAATTAATATTTATGTAGATAATACACATTTGTTAATATTTGAGTCGCTTCAGTTGTGTTTGTGCAGAACTAATACAGGGTCGCCCATAAAGTTGGAATAACTTGCAAAATGTCTCGTCTTTTATGGCACCAAACAAATGTTATGCACAAATTCATTTCACCGGGGTAATTGTGACCCATAATGTAATCATTGCACCTGGTCAAACGTGATTACTGATGCATTTAAATAGGAATAAACAGAGGATTGTGTCTGAAAACACAATATTCCAACTTTATAGGCAACAGTGTCCAGGCCCAATATGTTCTGCAGATGTAGTTTGATTCATAGATATGTATTTCACGTTACGCAGGCTCGCTACAGGAAGGAGCAGGCCTCCACCCAGCTGGTTCCCTGGATCCCCCAAGTGGACAACCTGCTGAAAGACAGCACGGACGGCTCGGCCCTCGGCGCGCTGCTGCACTTCTACTGCCCTCGGCTGCTGCCATTGGATGGTAAGGACGCTCACAGTGCAACGTAGCACAAAGTACAATCATATGTTTAAGAGCTCTGTTAAAGCAAAAACATATAAAAAATAAAAAGTGGAAAGTTTCCAACTTTCTGGCCCTTAAACTGTTTCTAGACATAAAAACCCAAAATGGTAACCATCTGTTTCCAGAACAAAATCAGCTGAGCACAGCGATTCTTTCTCCGTCTGTTATTATTCTTGGAAAAATCTGAATATATAATATAATATATAGTTGTATTATTCTAAAAGAAACCAGTTAGTACGTTTCATTGTGTCCCCCTGTGGCTGAATGGTTAATTAATTAGATAAAGATCAAACAAAAGAACATAATCACATCGCTTTGTTAATGAAGTGTGACAGTGGGAACAACAAAGGACTCTTTTAAGCGTTGAACATACAGCTCCGCCCCCTTCAGGTAGAAGACATGCCATCGGCTGTCATGATTGGTCAGTTGCTTTAACACACTTAGTAGGTCTTTAAGATAGAGATCCTCCACATATACATTCACTAACCTCTGACCTTCCACAACAACCGGCAGCACCACCAGAACCCCCCTTTAACCCTCCCATTCACCACCCTGACTAACGATGGCTCCCTCTGCCCTCCCAGACGTCTGCCTGAAGGAGAACATGACGCTGGCCGACCGGCTCTACAACCTGCAGCTCATCCAGGACTTCTGCAAAGACAACCTGAACAGCTGCTGCCACTTCAGCCTGGAGGACATGCTGTACGCCTCCTCCACCATCAAGGTAGGGGCTCCAACCCGGCCGCTGCATAAAGTACACCCAAGGTTTCATCGTCAAAGGAAGAGCTTTGCTATTACAGCTCAAATCATCATGTTCAGTTCTGACTATTCAATTACATTTTATTTATAGTCTCATATCACGGCAGAAGTTATCTCAGAACACTGGACACATTGAGCAGGAAGGAATTTTCAAAATTAGCATTAGCGTTAGCATTAGCATCAACAGTGGCGAGTTTTAGGCTTTTAGGATCTCTGGGTTTCTGTCTGCATTTGGTGTTGGTAGCAGTATTAGTATTGGTAGTATTAACAGCAGTAGTAGTAGTAGTAGTAGTAGTAGTAGTAGTAGTAGTAGTAGTAGTGGTAGTAGTATGAGCAGTAGTAGTTTTAGCAGTGGTAGTATTAACAGTAGTACTAGTATAGTAGTAGTAGTATTAACAGAGGTAGTAGTAGTATTAGCAGTATTGGTAGTGGTAGTATTAACAGAGGTAGTAGTGGTATTAACAGTAGTAGTAGTAGCATTAGAGGTAGTATTAACAGTAGTAGCAGTAGTGGTAGTAGCATTAGAGGTAGTATTAACAGTAGTAGTAGTAGTAGTAGCAGTAGTGATAGTATTAACAGTAGTAGTAGTAGTAGCAGTAGTGATAGTATTAACAGTAGAAATAGTATTAACAGTAGTAGTAGTAACTGTAATTCTCACACTGGAAAAACGATTGAACTTGTACTGGTTGGAATTATTCAGCGTCTAACAGTTGTTTTAGTTTTCCCGCTTGTTAAATGTTCCTGACTAGTTGCTGTTTTTTGTAGAAATTGGTCGTGTAAATTGATCTCAATGGTAATTTTCAAGACTTTTATGTTCTTTCTCATCCCAAATATGCTGCATGTCATCGATGCTTGTTTCGTGACACTGATGCTGTTTGGTCGGCGTCCCAAAGCCTTTTCTCTGCAAAACCAATTCTCCGCTCTGAAATTGCTTTAGCAGTTAGTGTGAAATCGTCATTACAGTCTTGGAGAAATATCTCAACTGTTCAACCAGCGGCTTGTTGAAACTGAGCTTTTTGACATTTGCCAAATTGGTGTGTCTGCCAGGAGGAAGTAGAAATGCCGTTTGGAGCTAGTTGGAAAAACAAATGGGACCTCATATGAAATGGCTGTTAAAATCCAAATTTCCTTTTTCTCAAAAGTCTCGGAGCGATGTCAGACAGACAAATCAATATGTCAGGTTAGACTTAAGTAAATGTTTGCTCCCATAAGTGGATACGCCGTACAACTCTTAGAAAACCATATGGTGCGGTATCCAACGAGAGAGGCTAAATAAAAACAGGAGAAATGATCGACTCAGTGTGGTGAGTCACTCTGTGGAAAAACCAATTCAAATCCAAAACGATCTGTCTTCACCGACCACAAGCCTGGAGAGCTTCACGCTGCTGTGTTTCTCATTCTTTCCTCATAAACTCTTTCTTCATTCATTTCCTTTTTTTCTAGATTTCATTTGTTTCATTCGGACATTTCTGTGATTTTCCTAATTTTCCTTTGTTAATCAGGCGTAGGAAAAGAAAGCTGTTCATCTCCTAGGTAACATACAGCCTTTTTTTGCAGTTCTACTCTTTTTTTTCTACTTTTTTAGTCTATTGTTGTCCATGCCTTGTTTTTATGTTTGGTCTGTTTTTACTGTTTTACTTGCTTTTATTGCTTTGAGTGTCCTCAAAGGCGCCTATAAATAAAATGTGTTTTTATCATTATCATTTTCTCTCCCATGCTGGTTCAGCTTTATGTTGTTTTACTTAGCCACTATTGGTTGTGAACTTATTCTTATTCTCATCCTTGTTCTTGCTCAGAAACAGCGTTGTAGTATTTGTGGTTTGAGAAGCACATTGTGTGGGCGTGTGCATGACTCATGTCATATATATGCAAAAAGATCGGCGTCGACTCTAAACGTTCTAGCTGTGTTCATTCTAGCAGAAGACCCTTTAATCAAACGGCGTTGATTCCCACACCGTTTCAAAAATAGCAAACGCTCACCACTCACTCTGCCACACAATTTGTCTGGTGGTTTGGTGCAACTTCCCCGTCGGCGTTTGTCCCCGATTTGTCTGTCTCGGTGAGAGCTGCATAGGCAGTAAAAAAAAAAAAACTTTGACTGTCTTCAATGTGTCCTCTGATGGAGAGCTGCTGTTCTCAGCACAGACTGAACACATAGATAGATAGATAGATAGATAGATAGATAGATAGATAGATAGATAGATAGATAGATAGATAGATAGATAGATAGATAGATAGATAGATAGATAGATAGATAGATAGATAGACAGACAGACAGACAGACAGACAGACAGACAGATTTATATAAAGCATTGTGATATGACTGCACTCCCAGCATCTCAAAGCTCTCACACAAGTATTGGAGTGGTGTGAACCAGCCGCCGGCACGATTTTGCTGACACTGATTTCATGAAGGATGTCCCGGCGGGACAGAGCTATCGCCTGAGAGAGCAGTCGGTGCAGCGAATACTGCATTCAGAACCAGTTTCGATTCAGTAACCTTGACCTAGTTTCCAGGCAGTTTCAGCCGTGCGTCGCAGCCCGCCATGCTAATGGAGACCGAGCCGACGTTCACGGGGAGGCGGAGATAGAGAGGCGTCCACGTGGAAGATGCACCATGACAAATATCACACACACACCAATGAAAGCGTGCTAATCCTTCCATCAGATGTGATTTCGATCTGATGTTCTTCATTCAGAGTGGAGAACATGAAACAATACAGAGAACCACATGGATATCTTGTATCCCAAAATGCACTTGTCCAAAAACCAAATAGTCATCAAGGAAAAGCAACAAATCCTCACATGAGAAACAGGAACAGGTCAATGGGAACCAGTCTGAGTCTGATTTCTGTTCTCTCTATGAGAGACAATAGCCCAGCTTTCAGAGCCCCCACCCCCAAAGCCATAGGATAAACACATAACTAAGGGCCGCCCAGTCCTAATGGACATCAGTAAATCACGCCAATGCACTCCCGTTTGTTGGCTCTTCATTTCATTAATTCACCGCACATCTTAAATGACCATCTGTGGATCCCGAGAAGGAGGACTGAGATTCCCCCGGATTCGGGCTTGTTGCCAGCGTTCTTTACCAGGTGGTTTGTTGCCTCGAGGAGAGCGTCGAACACACTTACTGTCATTCAAGCTGCTGCTGAAGTCGGTGGATCATCTATGAGACATCAGCACCGGAGTGTATACTGTGTGTGTTCCACTGTGATGTATCAGCTTAAACAGGGACGCTGTTTTAATTACCGACCAAGTTAACCAAGTGGTAACCTTGACCAGCAGAT
Source organism: Eutrigla gurnardus (assembly GCF_963514095.1). Lineage (NCBI taxonomy): Eukaryota > Metazoa > Chordata > Actinopteri > Perciformes > Triglidae > Eutrigla > Eutrigla gurnardus. The sequence continues at coordinate 22,886,578 of NC_139920.1, read as the reverse complement.
GAATGATCTTTTCAGTGTGTGTGTGTGTGTGTGTGGATGTGTGTGTGTGTGGCTACTTCTCAAAATGTCTGCATTCATTCTGCATTACATTGTATTTTTCTTCTTAAAAAGGTTTTTTTCTGAGGACAGCTTGATAAAATTTGGCCGTACATCAAGCTAGTGGGCTTTCCAAACGGAGTCTGTCTGTCTGTCTGCCTGTCCGTCTGTCTGTCCGTCTGCCTGTCTGTCAGTCTGCCTAGATCCTTTTAAAAAACCCCTTTAGCCCAATGACTGTTGACATTAATGTCTAGTGAATGCTCCGTGTGTGTCTAAGCCTTGTGTCTTGCTGAGGTGGATAATGTACTTGTAGGCTTGCATGCATCTAAATCTACGTACACTTTTGCTTTTTTAATGTGATATTTTTTTTTTAGATTTTATTTGATATAGTTTTATTGTTATTATTGTTATGTGATATATGTTGGTCTGTCATGTTTTATGTTCTGTAAGATGCTACTGGATGCTTGAATTTGTGTGTGTGTGTGTGTGTGTGTGTGTGTGTGTGTGTGTGTGTGTGTGTGTGTGTGTGTGTGTGTGACTGCTGACTCGTGGTGTTAAGCAGCAACACAGTAGTAGTCAGACGGGCAGATGGGAAGAGAGAAGTCAGGTTGGGCTTTCTGCCATCAATCTGGGCTGAGCAGACGCAGGAGATCTTAGTCTCGCTCCTTCTTTGTTTTTTCTTTCCGGTGCTTTCTTCTGTTTTCTTACGCTATTGAGGAATGCTTTACATGCGGAGCACACCTAAAGGTAACCTGCACTTTGGTATTTCATTAGCTGTTTGTAGTAATTCTATTATTAAGAGTTATTAAACCTAAAGTTTGTGAGAGTTAAAACAAAAAGGGCAAATATAACACAAAACATAGCTAGAAACAGACGTGAAAAGATATTTGAATGACTGATTTACAAAAAAAACAACTCTTTGTCAGTTTGCACATGAAGATGATTATCTGCTTCACTTTAATTACTTTGGAGACCACGTGCACTACAACTTCTGGCACCTATATTGTTGTCGTGGCGACGCTCCTTTTCACACATTTGCAGCTCTGATTTCTTGCATGTGATCAAAAAATCTGCTAAAATGCTGCAGTGACACCCAAGGGACCCCACTGCTCCTGGTGTTAATTGCCTCGGCCCCTCCTGGTGTGCTTTTGGACTGCAGTTAAGGGTGTGTGTGTGTGTGTGTGTGTGTGTGTGTGTGCTTGGTAGAGTGAAATGTTGCTGATGTGTTAAATCAGATGTCTTTAGAGCTGAGCCATGCAGCATTGTCTTTGTCTGGAGACCACCGACGGTGTGTTAGGGGAGGGAGGGGGCGTGGCTCCTCAAGGTCGTCCCCCGCTTCGCTGCACTCGCTTTGCATATTGTGTGCATGTGTGCATTTGTAAGTGAGTGCCGGCATGGTCACTGCAAAAAATTTAATAAAAAAAAAACGCCCAGTGTGGCATATTTTTTTGATAAAATATTGATTCTTTGAAAGATGTGAAAGTGGAAAACATTTCCCTGAGCTGGATTTAATTTACGATGCCACATAGCTTGTTTTTGATTGGAGGAATTTGAGCTGTTGTCAAGACAATACTTGTCATTTTAAATGTTTTTAAATGTTTTTATTTCACTTATGATGGAACAAAGAAAAAGTGTTTGGACTGAATATGAGCGATTTTTTTCTACAGTGTTGATAATGAAGCAAACAAAAAAAATCAGGTTGAACCACGTGGTGTTTTTTGAATAATGTCTCCATATTTTACCATTGTGCAATTCTAGTGTAATGAGCTTTCACGCTGCATGCACATTTCCTTTGTTAGAAGGTTTTTTTGTTACACTGAGGGGAAATTGCTCTGCAAGATGGGAAGACTTGTCCTCAAGCAGGTTGACCTCCCTCTGCATGCTGACCTGATTCAGACGCAGCGTTGTTGTCACCCAATCGAATTCAGGTTGGATCGCATGCTGGCCGTTGAGAACAGGGAAAAAAATAGCTGACCTCTATTTTCCAAATTGGGTTAATGCCTTAATCACTCGTCCCTGCCAGAACAGGTACCGTTGACAGCATTAGTTAAGTGGAAGATTAGCTTATCTAGCATGTGAAAAGCCACGATGTTGGTTACGTTGGCTTAGATTACATAAACTCTTACACTGTGAAAAGTCTGACTCTAAATCAGGGCTTTTTTAAAAAGAAATGTGATTCAAATGTCACTGATTTTTTTTTTTTTTTTTTAATGCTTCGCTGAAAAATAGATCTTATCTTTCTATTAAGAGGATGCTCTGTGAAATGGAGCACGCTTGGTGAATTATTTTTAATTATAAGAAATACTAATCAGCTCAGGTTCTCTGTCAGGTGTAACAGAGACACCTGCTGGAGAACAAGGTGCACTGCCGGTGTTTTTGGTGACAGTACACATACAGAATTGTCTGATTGTGTGATTTTAATCTTTTTTTTCCCAGAATAACTACCTGGTGTTTATGGCAGAGCTGTTTGTGTGGTTTGAGGTGGTCAAGCCATCTTTTGTGAAACCCAATATGCTGAGCGACGAAGGTGAGTCATAAATTCTGACCTTACAGAAGCATTCATTGTATCAAAGAAGTACAAAAAGATTCTTACATTGTGAAAGCATAGTTCTGATGGATTGTCTCTGTTGTCCCCTCAGAGCCTTCGTCCTTGTTGAAGAACATGCCAGTCATTCCCATCTCCATGGCAACCAAGAGGAGCTTCATGGAAAGACCCCCGAGTCCTGAAAGGCCCTGGTATGCGAGTCCAAAATATGATATTCAATGCGAAACAGCTGCTTGTTGATGAGCAGTTTATGGCGGTTGGTGGGGAGATGCAAATATGATTAAACCTAATAAGATCATGTTGTACAGCAATGTCATTATCTGGACAAATTCAAGCTAAAACGAAAGATAAAAATATATTTCCATGTATTCATTAACATGTGTATCCTTCTCTCTCTCTCTCGTTCTCTAGTTTGCCCCTCCGACCCAAGCCTCGAAACTCAGGTGATCTTCGTTTATTCATTTTCTTCTTCTTTCTTTTTTACAAACTTGTATGATTAAGTATGAATATCAAAATACTTGATTTTTTTTACAATTTTACGATTTTTATTCGTGTCATCCAGGGGAGATCAAGAGGTCAACCTCCATGTCTTTTGTTGACGGCAACCTCGGCACCTGGCCCAAAGAAAAAAGGTTGGAAATATGACTGTTCTCTTTACGTATTTGCTCATTTAAAATATCCAATCCCCAAGAGAATTCATTATCCCCTTGAGGATTAAGAAAAATGTGTTGTGATGTTGTCAAACCAGACTCTTTCCAAGAAATACCAAAAAGTATCTGAAGATTTAATGAGGTTTCTTTTTTTTTCTGTTAAGGTCCGGACCTTATGGAGTGTCTTTTGACATCCCCTTTGACAAAGAAGACTCTACTTCTGGTCTCTCCTCCACACGAGGCATGGTCCGGTCCGTCAGCACCGACGACGGTTCTGGTTTCAAGGTCCACCACCTTCCCCACGGCATGAAGCGTAACCTGTCCTTCCAGCCGGTCAACGGTCAGAACGTGGGCATTGAGGAGGAGGGCTGCCCGGACAGCCTGGCCGGCGAGGAGCCCGGCAGGCGAGCGTACCCCGACGAACATGCGGGTGTCATGGCAACGCCTCCCTCCATGGAGGAAGCCCTGCAAATCATCCACAGCCCGGATCGGCCCCCGGCGGAGGGCATCAACAACGGTTTCTTCCTGCACACGCGGGACCTCAGGGCCGGCGTCGGGGTCTTGGAGCCGGTGTCGGAGTCGGATTCCAAGGGGCTGCCGAGCACCGCGGACACCACCGAGGTGGACACCGGCGTCCACGTGCGAACAGAAGACATGCTGGATGAGGACTCCTCTCTGAAAGACGACTCCGGGAACATGGACCTGGATCTGGACACGCCGAGCCCCGGCCAGAGCAAATCCCCCACGGGGTCAAAGTTGACCAGCTTCGCCGAGCAGAAGAAACGGAAACACGCTCCGTCGTTGCCGGACTCGGGGCGGTGCAGCAGCAGCTCTCTGAAGACCACCCCCGAGGGCTCGGAGTTTGGCCTCCCATTGTCCGTCTCCTGGGCCCCGACCCCCGAGCACAGCCCCGTCCATCAGCCCGTCGTGGCTCAAGCCGCGCCCACACCGGTGCAACTCCCCGCCAACGACCCCGCGCAGGTCATGGCGACGGAGATGGTGCAGCTGAGGATGAGGCTGGAGGAGAAACGTAAAGCCATCGAGGCGCAGAAGAAGAAAGTGGAGGCCGCTTTCACGAGGCACCGGCAGAAGATGGGTCACTCGGCGTTCCTGAACGTGGTGAAGAGGAAAGGGGATGGAGCCGCCAGTGGAGAGGAAGGTGGGAAAACCAGTCCCACCTTCAAGTTTGGGAGGAGCAAGGCTGACACACCTGATGGGGCGGAGCAGAGCGCCACCTCCTGTTGGACGAAGTCCCCCGGTGAGGAAGGCGGTCCGAGCCAGGCCCAGCTCACCGAGGGCGACCTCACCGAGTACACGCGCTCCATCGACAAACTCAACCACTCGCTGGCCTTCCTGCAGACGGAGATGCAGCGGCTGGCTCAGCAGCAGGAAGTCATCATGGCCATGCGGGAGCAGCAGCATCATCAGCAGCAGCAGGCGTGGGTGATCCCGCCCCCGCACGCCAACCCGTCGCCGCAGAAACAGAGTCGAGCCGTGACCCGATCCTCGGGGCCCTCCTCCCCCGCCGACTCCCCCCGCTCCACCCACCGCTCCCCCACCAGCATCAAGCGCAAATCCGCCTCCTTCCACTCGCGCAACCCCCGTGCCGCCCGGCCCAACGAGCTGAAGCTGGCCCCGTACAACCGAGTCCTGACGGCGCCGCAGTCCGTCGACAGCATCCCCCGGCTGCGGCGGTTCTCTCCATGCCAGCCTTTGGCGAACGCCTTCGTTTACATGAAGGAGAAACCGGAGACGGTGACCTCAGAGGGAGATAAAAACAAGGAGGCGCTGCTTTCCCCGGAGAGGGAGATCATCACCAGTATAGGTGTATCCAACTCACCGCCCAGCTCCCCCAACCTGCAGACCAGAAGAGAAGATTCAGATCAGAAATCAGATCTGAAACCCACCATAGAGTCCTCGTCTCCTGAGGTTCTGGCCCACCCCGTGGTGGAGACCTTCACAGTGACCCCCACAGACATCCCCCCCCAGCCAGAAGCCTCGGGCCACGTCAGGAGCGGCTTGATTGAGGTTCCTCTGTCGGTAGCTAAGTCGCTGGAGGATCTGACCCTGGACGATGGTTTGGAGACGCAGCAGGGGGACTACGAGGGCCCGGATCACGAGCAGAAGCTGTCTCGGGGTTTCTTCTTCAAGGTGGGCTGTTAACTCAAAGACCTCTATATTTTATAGCAGCTTCTCTTTTCATAATACATCAAAATTGTATTTGCACAAAGCTCAAATGCGTAATGTGAGTGAGTCGAGTCTTATTTTTTCAGTTTTCCTTCACACATTGACCTCAAATAGAAAAGTAATAATAAATAAAATAATTAATCAAATAAAATATACTCAAAAACTAAAAGGTATAAACGTATAAAAATATGTACAAAAGAGCAAAAAGTATTGACAGTCTGTGCAGTTTAGCACCAATTTTTCTAATAGGCTCTGAAGTTATGGATATAAAAAGATAAAGCAGTTGGTTTGTGTGTGACAGAGTCATTCTTTGTGGAAATAACCAGCAATATAAATTATTCAGGAGTCCAGGTCACAACCACGCAGCGCCACTGAAACCTTAAAAATGCAGCGGGGCAGTTCTGGGGGGAAAAACGCCAATTAGGTTTGAACCGGCCATGTTTCTTTTCACAGGAAACACTCTTGTTCCTCACACGAGATGATGAATGGTTCAGGAAACAGGTCGGCTGGAGAGAAAAAATAAATAAAAAGCGCTGCCTTTCCCGTTTATGGGTTCTCAGAGAGCTCGCTAGCAGCAGTCTGGGCTTCGATGTAGGTCATAAAACTGGGGCTGTTGTGAATAATTCACGCGCAGCTGTGGAAATGTGGGGTTGGAGAAGGGTTGAATAGATGGAGGAGGCTGAGGGGACGAGCAGAAGATGTTCCCATTAAATAAAACTGGATGAAACTGCCTGGCGTGGAAACGACAGAGTCTCATAATGCGACAAATATGGATTCAAAATTGAATAATAACATGGAACTGCACGAGAGAGAACTGATTTAAAGGAGCAGCGCACAACAATAAGCTGTTGCAATTAAAGAAGCTGTCATTATTATTATTATTATTTCTATTATTCCCCACGACCCTGAATACAGGATAAGCGGTAGACAATGGATGGATGGATGGATTTCTATTATTAATATTATTATTATTATGCTCTCTTTCTTCCATCCCACTTCACTTTTTCATTTTTTCCCCCTTTCCCCTCATAAATGTCTCACGTTTTCTTTTGTTATTTGTATTGTTTTACGCATCATATCTGTTGTTTTTGCACCAAAAGAAAGAAAAAAGAAGGTCAGCTTTGTTACAAAACGCCTAACATTCCCTAAATGTTAATGCTGCGAACACCTCGGACAGTGCGAGGACACTGACTCTGTTTCCTGCGTGTCTCAGGCGGATGGAAAGGCGGAGGAGAACATGGCTCAGAAGAGAGCTGCGCTGCTGGAGAAGAGGATGAGGAGGGAGAAGGAAAGCCAGCAGAGGAAGATGCAGCAGGAGGCCGAGTCGGAGCAGAAGAAGGAGGACGCTCGGTACGTTCACTTATACATGACCCATTTTCAGATTCAAGATTCAAAGAGATCATATGCACAGTAAAGAAACGGGTTTCCCTGCACAATTCAATACTTTGTTTGTCCACAGAATGCCAAACAATGTAAAATATAACTTTAAAAAATAGCTAAATACTACAAAAACAGATTTAAAAGGCAGCATGTGACGCATTAAAGAGAACAATAAGAAAATGTTCAGAATAACAATAAATAAATAATAAGATTTTCTTCTTTGTTCTTTTTTTTCTCCTTTTGAAATATTGAAACATATAAATTAGATCACTCCATTAGTGTCCAGACAATTATCTCGGAATGTAAATAAAGTTTTCCCTAAAAAGTATTTAAATTTACAATTTAAAAACTGTAGTCGATACTTGATTTATTTGCGTCATCGCCTACACTGAGGAGAAAACTAGCATCGCTGACTTCCTCCCGTCTGTCTTCCCAGACTGAAAGCCGAGGAGGAGCGCCTCAGGAAGGAGGAGGACAAGGCGAGGAGGGAGTTCATCAAGCAGGAGTATCTCAGGAGGAAGCAGCTCAAACTCATGGCCGACATGGACACCGTCATCAAACCCCGACCGGGGGGCGGGGCCAAGCAGAGGCGGGGCCGCCCCAAGTCCATCCACCGCGACAGTATGGACTCCCCCAAAACCCCCGTCAGAGCCGCCAAAGGTAACCATGGAGACGACCCCCAATGATTATATTATGTGTTCCCAATTACCCAGATGAAATGAATTCATGCATAACATTTGTGTTTAGTGCCATAAAAAGACAATAATTACAACTTAATGGGCGACCCTGTAGTATCTAATGTCTGACAAGCATCTCTATAATACAATAGAACTTGGAATTAGAGATTGAATATGATGATATACTGAGGGAGCAATGTCATACTAGTGCATGTTTGTACGTGTTCTTATATGTCGATGTCATATAATGTGTATTAATACACATTTATGCATGTATTATAGGATATTACTGGATGTTAGGGTTCATGGTATTGCCGCGGCTGCATTGCTCTGACAGTGGACAGCCTGGTGTTGTTGTTGATGTTGATGGTGTGTGTGTAACCGTGTCGTGCCGTGTCACATCTCGTCTCACATTCAGGTTCACGTCAACGTGTCTTTTCAGTCTCCAGCTTGTCCCTGGCCTCCCTCACCCTGGGAGACGGCGACAGCGTTAAGTCTGAGAAGAGATCGCCAAGGTGAGATGTTTCCACGACTCTTAAGTCGCTGCTTTAAAAAAGGGTGCTATTTGGTATAGCCTTTTCATTTGAACTTTTTACATTTTTTTCAGGGTATTTTCCACATGATTTCATCTTTTGGGATATTGTAACTCTGATTCTGAGTGTAGTAAAAAAAAATCTGAAAATCTTAAAGTTACAGAGAAGAATTACAATTACCAAGCCATGAAAATCCAAGTATAAAATATAGAGTGATTATTTATGACATACTATTATCATTATTGTAGGCATTTAGATGAATCTCCCCATCACATGATCAATAAAGCTTATCTTGTACTATACTTCTTATTTCTTTTTAATGAAATACAACACCAAGACAATTGTGTATGACTTACCATATTATTATTATTTTTTTTATGTCATACTTTACTATGGCTTTATTATGACATTTTAATGACATTTTGTATTTCCTACAGGCTTTTTCACAACCATTTTAAGGCATACTGTTGCCATACTGTTGAATTCTCAAGCTTTGCACTTCATATTACACAAATGTAGCAGGAGATTGGTTGATTGACTGGATATATAGTGATGTTCTTCATGTCTACGGTGTTTTTGTCTGACATTTCTTCTTCTTGCTCTCCAGACTCCAGTTCTCAGGTCTTAACATTTCTCCTGTATTCTTCTTTTAATTCTTTATTTTCCTGCTCTTTCTCACACACACACACACACACACACACACACACACACACACACACACACACACACACACACACACACACACACACACCAGAAGTGCTAGTTTAGCCTCTGGTGGTCTCTTCTACTTTCTGAGCTCTCCTAAACTGAGAAGAAGGTTAGTTTCTGCTTTGCAGTTAAACCTTTAAGGCGCTTCTCACTTCCCTGAACCCGATCCTGCACTGAAACCCCTTTTATATCAAGAAATCATTTCCTTATGATTAACTTCAAAGCACTTGTCTACGCTTTTAACATAAAACAGCCACTTGTCTTTTTCACTTCCCTCCCTGCTGCGCCTTTTTCACACTAAAGCAAATTGTTTAGTTTAAATTCTTGAGTTTTGTTCGATTCATTTGGGTTCTGTAGAACATTCCTTGCATAAGAAATCCTTATTATCAAGTCATTTAAACCCATAATGTATCCCAAAACTTGCTTTAAGATGCTTGCTCAAGGATTCATGATCAAATTAATTTAATTTATATTAAACTGTTAATATGCTATTTGAAGATTGGGCCTTTTTGAAAAAGCTTAAATGACTTGTTAATGTGGGGAGTTTGGCTGTTAGCATTATGACCCCCGTGGAATAAGCTGCATTCGCTTGTTCACACATAAGAGGGGACACATAATACCGTTGCAATCCAGCAAAAAAAAAGAGTCCACCAGCCAAAATGCCAGGTGCTGCACTATAATTGATTGATCCTTTTTAATTGACCTTGAATGCACCATACTGCTTGGTATCACTGCGCCCACACTGCCTGCGCTTGCAAGCTTCACCGAAAACCAAGCACAATCTTTGCACTGGAATAGAAAACACAGTTTCCTCCACAGTTAAGGATGCATTTATAAAATCCTGATGTAGACAGGGTGTTAATGTTCTTGGTGTATGTGTGTGTGTGTGTTCTAGGCCGGATTCTGCAGATGGGTTCCTGTCTCCAAGTAGATCCAGCAGCAGGAACGGAGAGAAGGACTGGGAGAACGGATCCACGACCTCCTCTGTGACCTCCAACACGGAGTACACTGGTAGGGTGACTTCAACACTTACTTAGCGTTGGTTGTCGAATGCAGGTGTTTAAAAACTAGCTGACCACAATTTTACAAGTTTAGCCAAAATAGCACAAACAAAGACGTAAAGATACATTTTTTTTCATTCAAATTTTTATTGAAATATACAGCACAACATATACAACTTTTTTTTTCTTAAAAAAAAAAGAAAAATACATACAAATACACACACATACAAACATATACATACATACATACATACATATGTATTACATACATACATACAAAAAATAGGGTAGAACACAAAATAAATTAATGCAAATTAAATGAGTTAATAAATATAATTAATAAAAATAATTTGAAAGAAATTCTGGCTAATCATATATGTTTGTAATATTGTAATTTATTTTTGTCTTCTCGTCGTCTCAATGCCTTGTAAAAAAAGTTACGCCACCGGAAGCAATCTTCATGCATCATGCATATATCTATATTATCAAAAGAGGATATAAAAAATAGGGAGGGGAAGTCCTTTTCTTTGACATAACTGGAGTAGTTGCCATGACAACAGTCCCCATCCTGATTTTGTCTTTCCTCTTTCTTTTCTTTCCATTCAGGACCAAAGCTATACAAGGAGCCCAGTGCCAAATCTAACAAGCACATCATCCAGAACGCTCTGGCCCACTGCTGCATGGCGGGGAGGGTTAACGAGGGCCCGAAGAACAAGATCCTGGAGGTAAACGGCCCGGAGCTTTTAAATAACTACTTCTATACACTTACAGGGCCCTGCTGGCTGTTTATGGATCTGCTTTTGTATGTAATAATGGAACATAACACCATCTCTAGTAAGTATGATATATATTTACATATTTATAAGGCCCAAATGAAGGGAAGGATGCAAGATATTAAAAGGAAAAATGTAATTTACCATTGCTGAACATTAAAACAGCAAGGTCAACATTAAAAGGTAGAAATACAGTAGATGAACTGGAAAACAGTATTTAAATTAAAGGAGTCATCACCTGGAAATCGCAATTTCTCTTGTTAAAACATGCATATCTGTGTTTGACCTCAGTTGAAACTTGCCTGAAAGGCTGGAGTTTGAAAGTGGCGCCGTTTTTTCGCTTCTGCTCTTTTTCCGAACAGGAATAGCACACAAGGGTGTGCATTCCTAAAGCACGAGATTTTGATTCTGCGCCTTCGGTGACGTCACCGTGGCGGCTACTTGCATAAGCCCACCCCTCTTTCACCACCCAACCCCGCCCCGTCCGCTACCTGAAATCGCCGAAGCGCCGCCATTATGTTTTGGAGTCTGCATGCAGGCAAGCCCCCCCGGCTCTGTCCTTCCTGCGGCGAATCAACGCGCGCCTCATTACATATTATACAATGCACATCCGGACCAGTCAAAACCTCGCGCGTAATCTCGCGTGATAAAATCGCGGTACGAAAAAGGGTCAGAACAAGCTCAATGTTTGATTAAAATTATTATTTTTTTTTCTAATAAGTTTTACGAATTGATCCAAAGCGATCCAAGGGGGGCTGGATACGTATAAAACCAGGTGATGACTCCTTTAAGAGTGGGGAGTCGGACATTTTTGCATTAATTAAAAGAATACACAGTTTGAACAACTTCATTTAGAAACCCTTCCATCACAGTGATTTATCATATATGTTCCACCGAGGGAAGTTTATGTACAAATAAAGGTTTTTTATTTGATTTTCTCTTCATTTTCCTCGAATTCAAAGTACAATATTACATAAGGTATGTCATACAAATATAAAAAAGACAAAAAAGTCAAATAATGATAACGAGGAGGGACAGGAGGAAGCTGAGCTTATCATTTCCTGCCCCTTCTTTACATTATTGTGTCATAATTTACATATAGCTCATATAGCTGTGTGAAATAGTCATTATACAAATCTGAATATGAGATATATATTGGGTTTGGTCTTTTACAGAAAGAGCTGGTTGAAGAATAATAAATTGTATTTTAAATGCAGAAAGGAAGGGCAGAATTTTATTTTAATTTAATTTTAGCATTTAAGCCAATCTATGCTTGTTAGAGTCCAACGAATTAGTCCAATATCACCAAAACTTTTGATTTTACTACCTTTTTAAATGCAAACTAAAACTTTTTTTTAGTATGCATGACCTTCATATTTGATCTAATGAGCTTTTTTCTGCCGACCCCGACAGGAAATGGAGAAATCGGAGGCCAACAACTTCCTGGTTCTGTTCCGTGACACCGGCTGCCAGTTCCGCTCTCTCTACACCTACTGCCCCGAGACGGAGGAGATCAACAAGCTGACGGGCATCGGCCCCAAGAGCATCACGCGCAAGATGATCGACGGCCTCTACAAGTACAACTCGGACAAGAAGCAGTTCAGCCAGATCCCGGCGAAGACCATGTCGGCCAGCGTGGACGCCATCACCATCCACGGCCATCTCTGGCAGACCAAGAAGCCGGCCACCCCGAAGAAAGTAGTGCCTGCCCAGTCCTCGTAGAACTGAATACCACAAACACCCCTCCCAACTCCTCAAATGGACCACACCCATTTCAATTTGCACTTCACTGTACATATCCATCAGGATTCCAGCACCTGCAATGCCAGTCAGATGAATGCATATTTGTCTGTTAATGTTCGTTTATTTCCTCCCATTCCATTCCTGTTTTATTCCTCGACCGGAGACGAATAGGATCACGATGAACTGGAATGTACGTCACTGTTGAAGAATGATGTAAATGCTTATTTCTTAGAGATCGTCATGTTTGATTTAAGAAGGCATGTGTTTTTCTTTTGTTTCCTATGTGCCAAAATGTCAAAAAGAGAATAAAAAAGAGACAGTATGAATGCAAGGACATTTTACTGAAGCACTGAATGTTTTAATTCATGTACAGATTTTTTTTTTTTTTTTTGCATTATCCTGTCGATGTGTGGCCTTATGCGCATTTTCTTTTAGCGTATGAGTGCGATTGTAAAACAGCGTATGCAGAGGCTTTTTTTTTTTTTTTTTTTTTTTTCTTCATCTCTGTAGGTTAAACAGTTTGTATATTAAAAGGTACGTAACTCCTACAAAAGGGCCAAAAAAACAAACAAATTGCATACAGCTAGCCACAGCACACGTGTGTTCGAATCAACAAAGCCAAGCGGTTTCAGCTTTTTTCCCCGGAACCCTTTTTTTTTTTTTGAGAACGTGATTTTAAAGAATGCAGGCCGTTACTGTGGATCACTGGTTCTCTCAACCTGTGGGTCAGGACACCTGCAGACTATTTGAGCTATTATGTATGAGAATATTTCAAATTTACGAAATATGCTGTCAGGTTTGTAATTGTTGTGTTAAATTTCCTTTTTTCTCGTAATATACAGAAGCAGTTGCAACCTCAAGACGTACTCCAAGAAGTAACAGTGACAATAAAAATCATCCCAAAGTTAAACACCTGTACTTTTTTTTCACTTGGAGGCTTCGCTTCAGCCAAAAGAGGTTGAGAACCAGTATCGATCACTTTTATTGTTAAATACTGCCTATTAGATCTCACATTATCCTTGTAGACAGTTAATATAATGTAAGATTACACTCTCACCCACTGGTATCAATAATATGACTCCATTCCAAGACAAACACCTAAAAAGTATTTCTCTTTATATCAGGATTTAAAATTAAATTACGAGTACTTTCATGACTTTACTTTATCTTTAAAAACAAAAAGTTATCTCTTAATGCATCCATCAAACACTAAATGTAGTAAACATAGTGCATAAATTTAAGGTTTCTGATTGATTCAAAACCAATTGCTTTGTTATTTAAAAAAAAAAAACAGCCATAATCAAAGCAAGTGTTGCCTGATTCATGAAAATAGCCACACTTTTCCTGTGGTTTGTGTGTCTGTTGCTCTTAAATTTGACCCAAACTGAGCATCGTGTGCTTGAAACATATGTGTCCTAAATGTTACATTTCTTTTTATTTGTTTTTTATGAAGAGAAAGACGTTCTCCAAACAATGCAAGGCAGACTATAAGGCAGATCCTTGTTGCTGCATACGGGTAGAGACTCGCCGCAGAGTCTCATTGGTGTCACTATCATGTTCCTTTTGCCTAAGAATGTCAAATCAATACCATTTGCAGGTATAATGTACAACAAATCTGCTAATTGTTTTAAGCTGGGGGGGTATTTATGACCAAAAGAGGGCATGTACATGTCTTGTGGTTGTTTAAGGTAGAACGGCTATTATAACTGTAATGATATTGTACAGCGTGTTCATGTGAGCTCATATTCACTTTGATGACTTTTTCATTTGTCAGACGCTGTGCTGTCATTCAACATATTGCTGAATAAGTAGTTTCAGTTTTCTTTTCTTTCTTTTTTTGGCATTCAATAAAACGAAGCATGGCCTCAGCATTTTTTGTGATGTTAATTGTAAAAATGAAAAAGTATGTTTAAGGAGGAAAGGACCTGTCATTCACCACAGGTTAACTGAAAGAAAAGTCAGACGGGTTGATATTATTCGGGTTTATAGACATTATTAATTATAATAATAATAATAATAATAATAAAATCAACACAGCAAGAGAAACAATGGTAGAGTTGGTAGAGGACAGTAGAAAGACAACAAAATAATAATAAGATTCAAAATGAAGGAGGTGTAAAGACAACTAATGTGAGTCTGTCAGTGTGCAACATTTAGAGAAATATTCATATATATAATATAATATTCATATTTATCAGACATTTTAAAGAAAGCAATTTATCGTCACTTTTATGTGAGGTGGCAGTATCACTTTCAAGGCATTTATTTGTTTGAACTCAGTTTTATCCTCATTGAGCTGGAGATGGAGTTGACCCAATAACCAGACTGGATTATCAATCAGAGGTAAATTAACCTGGGGCTCCAGACCCTTGGGAGCCCCTAACAGCCCAAACGTTCACTGCATGTCAGCTGATTGTGCAAAATGTTGTGATTGCAGAATTTTTAGGGGATTTGTACAACGAGCAACATAAAATAAGGGCTCCTGCATTGTTACCGAGCTGTGTGGCTCGGTTTTGCAGCCTTGTGCCAATTACAGCCCTGCTCAGACCAGAATAGATGAGTTAAAAGTAATGAATAGACATATTTTTTTGTCTTTAAACCAAAAGAACCAAACTAACAGGAAAGGTGAGTGATCAGTAATGCATGCATGTGTGGCTGTGAGAAATAAAGCGAGGAGTGAGAGGGATCCATGTTCCCGGGATGAGCTTTTATACCCGGAGCAACAATCAGGATCAGGTGTGGCTCATCAGCTGTTAATGTCCTCCAAGACCAGGAACAGGATCACGGACCCCTACTGGATAGGAGGGGTCGTCATACTGAAAAGACCCAGGGCCATTCATTCCAGTGCTGGAGTCCTGTTTGATTTCATGGGGGGCAAATAATGAGGCCTCCATTTAAAGTATGTATGGGCTATGATTGATATAAACTTGGAGGAAACTTCTTATGTGCAAAACAATAGTTGGTCAACAGGAAGGCCAACAAAATGTTGGGCATTAAAGACAATTGACAAGAACAAGATTTGAAATAGCATGTCTGGTTAAAATAAAAATGGGCAAATGTGAAAATCCCATTTGCATTTGACAAAAAATGAATTTGTATTTTAACTCTTAGGGCCTTTTTTTAATACTTTTCATTTTGCCTTTATAAAAACATATTTACCGTATGTTTGGTATCCTTTTTTCAGCACAGCGTCACCTATGATCTGGCAAAATTTGGGCCCAGATGATCAAATCTGAGTTGAAAAAATACACTATTAATTATCAGAAACATGGTCAATGAATTGTTTTGGAACTTGAAAATGTAAACATAGGATGCAAATGTCAAGATATAACGGTAAAAATGAAATATAATAAAAATGTCCATAAAAACATGTATATTGTTGGCGTTTTATCCTTTATCCTCTACACCAGTGTATTCCCCTAGTTCCAGATATAGTGCAAATTAACATATAAAAGGTTACATTTATACACACTACACTTTTGGGTCATTTATGGCCTTTATTGCTATGAAACTACATGTTTGGGTTGTTTCTCTTGATTTTGACCGCCTAGAATTCATAGTTTAACTTGAACCAGCTATGCTAGCTCCATATATATATTTACTGATACTGTTTTATTTATAAAAGTTGTGGTTCTTGCTGCTGCAGGCTGTGTGTGTTGGAGGCGGGACCAATCGCCTCATCAGCACAGTTGATTGGTGGTTTGCGGCTGCGTCCGCATGGCAACCGCGAGGTGTGTACAAGAAAAGAGGGCAGAAGAAGGGTCGACTCTGGAGACGCCGACTGGGATTTCAACCCGCAAACAACCGCTACCTCTCCTCCGTCTAGGTACTGTTTCGTTTCGGATCGCGCGGACGGATTAGAGCGGCTTTTTAATGCGGCGGGTTATTGTCGCGGACTGACAGGTGAGTAGTCGGCAGGCGGCGTGTGTTAGCTCGTGCCGCCGGTGTAGCCATGCGCGCGACATCCTGCACATCAAAGGGGGAAAATGAATCACACTGTCAGCTTTTGTTGCCCCTTACATGCTGGTCCACTGAAATGTGTGTGCGCGCGTGCATGTGTGCGGTCATGCTCAAGTAAATAAGGTGTGTCTGCGCGCACACAAAGTGCTGAGGCTGTCGGGTTTTGGGCCGCAGACCTGGCTGTCACATCCAGGTCCCGGAGCTGGATTGTTGTTTCTGTGTGCCTGTCTGTCTGCCTGTCTGTCTGTCTCTCTCTCTGTGTGTGTGTGTGTGTGTGTGTGTGTGTGTGTGTGTGTGTGTGTGTGTGTGTGTGTGTGTGTGTGTGTGTGTGTGTGTGTGTGTGTGGAGCGGGGAGGAACAGGGCGGTGCCACCGGCTGCTCTGCCTCCAGCACAGACACACAGACAGACAACAGACACCTGCTTTTACTGGTTCGGGTTCATGAAGATCCCTTTATGTCCTAGTAGTGTGTGACGCTGTGATTAACCATTTAAAGCCCGACTCCCAAATACCTGCAACCCTTAGATGTTTATTAGGACCAGGGATATTAATTTAATAAGCATCCTATTGTGCATTAATTTGTAAAATTTTAAATGAAGAATAGACACTTCAAACACCATATAAGATGAATTACTTATGTGCAATTATCCTTATTTACCAGGGCAATATACAGTATAGTATAACTGTACTTTATTTACGTGCAATAATACACTATATTCTGTGATACCACTACCTCAATACTACAAACTACATCAACAGCATGTGCACAAATGGACCATATAGTGTTTAAATGTAGCCTACATTGTACAGACATTACAGAAATCTGGTGTCAGTATTTTATTCTTTTATACTTATTTGACTACTTGTGTGTGTGTGTGTGTGTGGGACGTGTCACATTACTATGTCTTTAGTCCCTTTATTTATAAGCACATGTTTATTTCTTCTCTCTAATGGAGCAACTGCAGCTGTACAATCTCCTGAGGGATGAAAAAAAAAAAAAGTATTCTGATTGTAATTGGAAGAGCACAATTAAACTCACTTTAAAGTAAACCACGCGTACACCGGAAGCTCCAGTAGAAATGTTACTAAATTAAATCCCATAACAAGCTTATGAAGCAGTAGATGATGGATGGATGGATGGATGGATAAACAAGCTTATGATTTCCCCCCCTTTTAAGCAACTTCTTGAAAATTCTTTCAGGTAATGAACCATAAGCATTCTTCTACATATCCATCTCATCTTCCCTCCGTCTGCATTCTAGCCAGCCGTAAGCTGCCACCACAGATCTGTAACCATGACAGCGGAGGAGACTATCAACATCAAGGAGGCCGAGGTGATCAAGGTGATCC
Organism: Eutrigla gurnardus; assembly: GCF_963514095.1. Classification (NCBI taxonomy): domain Eukaryota; kingdom Metazoa; phylum Chordata; class Actinopteri; order Perciformes; family Triglidae; genus Eutrigla; species Eutrigla gurnardus. Next base: position 22,869,036 of record NC_139920.1, on the reverse strand, counting down.
TGGACTTCCTGAACTCCAGGAAGCTGCACATCAGCATGCTGGCCCTGGAGAAAGAGAGCGGCGTCATCAACGGACTCTACTCCGACGACATGCTCTTCCTCAGGTGGGACAGCAGGGCGGGCGATCGGCCAGCGTTCATCTTATTTCAGATTATGGGATTTAAATTCAATTCAATTCTCCGTTTGCTGCTTTCAACAGACAGCTCATTTTGGACGGCCAGTGGGAGGAGGTGATGCAATTCATTCAACCTCTAGAAGGAATGGACAAGTTTGACAAGAAAAGGTGGGGAAGTATTATGGGCATGGTTCTAGCTGGACATTTAAAAAGTTTTTTTTTTCCTGATTTATTGTTGAGGCATTATGAGGAGAACATGAAGCCTCACTGAAACTCTTTAGAGTTAGAGTAAAATATCATTAAAGTCTTGATATATAGTATCATAAAATAATTAATTTAAAAGTGTCATAAAAAAGCCATATAGAATTATAATGTCACAAAATACTAATATGTCATAAAAAAGTAAAATAATTTCATAATAAAATATGTCGTAAAAAAAATCATACTATACTATGTTAAAAAAATCTGTTTGCCATAAAAATTCATAAAAATGTCATTATATATTATTGTATAGAAAATACATTAAAAAAAAGTATGTGCCATAAAAATGTAATGTCATAGAAAATGTAATTCAAATAAAGTCATAATATAGCAAGTCAAAATGTATTTAATAAAAAATCAAATTAAAATAAAGGTTGCCATAAAAATACCATAAACATGTAGTATACTTTGTAACAAAAAATGTCAATGTATATGTCATAAAAATCTGTCATAATGTAGTTTACCATAAAAAATATTTAAAAAAAGTCATAGTATATAGCGTGTCACAAAGAATGTCCTGAAAATGTAAAAAAGATAAATAAATAATAAATAAACAGTTCATAATATATGTCATTAAAAAAAAAAAACTCCATGAGGGTAAATCAATACATGTAACAAAAGTATGTTTAATAATGCTGAGATTTGTGTTTCCAGGTTCCGCTACATCATTCTGAAGCAGAAGTTCCTGGAAGCTCTGTGTGTAAATAACGCCATGTCTGCTGCTGAAGAGCCTCAAAACGTATGTAATATGTAATGAGGAAATGAGCATGAGTATTTACCATTTTAAAATTGCTGGAAACCTTATATCTCTCTGCTCCAACTGAGCTGTTTAGTAGTCAGCAGAATAAGCCTTTGACTGAGATGATGAATCACTTAGACTTAGACTTAGACTAATATACCAATGTGGTTCTATAACAAAAAAAACAAAAAAAGACCTTAGATTCAGAGAAACACAATAATCTTGGTGGGGCGGCTCTTTGGAAAACAGTGTAAACATAAAAGCATTCAAACGCAGTCATAAACAGTTATTTATGTACAAGTATTAAGGAATGGAGTTGGAGTTTTATTTGTTGTTATTGTTCTATATTTTGATTTGGATAATGACTATTTCACACAGATATATGAGCTTAATGTAAAATAAACGTGATCATTTAAAGACACGTCAGGACATGATAAGCTTAGCTTCCTCCTGTCCCCCGAACTTGGATCATCATTTTTTTTTAATTTCTACGACATTACTCACTGTTTTCTCTCTGATAATCTCCTGTCATGCAGCTGGAGCTCACCATGCAGGCGGCGGTGAAGTGCCTCCACAGCCTGGAGGAGTTCTGTCCCACCAAGGACGACTACAGCAAGCTGTGCCTCCTCCTCACGCTGCCGCGCCTCACCCACCACGCCGAGTTCAAGGACTGGAACCCGAGCACGGCGCGCGTGCACTGTTTCGAGGAGGCCTGCGCCATGGTCGCCGAGTTCATCCCCGCCGACAGGAAGCTGAGCGAGGCGGGCTTCCGGGCGAGCGGCAACCGCCTCTTCCAGCTGCTCATGAAAGGGATCCTCTACGAGTGCTGCGTGGAGTTCTGTCAGGTAACGTGATGCCGTAAAAAAACAAGCTTCAGTGGCTGTAAAATGGCAAACGTAATAATTAGTGGTGGGACAATATTTAGAAATATCGATTTATCGTGCTACTCCCTGCTGCGATATGCTATCGATACACTGGCGCCTAATAGACAGAAAATAGATCGGAAAAAATGTAAAAAAAAATGTTTTTTTGCCTTTTCACTGGTAGGTTTTCTCCTTCACAGATATCGTGATGCATATCGTAGATTATTTCTTGCAATATATTGCGAATCGCAGTATCGCAGTATCGCAGTATCGTGATATAATTATTGCAAAAATATCGAGGTATCATCAGTTACCGTGGGCAAAATACCGTGATATCATCAGTTATCATGGGTAAAATATCGTGATATCACCAGTTATCATGGGTAAAATATCGTGATATCACCAGTTATCGTGTGCAAAATACCGTGATATCATCAGTTATCTTGGGCAAAATACCGTGATATCATCAGTTATTGTGGGCAAAATATTATGATATTATTGTATCGTGAGTTACTGTTGTGATTCCCGCCCCTAATAATAATGGTTGATGGTTTCTGTGTTCTAGAGTAAAGCGACCGGCGAGGAGATCACGGAGGGCGAGGTGTTGCTCGGTGTGGATTTGCTTTGTGGCAACGGCTGCGACGAACTGGACCTGTCGCTGCTCTCGTGGCTGCAGAACATCTCGCCGGGTGCCTTCTCCTGCACCTTCCAGCAGAAGACCCTGAGCATCCACGTGGATCGCCTGGTGAAGCCGAGCAAGGCGGGCCACGCCGACATCCTCACCCCGTTGATCAGCCGCCTGTCGCCCTGCCCCACCTCGCCCTTCCGCCAGAGGCCTCATTCGGCGGACACCTACATGTCCAGGTCCCTCAACCCGGCGCTGGATGGCCTGTCCCACGGTCTGGCGGCCCAGGACAAGAGGGGCATGGAGGCCAACGTGAAGCCCGCCCTCAGCCGGAGCCTCGTGGAGAATAATGTGCATCAGCAGGACGACTCGCCTGAGAAGTAAGGGTCAAAGTAGGGCATGTGATTATTGGTATTATCTATAATGCTTAGTAATGTTATACTATTTTTATATTATTACCAAGTTTTCTCTCCGTGCAACCTAGTGGTAGATCTCCTGTCATATTCTGCACTGCTGCACAAATCATATTTTACTGCAGCTCACTGTCCATGGATGCACTATAATCTCAAGCCTCATAACTCATTATTGAAAATCATAACCTTATACTAAATTAAGGCTATAAATTAAAGGTGATTTTCCTTATGGAAACCGATATTTTGGTAGTGAAGGGCAATGAAAAGCATATTTTTACTGCTTGCTTTTGTTTGAGTAAGGCAAGGCAATTTCATATGTATAGCACCTTTCAACAACAAGGTAATTCAAAGTGCATTAAAACATTAAAAGCATTGAAAAGAAACACAATTCTAAAAAAAAAAAAAAAAAAAATAAAAAGAATATCAAAGGAATAGAGATAGTCTGGCTTCTTTGGCTAAATTGGTCAATAGTACAGCCTCCCAGGTTAGGATTAGAAAACACTTAGGAAGTAAGGCAAGAGGTGTTTAAAGAATTAGAGGTGAGCAGGTTTGCTGTACAAGACGGGATCACCGGAGATCCCGGCCGACGAGAGGCTCAAGCTTAAAACTACTAGTATATGAAACTAGGAAACCTGAGGAATTGAGACTTGTACTGACGATATAGTGAGACCATTTTTAATACAGTATTATGGGAGATGATTTGATGGTTCCCAGCTTTCAGATGATGTACATCACTTCTATGTGGCCTCTATTGTTGACCTGCTCCAAAAGGAGACAGGTTTCTAAATCAAAGAGCCACTATAAACGGAGCAGGTTCCCAGACTTGTGGATGTTGCCAGGTTCTCTGCCGCCACCTGCTGGATGTTATTGGTAAAGTCAAAGTGAGATCACGGTGATCTACAGTATTTGTTTGTCTTGCAGTATGGTGTGCAACTGGAGACGAATCAGATATGCAAAGCAACAAAAGTATTATTTTTAAATAAAAAAAAATAAATAAACCCATTTTTCTCATTTTATTGAATTGTGCTTGTATCTGTTGATTGCTAAGTAACAAAGTAGCAAAATGCCCACATTCATTATTTTTATTTCCCTTTGCGTCATGCAGCATACTCCTCTACTTTGACATACATGAAGGGTGTAGTTATTATATTGTTTTTCTCTTTTATTTCCCCACAAATCACAAAGAAATGGTTGTAAATTGACATTTATCTTTATCTGAGTATAGGAAGCACCAACAAGGGCTGGATGGACCCAACACCACGCGCACACCCCTGACCCCGGGACAAGACGGCGGGCCGCCCTGCAGCACGGAAACCAATGAGGTAATAAGAACTTGAACGTGCCTTTCATTGCAGAATAAACCAAAAAAAAACTCACACACTGTAAAAAGTACAGGTCTGTTTGGTTCACAGACTTCAGAACAGCGATAAACACAATATTTCAGATGTGGAGGAGTGGAGCTCAGGCTTGAATTGGTTTTGTGACCTGTGTGAATAAATAGTTGCCCGTCTGGTCGAAGTAAGATTCTCAGTCTGTCTTCCCTCCAACATCATGACTCCACATTTAAGAGATTTACAGTAGATTCCCCCTGAACCCTCCTGAACCACCTCGTCTCCACTGCCTCATAAATCCTTCCCCCAATTTTCTCGCCCACCTGCCCAAAGGGGGGGCACGAGTGAACATTCCAGCCCCCCCTCCCCCGTGCCAGTGAAGAGGTCAGGGACGCCGGAGGAAGATAATCCGGTGTGATGTGCGGTCACACCCAGCATGACCTGCTGCTTCCATCATCTTTCATATTTATGCATCCCGGGTCTCATCCAGCGGAGCAAAGATTGGATTGTTTGTGTGTGTGTGTGTGTGTGTGTGTGTGTGTGTGTGTGTGTGTGTGTGTGTGTGTGTGTGTGTGTGTGTGTGTGTGTGTGTGTGTGTGTGTGTGTGTGTGTGTGTGTGTGTGTGTGTGTGTGTGTGTGTGTGTGAGAGAAGTGGTGAGAGAGGTGAAGGGGAATATACTGTAGACCTACTGGATATGATGAGGTCCTTGAAAACTTTTTTTTTATGGGATCAGTGATGGAGGATGAGGCCTTGGAAGTTGAAGAGTTATCAGTAGTGGCTCTTGGGAGAGAGTTTGTCCGTTATGATCTGGTGTGTGTGTGTGTGTGTGTGTGTGTGTGTGTGTGTGTGTGTGTGTGTGTGTGTGTGTGTGTGTGTGTGTGTGTGTGTGTGTGTGTGTGTGTGTGTGTGTGTGTGTGTGGTGAGCACAGAATACTGAAAGGCAATGATAAATATTCGACCGTTCGGGTTTACAGGCCCCCCGCTACAGGTTGAAACAAATCATGTCGATAAATTGCTTCACTTTTCTATATCGTCGAGCCCTTTTTTTTTTTTGGACTCCGTGTGTTTGTTTTGTCCAGCGTCCCGACTCCACGGAGCAAATCCAGGAGTATTACAGGCAGCGTCTCCGCGTGCAGCAGCATCTGGAGCAGAAGCAGCAGCAGAGGCAGCTTTACCAGCAGATGCTGCTGGAGGGAGGGGTGAAGCCGCAGCAGGACGGATCCCAAAACAACCTGACGGAGACCTTCCTCAGCAGGTCAGCAAGTCCTCTTCATAGACTCCAATAGATTATAGAATGGAATACAACCGCAGTGCCGCTACAAAGCTCCACTCTTTCCAGATCCATTCAGAAGTTGGAGGAGATGAACGTGGGCATCGACCCCAAAGGGGACGAAGTGATGACGCAGTGGAACGCGCTGACGGGGAACACCAGCTCTTCCAGTCCCAGGACCACCAACACCCCGGATACCGGGCAGCCAGGGGACAAGGCGGGTGGAGGGGTCAGCAGCACCCCGTTGAGGACCGGGAGCAACAGCCTGCCTTCTCTCAGCGAGTCCCCGGTTCCTGCCAGTCAGAGGTAAGAGCCTGTAAGAGTGTGTGAGGTCATTAGGTGTTGATGGGATAAATCCTGTGGATCTTTTTCTCAGTAAGCAGGTCATATTCCTACGACGGCGTATTCGGGCCATTGTAGGAAAAAAAAGGAAAATAATGATGGCTATTGATGTTTATTGTTGACTTTATATATTTGGGGCCAATTTGTCATCTCATGGGTGTTTATTGATCGGGCGGTTGGGCTAAGATGCTAGCGGTAGCTTTCACTTGTTGTTATAGCAACGCCAAACATCCAGTGTTAGCGGAACCAAGCAACTTGTTTACATCGGCTTTATATATTTAGAAAGTGGCAAATTTGAGACTTTTTTTCTCTGAATATTGCCACAATATGGCCACAATATTGCCACAATCACAAGTCACAATCAATAATGAAATAACAGATAGCTTTAAGGTGGACCTGTAAGTGTCTGTGTGTATTTTTGTATTATCAGTGCGGAGAGGATAAGAGGATCTTGTCCCGTCGTCCAAGAGGATTCTGGCTGCTCTGCGACGCGTAACTCACAAGAGGTACAGCAATTATAGTTCACTTTCATAGGTTAAGTATTCTGATATATAATATATATATTGCACATTTGTTTGGCCTGTTTCCCTGAAACACAATGGGTTTTTTTGTTGTTGTTTTTTTTTAACGTAGATTATGATTTTAACAAGTATTTCTGTCCAGCAGCAGAAGTCCAAAGCACAGTTTGTGAAAGTGAACCAGCTGGAGGACACACAGGCCGTGCGTGCGGTGGCCTTCCATCCCTCCGGAGCGCTCTACGCCGTCGGCTCCAACTCCAAAACCCTGAGAGTGTGTAGCTACCCGGAAACCCTGAACACCAGGTAGGATCCATTCACACGCACCCTTCACATCCAGACTAGATGTTCTGGTAAGGTGGTACCTTATTTATGTACTAGAAAAAAATCAGCATGTTGATTACTATAAAAGGACATACATGAATAAGACTTTGTGTGCATTGTTATGTGGTGTGTGTGTACACGTTTCCATCATGACCAAGGAAAGCAAAAAAACGATAAACAGCTGAATTTTTTTCTTAATTTATATTAGCATGTGTAAGCAGAATGTTTGAAATACTAAAATTCTATTGATGAGAACACTTGAAGATGCTGAAAACTGTAACAACATTCTGTGAGAATAAAGTAGAATAAACTTTATTTTGAACATTATTTTGAAGATTATATTAACGGAAACTAAACATAAATTTCTAAATACATATTTGAAAAGGAGTAGGAAGAAGTACTATGCTTTTCTGGTCCTACCCAAATCTTCAATACATTCATTACAGAAGAAGCAAAACAATTTTTTTTTACCAAAAAGAAATGACAAAAAAGTTGGTCCACAAAATATTTAAAATCCTGGTTGCAATTCTTCCTGTGATTATTATGTAACATGTTAGAATTTGTCATTTTTAGCTCGTCCCGGTGGTTCTGGTGCTGCCAAACAGCCGGCGGTTCGCTTCAGGAGGAACAAACATCACAAGGGCTCCATTTACTGTGTCGCCTGGAGCCACTGTGGACAACTGCTGGCTACCGGCTCCAATGACAAATACGTCAAAGTCCTGCCTTTCAATGCAGACAGCTGCAATGCCACAGGTACTGTGGTTGAAGTAATGACCATTATCCCATTGAACAGTACAGACCTTTGTTTGAATATTGACTCACCTATACCTCTAAAAAAAAAAAAAAAAAAAAAAAGGGGCAAGTTTTGCTGCCCTTGTGGTACGACGGCGTATTATGACCACTGTAGGGGGAAAAAAATGGAGCCGAGAGGTCTGAGAAAAAAAGTGTAAGAAAGTTTATAAAGTGGCAAATTAAGTGGGCTGAGATGCTTAGCCGATATTATCAAGTTGCTTGGTTCCGCTAACACCGGATGTTTGCTGTTGCTATGACAACGTGAAAATTACCGTTAGCATCTTAGCCGACCAGATCAATAAACTCCCATAAGATGAAAATTTGACCCCATATAAATAAAACCAACAATAACCATCAACAGCCATCACCCTATTGACCTTAACGAGGCATTGTCACACGATATGATGTATTCATTAGAAAAATAAATGCTTACATTCATGGGACGTTAGCTAGCATAAATGTCGGTTGTTATCATCGTAACAAACTCGCAAAATTGTCACTTTATATATTTTTTTCTCTGAATATTGCCCCCCTATCTCGGCTCCACAGTGGCCCTAATACTCCTTGTGGTCAAGGTGATTTAAAAAAAAAAAACAAGTAGGATTCATTCTGTCTTCCTCCAGATATTGAGGTAATGATATTGTGTTAAAGGCCCAAATGTATGCCTCCGATTCAGGCCCTGACCTGGAGTTCAGCATGCACGACGGCACCATCAGGGACCTGGCCTTCATGGAGGGTCCTGAGAGCGGAGGATCCATCCTGATCAGTGCCGGGGCGGGAGACTGCAACATCTACACCACAGACTGTCAGAGAGGACAAGGCCTGCACGCCCTGAGTGGACACACCGGTACGTTAGCTCATCAACAAGGCAAAGATATCGCAGGCCACAGTGTTTTAAGACGTCATGCATTTTGTGTTTGAACAGGTCACATTCTTACTCTGTACACGTGGGGAGGGTGGATGATCGCCTCCGGCTCCCAGGACAAGACCGTGCGGTTCTGGGATCTGCGGGTGCCGAGCTGTGTCCGGGTTGTGGGCACGACTCTGCACGGTTCAGGTGAGTTGCATCATGACTCCCATTGGTTGCACCACACTGCTGCAGGTGAGTGTGGTGTCACATTCGTCCCACAAGAAGGCACTAATGCTTCATCAAGATTTCTGCAACAGAGCAGAGATGCACCCAAGCACATTTTTGTGTTTTTGGCTTTTAATTTCCAGCATATTCTATCCTTTTATTCATGACAAATTGAAGAAAAACAACATATTTTTCCGATAAAGGGCACTCGCATTGCATATAAATAAATGTTACTGCTAATCTTTCACATATACTAGGCTACAATAATCAAACCATAGATAATTATAATAATAATAATGACAAAACCTGACAATTTAAGGGTTAAATTTGTATTAAATGCATAATATTTCATGTTAGGTCTGATGTTGGTTTAAGAAAATATAAAAACATATTTTGAAGGTGCATCAAGGGTTAAATGAGATGCATCAGATCAGTACAAGTTATTGTCCCGTAAATAAAAAAACAAACAAAAACATATGGGCTCAATGAAATAAACCAAGCATGTTATTCTCATCACTGTGTCTCACACAGGAAGTGCGGTTGCGTCGGTGGCGGTGGATCCCAGCGGCCGCCTGCTGGCCACGGGTCAGGAGGACAGCACCTGCATGTTGTACGACATCCGAGGAGGCCGCATAGTCCAGACGTACCGCCCCCACGGCAGCGACGTCCGCTCGGTGCGCTTCTCCCCCGGAGCCCATCATCTCCTCACCGGCTCCTACGACAACAAGGTCATCATCAGTGACCTTCAAGGTAACACATATAGTGTGTGTAACAAAATACACACAGCAGTATACAAAGGGTTAAAGAGGAATCGCTCAAATTAAAGTTTTTCATCATAAAACCAAATGTGAAAAAGGTGAAACATACTTGATGTCCATTCTAAGTCACACTAAGTTCACTCTTTTTTCTTTTCTTTTTTCTGACCCCCAGGTGACCTAACGAAGCCCCTCCCCCAGACGGTGGCAGGGGAGCACTTGGACAAGGTGATCCAGTGTAGGTGGCACCCCCACGACCAGAGCTTCCTCTCGTCCTCCGCAGATCGAACTGTCGTCCTCTGGGCACCGAGCTCCTGAGGGATTCACCGGAGGAACGCAGGAAGCACAAGAGTTAACTGTGTGTGTGTGTGTGTGTGTGTGTGTGTGTGTGTGTGTGTGTGTGTGTGTGTGTGTGTGTGTGTGTGTGTGTGTGTGTGTGTGTGTGTGTGTGTGTGTGTGTGTGTGTGTGTGTGTGTGTGTGCGTGTGAGCAAACGCAGCATTCTGAAAAACGTGTTCAATTAAAAGAAAAAACTAATTAAAGGAAACTAATAAGAACGTTAATGATGATGTCATGGAATTGTGTGTGTGTTAACGTTCAGAATTCATGTGAAGTTCAGTCACTATTACAGGTTGTGTGTGTGTGTGTCTTGGCTTTAATACCTGCTGGTCTTTGTCAGTAAAGCATAAAGATGATTCTTTTAGAATATGTAGTCAGAACATAGACTGATGAAGCTATGATCAAGTTCACTGCAAGCACACCTTCAAGTGAGTTTAATTCCGTTTGTCACAAACTGCATTTGAGTCGGGTACGGTGAGAACTTGGTGCAACATAAATCTATAGATTCTATAGGAAATATTGAGCTGGAAAAGAAGCTACATTTGGTTATGCATATCATAATGTGCCTTTTTGTAACATTTGTAGAGATTTTTGGACGTGTGGATAGACTGAGAGATTTATTTATTTATTTATTTATTTTCCTCATACGCCTCCTCTGTAACTTATTCTAATATCACTGTAATGCAAAAAAAAAAAAAGATCACCCATTTGCATTTGTGCACACTTGAATATGTATATTTTCCACTGAAACAGTGAGTGTAATAAGCGTTTTACACAAATATCTAATGTTCAGGTTTTGGCAAATTCAGTGATGAGTCATGTGTAAATGTGTGTCAGAGCAACAACAGCATTTCAATGTTAAACTAAATCGATACGCTGCAACATCAGAACTGGTAAATGTTGGCTTTGAAGTGTTGGAAACCTTTTTTGGCGGATTTGATTTGTGTACTGTAAAATCGGGGTTATTTCAAAAGGATGAGCACAGTGAAAATAAAGTTTAGTGCTGCTGTAAGAAGTGATTGATTGGATGAGGAGAAATAAATCAAATAAGTTACAGAAAATGTTAACAGAAGCTAAAGGCGATACGATGCTAATGAGTCACTTTAAAGACGGGAATGCTGCTGGACTGCACAATGTGAAATAAAAACAAAATCTAGTCTTGAACTTATATTAATAAGGTTGTGATTTTATCTTGACTTGTACCGGGAACATATGCAGACACTTGGATGTGTGAGAGAGAGAAGAGGATATTATGCATCATATTTTACATTATCTGTATCTCACGATTAAACTCACTGTCATTTTGAAACAATGTTTGTGCGTACAAATGTGGAGGGGTCAACGGGGTTCAAATTGTTAAAAAATAATCATAAAGTGGCTGTCTAATATCACATGTTCTTGCTTTTTGAATAAATAAAAAAAATGTATTTTTAAGCTTCGGAGCTGTAAAACGGATGGAATAAAAATACAAAGCGTCATCACCACTTTCCTCGCTCGTTGTTTGTTGTTGAATTATGGGGAGGACTGAGAAGGAGCCTTGCGGGACGCCACCAGATAGAGAGAGAGAAAGCGGTGGCGAGAGTTTAGGAGAGAGACAGGAGGTGGGATAGAGAGATGGAGGTGGCTGCAGATTTACCATCACTCACATGCTGCGCTGGATCATTCCCTCTTTTGTGAGGCGGACAATGAGAGCCAGGGGGCGCAGGGCTTAAAAAGGATAGGCACCGTGTCACAGCAGCCCGACAACCCTGGAGAGACACCAGCCGACCCAGAGGTACCACACATACAAACTACAAACTTGGATTTACACCTGTTGTTACTGTTCTTCCAGGAAGATGCTGCTTTTCTTTTGAGGGTCTAGAATTAACAACTGAGAAGCTACTTTTGAAGCGGAAACCCTAAGAGATGGAGTTCGAAGACCTTTCTCGAGATCTTTACAGCTAAAACCGACTGGGCCTGTTCGTTCATGATGCTTGACAAAATTGAACGGCGATATCTTGCGGATACTTTTGGGATTCGGGATGCTGAGGTCCAATTTGGATGTGATTTTGGTTTAAGAAATCATTGGTCTTTGCTGGCTGCGTGACAGAGAGCGACACTGCTGACAGTTCAGTTGCTGTATTGGAAGATTAGTTTGGCGTACGGGGGTTGGGGGGGAATTAGTGGTGAACAATGGCTCTGAACTGCCTGATAGGCAAGCTTATTGTTCCACGACGGTTTGGGTCAAGTGCTTTGCTGGCTGTGACCAACTTTTTAACAGTGTAGAATGACTCGCTGGTGTTTAAAGTGCGGGCGTGTATGATTTTAAATGTTCATGTCAAAAATCTCTGGCTTGTGTATTTGATGACAACATGCTTCATAGTGATCATCTGGTAATTACAAAAGTAGAAAAAAAGGTAAGAATCTCTCTTCTTTTTGGATGTTTAGCTGGTTGGAGGTGTGATAATCTATTCTGGCTGCTTTGAAACTACAGTGAGGAGTTAAATGTACTTAATCCTGGCTTATAAAGTAAAAGAGAGTCAGGGGAGCCATATTGGAACTTCTCAAAATTGACATTTCTTCATTTAGACCTGCATGGAAACCTTCCTTTTTTTGGTTTGGCGAATGGGAGAGAGGGTGGCATAACCTGAATAGAAACTTGACCTTTGTTATCTTGAGCGGGCATAGGTAATGATGCATTATGGGGGATTTTTTGGAGCAAGTGAGTCTCAATCAGAACAAAACAGTACTTTGTAACGATGTATGTATACAATGCTGAGCCGTTAAAATAATAATTGTTGACAGATTCATATTTTAATTCTATTTTGGCATTTCTACATCACATTTTCACAACATAACATTATACAAACAGGAATATTTAGATTTCCTGAATATAGATTTTATCCATGTTAATGTGTATTTTTGGACATATTTAAATTGTTGAAGAAAAAAAGTTTGGGATGAAATAATTTCAGGGACCCCCTGCAGTACTCTGCGGACCCCCTAGCAGTCCTGGACCCCCTGTTGAAGATCTCTGGTCTAAACGATGCCCCCTTTTCTCCCCCTGTCCCCCCTGAAGAGTTGCTGAATGTTTAGGAGGACAGCGCTTCCCCTGGCTTCTCCACCATGCTGTACACTTTAGCGGGAGGGGGCACGCTGTGCGGCGTCGCTGCCCTTGTGCTTCTCATTGTCTCCACGGCAACGGACTTCTGGATGCAGTATCGCTACTCCGGTAGCTCGGCCAATCAGGGGCTTTGGAGGTTCTGCATCAACCACAAATGTCATGCACACACCATAACTGTAGGTGAGTACGTCAGCAAAGTGTTGGTGTGTTTGGACTAAAGTTCCCAAAAAAAAAAAAAAAGTAAGAAAATGTCTTGGACAGATTTCAGAATGTGAATGAATCATAATCACATTAATGTATTCAAATCTAGCATCTTATTTATCTGTCTAACTATGTGATCATGAAGGAGGTCGTCTAAAACCATGGCAACCACACTTTGTTATTGATGGATACCACACTTACTAAAGGTGTGCCAGCTGTGTTTGGAAAAGAAAAGAGGAAAGAAGACAGACATGACCAATTGCCATGTACTGAAATACTGTGTCTGATGACGTGCGTGTGGTCTTGACCTTCTTGTCTGCAGCATTCTGGGATGCCACACGAGCCTTTATGTTGCTGGCGGTGCTGAGCTGCTTCGCCGGCGTGGTGCTCGGCCTGAGCGCCTTCACCAACGGCACCAAGAACAGGAGGGTCCGTACAGGGGGCATCGCCCTGGTCCTGTCAGGTAGTTCATCTGGTTATGAATCTGATTGTTGAGATGATAACATTGCAGATTCATTCCAAGAAAAGTGTTACTATGTTGCCAGTTTCATTGGACTTGTTAGGGGACATGTTTGTGGGTTTACAACATTTGGTTGGTCTAAGTGGACTATATATCTGATCTCCTCATTTCCAAGGGTTATTTTAAAATGTCCTCTCACCCTCAATTCTCAGGTTTTCTTGCTCTGCTGGCTTTGGCAATTTACACGGGAGTGACCGTCACTTTCTTTGGCAAACGATTCTTGGACTGGCGCTTTTCCTGGTCCTACATCATCGGCTGGGTGGCCATCATTTTGGCTTTTGCGGCAGGTATTTACTGGATTTATTGATTTTTGTGTATTTATTTTTATTGTGAGTAGCACAATCAGCATCATGGTTAAGAGTATCCAAAGATGTTTCACTTGTGAGGAACAATAAGCTGCTGTTTGCACCTCTGGACCTCCTGAAACTGAAAAGTATGGAAGGGTATTAGGGCCAGGCATAAGGGGAAAAAATGAGGAGGATTTCTTTTTATTTTGCATTTCGAGAATAAAGATTATTGTCGAAATGTCAAGATTAAAGTCGAAATGTCGAGAATAAAGTCGTCATTTCAAGAACGTTAGAATAAATTGAATAAATCAAACAAAATTTCAACTTCATTCTCAAAATTGTTTTTCAACTTTATTTCTCGACATTTCGACTTTATTTTCGAAATGCAAAATGAAAAAAATCCTTATGCCTGGCCCTAATAAAGTAAACGCCCACTTTACATTTTCTTTTTTTTCCTTTCTTCTTACACTAAAATGTAGTGTGAATATGTTGAAAGCAACCCAACCATATTGGCAAAAAAAACTAAAATAAAATAAAAATCACGTGTTTTTATTTATTTCTGGAGCTTTTCTACTTTAAGTTGATTAAAACGTGAGTAGCTGTACTGAAACCTTCCTTCACAGAAACATGTGCATCTTTCAGGTGTGTTTCAGCTCTGTGCTTATCAGCGGACCACTGCAGAACCTGCTCCCTCAAACAACCCAGACACCTGAACCAGATGGACTGGACTGGACCGTTGTGATGTCACTGCTGCTTTTGACTACCTAGAATGGAATAAATAGAACTCATAGACTCCTGTGTGGATTCATTGCAAACATGTGTAATGTTGAGGGATGATTGGCACCACACATTACGCTTCCTATAAGCAAACATTCACAGCTCCGATACCACGATTCACTACGACAGGCAGAGCTCCATTTCAATCCAGTGGATGTGGAGATATTAAATATGTATAGTCTATATAGATCTCTTTAAAAAAAAAAAAGAGCTGGAGTCAGAGCAGATAAAGCGTCAATAAATTATAAAATATTTTGGCTGTTGATGATTTAACAGACTTACATTTCTTTAAAGTAGGGGAATGTGACTGTGTGTTAGGCTGTAGTCTCAATTACACCGGAAATATTTGTTTGAATTTTATCTGGTTGGGGGAAAAAAACACGGGGCAGCAACTGAAGATAAAAAATATAGTTGAAATAAAATAATAAAAAAGATCAAAGAGACATACGCTCTCAATCTGCCCTGTTAATAATGCGTTTTGGTGATTTTTTGCTTGAATATAAAATGGATTTAGCATTTTTAGTATTAAAGTATTATTTAACCAAAGTCTGAAACAAGTTCACAGCAAAACACGTTAAAAACTACATTCTGCAGAGATGATAACAGTGAGAGCTGACATCAACTGAAGGATATTTTGTAAGAGGGAGGAGACGGAGAGAAACTTTTTGAAGTTTGTTAGAGTAAATCTGCAGATTCACAGATTAAGTTACCATGGTAACTGAACAGAGATCACCTTTCTAGCTTTCTGGCAATGAAAGAGTTTCCTGCATCTCAGGGTTAACTCACTCAGTTTTCAGTAAACCTGCTTTCTGGAGCAAAACCCAGGTTTTTAAACATTACTTTTAATCTCACTAAATAAAATAACATGTTACTTCCTGTAATATCCCTTGGGTGGTGTGTGTGTGTGTGTGTGTGTGTGTGTGTGTGTGTGTGTGTGTGTGTGTGTCATTGATCAGAATTAAAATGCCCATAGTGTAGTTTTAGTGATCCTCCACTAGAAGGAGAGAAACCACCACCGCTGAAGACATCGTTTTTAAAAATCGGTTTACCAATTATCTTTTTGGAACAAACACTTAACCTTAAACTCATACATAAGCTTAAGCACAAACCACAGCAGAGGAGCAGCCAATTTAACAGGAGAGGACGTTGCCTCTGGGGAATCTAGGTCACCGACAGAATCAAAGCATATTCTTGGAATAAAAAGAAAGGAGGCTTAATAAATGGGTAATAATAAATTGTGTTTTGTGAATGTTTTCATTCACACTTTCAAATTAACCCACGCTTCTCCCCAAAAAACATGAAATAATAGCAAATACACAAAAGATTATTTTACTTCGCAATACTTGATTTATTTTTGAACAATAGCAAAGTCATCTCACAGAGACTACTTTGAATTACACAGAATGCAAATAAATATAGGACCATAGCAGAATTAAGGACATTAACGTTTGATACAAAATTATTTACAACACTTTGAATAGTGCAAAAAAAACACACACAAATACTGCCCTCATCATTGAGATTCTTGCATGAGCCCATTCGAGGACAGTGGATGTGTGCTGCCCCCTGGTGGGAGATTAGAAGAACTGACAGTTCTGTATATGGCATGTTGACAAAAAACCCTTAGCTGAACGTAGCCCCTCGTTGTGGCGGCTCTTCTTGGCGAGGTGGTCTACACCTCGTCAAGGACTCCTTCCTCAACAGGGGTGAGATGTGGCATGGATATGCATTGTTAGGCTAGATTGAAAGGGTCATGGGGGTGGGGGGGGTTCTGAGAAGCTGAATACAGTTATATCAATTAGTAAAGTCGAGTGAATCTCAATGAAAAGCAGCGTTCTCTCTCAAAATTTGACATTTGAGAAATCACCGAAAGCCCAGATGTACAAAATGTGAACCCCATCACAAGCACTTTAAAAACGGACAAAAAAAGAGAGGAGAAGATGACGACCTAAAAACCACGTGGCAGGAAGTGCCCACCACCCCTGAGTGAAAACAATTTTTTTTTTAAAAAGGTCTTAGCACCGTCAAGATACCACAGAACGCCAGCTTTGCCATTTTCTTCTCAATCCAAAAAACACAACACAAACGTCTTGGATTGTGCGACAGGCACAAACACATTTTTTAAAGTGCGCACGCTCGGTTGAGCTGTTCATGTCACTCAAATGTTTTTTTTCCTTACACGATTCCTTACACCCACAAACATCAAGCTTCCATAAAAAAAATAAATAAAAAAAAAACAGCACACAAAAAAGATAAATAATTTGTTTTGCCATGCATAATAATTTTGTTGCATATTGAAATTTCGTCTTGGGACCATTTGTTTCGCTGTTGAAAACTCGGACCTTTTACAGCAAAGCGTGGTTTGCGAAATTCTCCTCAGGTCGATGAGAGCGAGAACGCGTATACAGTTATCAGTCGAGTGTCGATATTGCAGACACATGCATGAACATATGAAATACATTATTTGTGCTACTTTAAATAACCTGAAAGTTCTAAGAAATGCTGCTTGGTCTTCAAGAGGCCCCCGTTAGATAGAGGTCTGTACTTTTAACAGAACGCGGTCAGACAGTACGCCCACATACATCCGAGACATTTTAAATCGACTCTTGAAGATCAGAGACGTAGAAAAGCTGCACACGAAAACATATCGATGCCCGTGAGACAACCGGTCTCGTGTCCTGCTGTGTTAAATAGTTGTGCATTGATGATGCATTCATCCACAGGTGGGACTGCAGGGAGAAAAAAAAAACCTCTGAGCATTGATCATTAAACTGGTTTAAATCATGCCAAAGACGAGGAAACGTAATACTGCAATCACTGCTGATTGGAGAAAGAGAGAAAAGGACAAGAGTATTGAACCTCGTCTGATTTTGGATGTTTTTTTTTTTTGGCTATTTCAACCCACAGCTGATTAGAAAGAGAAGGAACCATTGGGAGTACCAGACAGAATTTAAAGGACACACACAGATTGGTATATTCCACTGATACATAAGGGGGAGAGGGAGTCATCTGTATGCACTCATGCAAAAGACGTGCACCGTGTGCATCTTTGGTTATGCATAGCACTACGTCTCTGGTGTTGAGGTGCAATAACAATAATAATAAGCACTACAGCAGGCTAATGCTGATTGGTATAGCCCTATTCTGACTGCATGCTAATGGGGGGAGGAGTCTGCATGAAGAAGGACGACATGACGTCACGGATGTGGAACAGTTTGTGTCGGGAAAGTGGCCGTTGACTCGGCTACGATGGCACACTGCTAAACTTAGAGCCGTTTTTTGGCTTTGGTTTCGACGACAGACGCACTGCAACCAGGCAGTGTGTGTGTGTGTGTGTGTGTGTGTGTGTTTTGGCATGGCTCTGAGTGAGTGAGTCCGCTACTGCACTAGGAGGAAATATAGCCCTTCAAGTTAACATATTGTCTCTGAAATTGCACAGGATGGCCCGTTTTTCCTCTCGCCGACAGCACGGGTCGTGTATCGGGAGCACAGTCTCGAGTCTTCTCCTGCTGCGTCCTCGCCGGAAGAGGGTCGAAATAATCCTCCAATCACGAGTCAACCGATCACTCCTTCGGTCGCCGAGTGTTATGTGTCTTGGTACCTGTAAAAAGGAGTGAACCAGTTGAGTGGCAAATCTCAGAAGCAAACCAATTACACACCTACAAATTCTTAACTATTTTGTTGCGTGGCAGCAAGGCTCCACCTATGACTGGAATTCATTTGCACCATTTCCTTGAGAATGGAATCGAGACACACACAGCATTGCAACTGAATGCATGCCTTTTGCAACATTCCTGATTACTGCAACGCAATGCATTCAAGGTAAAAATGGTACATTTATGTGAAACTATGACTAGTTTGGGGAATAAAGAGATACAGGAGAGAAAAAAAAGTATTCTGTGTTTTCCTTGTACCATAGTGAGCATGCAGTACAGACCACCAGGTGGCAGTAACGCTTAATGACTGAGAATCTTCTGGGCAAAAATAAGGCCGACTTCACTGGATTTCTCGAGTCTCTGAATAAGGGGTGTTTGTATTCAGAGAAAGACTTCTTACCCGCTCTGTATAGTGAACTCGGGCAGCGCCCCGAGGGATGTCAGCTGTTCCTCCAGGGCCACGATACGTAAACCAATGTAGCCGGAAGACAGCAGCAGCAGCACAACCCTGTAACACACACACAAAGAGTCCCATTTATAGTCCTTTTCTTGGCTGTCTTCAATGTGAAACGGTCAAATTTATCACAGCTGCACACTTAAACAATGCCTATATTTTACAGCCTTCTCAGTGGGATATAAAAGTGACATGTCACACTTGCCTATTAATTAACTGCCGTGCCAGTAAACTTCACAGTTTACAAGCCACAAACAGGAAACGTTATTTATTTGAAGCAGGAAGAGGAAAAAGAGGCTTGTTTGTGTGCACTTAAAAACTGGTTTGCTAAAGCAAATGAACAAGTTGGCACGCTTGGATCACCTAGTTTGTTACGACCACGGCAGGTTTAGATTTGCACATGGGAAGATAAGGCATTGGATGAAAAGGAGGAGGCAGCACGAGACAGATGGTACTATAGAGAAGAAGTAGTACTCACAAAATCAAGTAAATAAAGAGTAGAGTGTTGAGGGTGCTGGCCTCTCTCTGAACCAGCAGGGACTTGGCCTTCTCTGTCACATTCCAAACCCATGATCCACTTGAACCTGGACAAGGAAACAGCATAAATATCATGTTGGTAGGTTGTACCTTGCCTGCACGGTACACATGTTTCGTAAATGATTACAGAAAGTGAAAGAAAATGGTTAAAAAGGAAATTATAGGCTTCAAACAGAAACATCCTCCAACTAACACTTAAATGCACATTTGTAGCATATTTGGGGGAGCAAACACGGTGCTTCTTACCCGATACGGAGAGCTCCTCCGAGGAAGAGGAGCTGTCGCTCGGTTGCATGTGTAGGCTCCTGAAAGTCGAGGCATTCCCATTAGGCACTGCCTCTGGAGAAGGGGTAGAGATGAAAAGAAAATCAGCCTTTGATACGAGATGGCTCCAGGCGGTGCAGGTAACAGTTGCTACATTTAACTAGGTGTGCTACTTTGCATGTAAACATTGTGACTCTCACCTCTGTATGACCTGTGCAGAGGTTGTTCCTGTAAAGATTGTGACTCGGAGACGCCATCGAATTGGTCGAAGCTGTCGTCCAGACTGGACTGGCTGGAGTTCTGTAGAGAGACGAGAGCGAGGAACGCCATCACAAAACGGCTCGATCCGTGATTATGTACTCCTAGAAAATGTTCCCTCCCAATAAAGTCAAAGTCACTTAAAAGTTTTAGAATACTGAGAAGAGAACTTACCACAAGCTTGCCCTTATCGAAGCTGTTCTCAGTAGAGGAAAAGGCGAGGCTACTATGTGTGCTGCCGTCCTGCAACAGAGAGAAATGGTTCAGTTTAGTGAATTAAGTCGAGCTAGAAATGAACAAAACGTTTACAGATACCATATAATAATAATAATAGCGGGGTTGCCAGACTCACCTCTATCTGAGGAGATACTGAACGCAGCAGCTGATAACATGATTCTCTGTTCCGCAGTGACACAAACAGGTACTAAATGAGAGAATTTGGGAAAAAAAGGCATGAATATTAGTCATCTGATGTGCAAACCAGTACAAACAAACAGTATTTCAAAGAGAGAGTCAACAATCTCTCATTCTTTTCATTTCCCCTCATCAGTTCAACAAACAGGAAGCCTTTCATGTTTGGTTCAATGTTATGACTAGACTGCAATTATCTGAACATGAACATGCAGGTTCCCCCATGTGGCACAAAAGGTGTACTGCAGGTAATAAAGTTCAATAAAACACTACGCAAGAAGACGTAGACCCACTTGTGGCTTCTTAAGATGAGATACTGACCTTTTCCCCGTCTGTGGTGCGAATCGACAAGGCGTTGGGAACCAGTAAAGCTGTGTTCTGCTTCTTCACTATGTGGATGCAGGACACTGGAATAACTACCTGCAAAAGCACACCCAGGAAAAATGACAGAACATGTTAGGAAAGTGCAACTATGTGGTGAAATATACCACAATAAGAAATATGTTTAAAATCGATGATATTAGCCTAGCAGTCTACCTTAGTGTCCTTGAGCAGAACTGAGGAGTAGAAGCAGGCGTGGGTGTCGGTGATGTACAGCCGACCGTGGTAGGGCACTTCCTTCTGCAGGGCACAGATGTATGCTGGGACAGGAGAGGAACACCTTTAGTTTCATGCGTCTGGTTAAATAATATTGCCGTGCATCGTCTCCTTCCTTTTGCGTTTACCTACCGTGTATCAAGTCTTCACTCTTAGGAATGTCTGGAAATAACTTGTGGAATGTCTTGTTGTGCTTTGTGAAACTCTAAAAAGAGAGAAGAGAAGCGTCAACCAGGCAGCAGCTTTCAACAAATGCACTAAATCAGGTTTAAATGCCACACAACCAGTCACATTGAAAAGCTGTGGACTTACACTTTGTGTTCCAGTACTTTCCGTCCTCTCAAAGCCTCGGCTGTCCACATCAAATGTCTGCGACCTGCTGTGAGAAAAAGATCACAGATGTCAATTTCACAAAAAGAATTAACGCTTCAGCAGGTTTACATTTATGTGAGAAGATAGAGGACACCACATGACTCGCTGACACCTTAACGTTTTAATTTACTACATATCTGTTTTGTAATTATCCGACTATGGTGGCAGACAAAGGAGTGTTCACCGCTTTGAACGTTGTGTGTTTTTTTTTAACAAGCCAATCCCTGAACTAAAAGTAGGGATAATTATCGCTCTCCACACTAACGATTATCGCAAATCTACCTCAAACATTTGAATCATGTGAGGAGCCCGTCAGAGTACAGCAGCTGTGCAGTCATGAGTGTGTCACAACTCAACACCAGCTGAGAATTAGGTCTGGTCTTGTGATACAAGTTCAGAACGGCTCTCTTTCCACAAACGTCCAATGTGGGATTTTATGCATTTCAAGACCGACAAATTGTGTTTTAAGCACATGTGCTAATCCTGCAAGATTCATCACATGCATGTCAGTTTTTAAGAAGAAAAAAATGTGAATAAGTGTGAAAGTAAGACCAGTTCTTGGCTCATCAGAAGCACCTCTGTGTGTTAAGGATTGTATTCAACATTATTTAGGACCTTTAAGGCTTTATTTTGAGTTTTCTTTCTTTGCCAAGGTGATGCCTTCAAACATCTTATGACATGTTGCATCATTTCCACCCTGTTCCCATCGGTCCTACCTGATGGCTACTTGTCTGGTGATGGTTTTGTGTTGTTGCTGCTGAGCCTCGAGCTGGGCCGCCTCCAGGCTCAAGGCTTTCCTGGCCTCCGCCTTCTTTATGCTGCCATTGCCGAGGCTGCTCCTGCTTTTCTTCACTTTGGCTGGCAGGCCGCCACCACTGCTCTCAACTGGGTAGCTGCTGCACATGGGAGGGGAGGGGCAAAATATGTTTTAGCAATATGCAAAACATGTTTGACAATCACTTATATACTAATATGACTAATGATTATACTGTAGCTCAAAATCCAAACTCAGGAAGAGGGATCCTTCTCCCACATCATACAAATACAACATTATCAATCCACATGATAGAAATGGTACACATAATGGGAGCAGTAATAGCAGTAGGAACAGTAATAATAGAAACAATAGTGTGAAAATAATTATGACCAATAATGACAGAAGCAGGAGGGTACAATAGAATAATAATAATAATAAAAGCCATAATTGTAGCAGTAATAATAGAAATATGACTAATGGTCAGTTTCATGTGCTCACAACATGTGCAGGTGGAATCTCACAGCTGCAGGAAGGACATCGCAAAACGCAGCACCAATTACTTGCAATTTCACCACTATGAGACTATTAAAAGCTCAAAAAGTCCGAGCCAAAACATCCGCCGATTAAACGTGACCTCTGTCGAAACTTACGTTAAAAAAAAAGGTAAACAACTTTACTGCAGTCATTTCACAGCAAACTAAACGGGATCATAAGTAGAAGAGCTGAATCTTGAAAACATAAGGAAGTAAATCCAGGAAATCAACACCAACCAACCACCTGAATGACCATAAATCAGGCTTTATGAGATTATGTTACCCCCCCCCCCCCTCAAAAAAACCCCCCACACAAATAAAACCTGTACTATATAATAGGAAGGTGTATAATTTACTACAGCCAGGCCTGCCCTTGACCACAAATGTATTAAAAGACTAAGACTGGCAGTCTGCTGAAATCTAAGGACATATAAATATATATAATATAAACCTGTAAATTAAAAAATGATGATACAGGATAGATATAAGCCTATACAAGACAAACTGACTGTTTGAGTGAAGCCTGATCCCTAGTTCAAAACCTTGAACTTAACAACACTACTAAAAGACAACAGCGACGACTACCTTACCTGGTCAATTTAAAGCGTTTTGATGAACGAAAACTCATATAC
>NC_139920.1:22774440-22845719 GCF_963514095.1 Eutrigla gurnardus | reverse complement strand
TTTTTCCTTGCTTGTGTAATAAAACTGATCTATATTCTTAAGTGTCATGAAAGCTTAATCCTGTTAGTTACATGCCATGAGATTAAAGGGAAAGCAAACCAACACTTACAGAGATGTCCTATATATGAATATAACATTCAAAGGAAGTCAACTTTAAGTAAGCTGCCATGGTGTAAATATGCTGGTGAACAATTTATTTATATTCAGTGCTTGACCCCGTGTTCATATATGCTCACCTGACCCATTCCCACTAGGCAGAGGGTTAAAGTGGCAGGGCAATATAAGCAGTATCTTAAGACTATTGACTTGAGTTTCTCAACAACTTCCTCTCTTTACTTTGGAGTAACCGTAAGAACAAACAAGCCGATTCCTGTAACACTCAACAGCACTCAGCGGGATGTGCTTTACATTTAAAAAGCACTCACCCTCAAGGTTTAGGGTTGCAAATTTTCAACACATGCTGAACGTTTCGTCAAATTGAAAATATTGTCCCTGTATTATTCTGTTGACACCAGCCTGTGATTATCTGCTCCCTCATTAACATGCAGTTCATTCAAACGGTGATAGACTGAAGACAGTCTGGCAATTCTAATGTGTGTAATGTTTATTGCAGAGGTTCCAGGAAATACTGGCATAGTCTTTTTACTGGCAGGTTGTACCATTTAGAAACACGGACAGAAAAAAAAAGCTAGAATCTCATAATCTAATATCCAGTGAAGCATTTATGATTGTGTGGAAAGTACATTTCAAAAGGGGACTGAGTCAGCCCGAATAAGCTATAAAAATGTTCAAGGCCAAAGTCATCAAAGGGTGAACAGGTGGATGATAATAATCAGATCAATAACCCTAATTGCCAAAATGGTGACAACGTGGGAAAATGTATTTTAAGTATGTACTAAATAAAAATGAAGTTTCTTAATGACCACTTCAAATGTACAAAGCAGGAGGTAGCCTCCCTGAAATGGGTGTGTAAAGGCCAGACGGAGGCCTTGACCTCTGGTCTACTTCCTTGTTGGAGAGCTATGCCACACCACCCGACACAATCAATGTTGGGCCGAGTTGTACCACCATGTTAGACATTTCAAAGCAGGCAAAGCAAAGTCATATCAAATCCCCAGCAGCAGCGGATTTAAAAAAGAAAAAAAAAAGAAGAAAAATAAAAGACTTTGCCCAGAGATTATGGGGCATACGTGTCTCGTGTCGGAGTACAATTTTCCTCACATGATGATGATGCGAAAACAGAGATTACTGACAAAACAACATTACACTTTGATCCATTTATCTGCATTTGTTCTGGTATTAAATTAGGAGACCAGACAAATTACTTCATCACAGAGTCTCCGTGGTCAATGTCAGATCTGCGGACGCTGCTACGTCAGCACTTATTTCTAGATCTACAGAGGATATATTCATTTTCAGGCAAACTGGTTGTAACATTTTGTTTTGTATGACTGCAAGATAGAAGCCTAACAATAAAACATTTGACAAAGTTTTCCCACAGGTTGTTTTTTGGAAGAAAAAAACTTCCCCGAGCAGTGGCTGAGATGAAAAAGTGGATACATGCTTACCTTCCCAGATCTTCAGAGCAAAGGAAATCGAACAAAGCACCCTCTTGGTTCAACAAGCCTTTCCCTAGTCTCTCCATGACCAACCGAGTTCTCCCTGCAGGTTTTTCCACAACCCTTACCAGTCATTAACCACCACTGCTTGATGCAGACAAATGGAGTATGCCAGTTCTATCTTTTGCACTTAGACCTTAAGCACTGAGCCAAATCAAAAAGGGTCTAAAGGTCTGTTTTACTGCAATGGTTTAAAGCTGCAAAGAGCTCCACGTCAAGACAGAGCCAGAAACACACTGAAGAAAAGAAAATCAGGGGGGGAAAAGGGGGTTGTAAATAGGAGCTGGGGTTCAAGCCTGAAATGCCCTCCCCCTAGCTTTTGTCCTTTCTCAGTCTTTGTTGTCATGGAAACAGCTACAACAGTAGGGGGTAGACGATGGGCAAGATGAGGGGGGTGAGAGAAACATTACCAGGTTATTCTCAGTTTGGACGACCTAACAACAACATTCAATAGCCTGTTCTCAATAACAACAAGGAGATGGCTTTAACAGCAGCCAGCACAATGTGAATGACAATAGCTCACACACACTCTTTGTTGACCATGTAAATGGAGCCAGGGCAGAGTGTTGTGTGTGTGTCACAAGAGGGAAAATGGGAGAAAAGCTCCAAATATATAATACAAAAAACAGTAGATTAATGCAGTACACTATGTACTCTATTAATCCATTGACCCTTGTTTCATTCATAAACGTCAGCTGAGAGCTGAGTTGCTCGAGAAGTTATTTCTGTCCATATGATATCACCATCCAGGAAACTCAAGCCAGTCCGATAAAGGCCAACTGCATTTGTGATGTCGGTCCGTATTTAGCCACCATATCTTACCCGTCCTGTCTCACCACCACCTGCCATGTTTTCACTGCACACCTCTTTGCATTGAGCTGCAGGATGAACGCTCTGGGACGGCTTTGTTACATTTTCTCCATAATTGAAATGGGACAGGTTTGTTCTTTGCTACAGCCATGTAGTCTCTCAAGGGTTTTAGACCCTGAAACGGAACCAGACTACACATTTGTCTCGTGTACAAACAATATAACCCCTCAATTGAAGTAAAAAAAGGCCAATGGACCACTGTTTTATCATGGTCTGGTCTCAAATGCATAAAATCACTTTCCAAAGATGCAAATTTTGCAAAAATGTTCACTTCTTAACATATCCCTTCATCCCAGTGACATTAAAACGGGATAAGAAAGGTTATTTTTACCTGTTAGATGACTGAATAGATGTGAACAGATAATATATCTGTATAACGCTGCCAAGTGGATACTTATTTATTCACCATACTCAATTAATTCCACATACGCTGCCTGTGTACATACCGTGAGCAATTCTACTTTGTGCATGTGTCAAGTTCCCTTTTTTCTACAGATAAGACTTGAACAATGCTTGTGAGGAGGTGCACACGCACTTCTCACGATAGCCACGTTCATCTTTGTTCATGAAAATAGTTAACATACTATATTCCCATCATCAAATTGGGATTAAATTCACAACTTGAACATTAACAATAGTTTGATGGAATGTTTCCACCATCCTACAAACTTCAGTTAACTGTGTAAAAGATACTAAATTGCACAAATAAAAAATGTTGATGCTGGTCCTTTTACGATATAAAACCGGACATGCTCTTTTCTATTCAATGATTATATTTCTTTAATAAAAAAAACCCATCTAGACTAGGCTATGTTTGAATTCACTGAAAACTATCGTCATGTTCCAGCTGGCAAAATAACTCCTCCGGGCGTAGAGTTATGATGCTTCCGTTTTGCTGTCCCGAGATGAGATATATGATCCCAGGAGTCCCGCTGCAGACGTCAGCCATAAGTCAGCTCTTCAGTAAGTAGCCCTTAAGACAGAATTGCTTTCATATAAATACTTATGTAAAAGCTACCCCAAGAGGCAAAAATACTGGTTGAACAACATCAGCCGCAAGGTTCATATGCAAGGCTGACAAAAGGGCTCACATCTACGTAATCATTATGAGATCACCTGAGAAATTGCAGAAGTGTGAGAGCACCATCTTCTGGAGAGCAGGGGATCATTTTTAAAAATCACATGAACAGCTGATGTACCGTCATCAAATCAGCTCATTCCAAGGAAAGACAACATCGTATTGCAGCTGTGCTTTATAGTGCCAAAAGGTGCAGTTAAGTTTTTTTTTTTGCTACTAACTCTGTGATAATCTAGTTTAAGCCTTCTAATTTTTCTGACCTATTTTGAAAAAAAAAAAGAAAGAGAAACCAAGGCTTTCCAAAATGAGATAATTACAGACAACCCAAAATATTACTCTTGGTGGGACTGAGAGTGATTATGTGTCCATGTGTGTGTGTGAGCTTCAATAAAGCAGTCGGGAAGGGAAGAAAGCCAGTGGTCATGGCGAAATAACATGCTGTCCGTGGCACCCTGCCAGGGCTCGGTCTGCAAGGAAATCTGTGTGTGCATGTGAGCCAAGTGGAACAGAGCACGTCTATGTGGGCCTACATGTGTTGCAGAATAACTGCGTATGTGTGTGTGTGTGCGTGTGTGAGTAGGAAGTGCAGCCATGTGCATGCAGCAAATCCCTACCACTTCCTCAGTGCTAACTGGGCAGAGAGACAGAGAGTCTCTTTCTTCAAGGCAACTCAGAACTTTCAGCACCATGTGAGCAGTGAGGATGACGTGGTACAGGCTGGAAAATCCATCCCGACTTTAAAACCGTCAAAAAGTTAAAATAAGATAACAAAAAGGGGCACTTGGATTAAATCTAGTATAATGTTGTTGATAACAGCAGGTTGTCTGGGTCAACGGTCATCTCCAAAAATGACGAGGTTCATTAAGAGGCTAAATTAATTTCACAGTGACTTAAAACCTGGTACAAGCCAGCATACGGCTGAAATATCATACATCTTGGAATTCAAGATATCTTGAACGACAAGAGCAGGAGGGCTTATCAATGTATCATGAGCAATGTGTATAGAAGAAGTATACAGCAGATGATTTCAATTAGTAACTCCCTGCTGAATATCTCTGGACATAATGGTAATTTCAAGTCAATTAATTGAGTAAACGGGATCATCTTCAAAATCAAGATGCCATTTAGAAATCAGTTGTCTTTTACGTTACCCCGGTGATGAAATCTGAGAAAGACACCAACCTGTTAGATAAGCTTGTATAAAGCCTCATGTGTCTGAAATTAGACTTGACTTATGGAATCTACTTTAGCTGGAATTCACCAGGCTACTGTGAGAACCAAAAGGTGAAACGGCAAAGAAGAATATAGCCTCTTAGTTGGCTCTGTGGGGAAAAAAGGGGGCAGAGGAGTGGTCATTAGCACTAGCCTGAAAGAGGCGGCAACACATAGTCGCAACCCTTCATTTAGCAAAAAACAGTCAAGCAGATGTGTTTTTTCCCCCCGCCCAATCTCAAATTTAAGCATTTCCTCTGCACCTACAGCACATCTCATAATAATTTAGACCTACACTGTCGTCACTGCCCCACAGCAGCAAGGAAGCTCTGTCCTGGGAGCATCTTCCTGGAGCCAACAGAATGTCTGCAAAGCGGCCCCACCCAGCCGATTCCAGACCCCAACACCTAAAAAGCTTTTGCTGCAAGAGGTTCTTCCCTACTGAACACCGGGCTATTCATATTCTGCCACTGTGTGCGTTTAAAAACCTGTATGCAGCAACTTACAATGAGCTAGTAAGTAGTGTTAAGCATTGTGGTGTTATTCACTCCGACGTTCTCACTTATATAGCCTCATCTTTTTTCAGGCTAGTGCTAACGACTACTTTGTTGTGAAAACAGATCATCACCCCACATACCATACTACAGACCCATCATGACTATGCTGATAAGCAGCAGGCCATGTCTGATAGGCAGGGCTCTTGTACTCCAGCGAATGGCTATCTATGGGGATGAAAAGTGGAAGGCAAGCCACTGCGAGATGTAGGGAGCATTTATGTAACACCATGTACCACCTGTGGTCGACTCACGGGAGCTAAAAATAGTCTTTTCTAGGAAACCTAGACCTGCTTGTCCCATGTGTGACGAGTGTGTGTGTCCTGGGGGGGTAACACAATATGTGTGTGTGTGTGCATGTTTAAAAAGATGCGAGTGTCGTTGAAGCCTCTCTGGATTTCAAACAGAGCTGGATCATCCACGAAAGAAGGACAAAAAGGCCAATGTGAAAGAAGTCATGATTTCTGAGCAGGAGGCCCAGGCGAGATACAAAGAAACCGACCAGATCTGGATTGGCTTCCCCTTTTATGCCACTCTACAAATATGTAATGCTGTTTATTTACGCTGCCTGGAATAGATTAGCCAGCTACAACAAGACACAAACAAAAACACCACTTTGCTGGACAAATGTGGGTCAATCGTTGGAGCTCTTGGAAAGGGTCCCAATGTGAAAATAAATAACTGATTTCTGACTTCCTCAGATAAAAGGGCATAATTCTGCAAGCAAGAATAATTTCCTAAAAAAGGGGTTATCCAAGTGTTGTCTTTACGTATGCCACACCAATGACGTCAGGTGCTCGGGTCACCAGGAGCTCAATCAAACACAAATGCTAGCGAGGCTAACGTCAAGCTCATGCTAAAGTGTACACAGTGTGTATATCCTCCAGTACTTGTGCTAATGTAGCATTAACGGTTACCCCTTTCTGTCGTAAAGATGCCCACACAACAGCCATCATCTACAACTACCGGTTGTATTTATTTTTTTCACCCCAAAGCCAACAATTATACCGTGACAGCGAGTTTAACTGCCTGTGCCACTGTAACGTTGGCTAAAAGGTGATTTAAATGCCAACCCAGCCTAGCCTGCTAGCATCATCTTCTAATTCAAATACGTAGTGTATTTAAATACATTGCAGTTAAATTAAATGACGTATTTCCTGTTTCAGTGTATAATAGTAACGTTATGTTTCCATGAGATAAAACGATCTTATCGGACAGGTTGTCATCATTAAAGAGATGCTAACGGTTATCATCCACCCTGTTGATGTTGCTTACCGGCAAAAAAAAAGATAGCGGTTCAAGCTAGCCGCATCCACTCACCTCTCTTTCATGAAGTGCTTGATTCGGACGATGGCCTTCTCGTCGATCTTCCGCAGGAAGGTTTTCAATCTCTCTCTCTTGTTTTCAAGCATTCTTCCCCCCTCAGCCAGTCAGTCAGTCAGTGGTCCGCCGGTTCGTGTAGAAACGACGCGCCACGCCAGACTCTCCACCGTTTCTTGTTTAGCTTCGGCGTTTTTTCCCCCTGTCCTCCCCTCTCACTCCATCCACGGCTGATTATGATAATGAGCTCAAATCGGACCAAGTCAGCCGACCAATCAGCGTCGGCGACAACGTGTAAAAAAACGGTCATGTCAGACGCGTGCGCCAATCAGAACGAGGTAGTTGGCTTTTACCGACCGCCCATCTCCTAATATGGTCGTTGGGTTGTCCCTTTCTTGATAACTGTACAGATAGGGCCTGTGTTATTGTGCTCAGTGGTGTGACACCTAGGACTGAATTGTCATGTGATTTTTAATATTTTACATGCAAACAATTCGATGAATGCACATTGTAGATAAAGTGGTGCGTTACTTGCCAAACCACACCATGCAATAATCTGAGAAAACAACTTGCTGGGACACCAGGGGTGGGGCTGCTTCACATACAGCTTTACATACCGTACAGTGGATTGTATTGTATGTGGGTGTACCTATACCATACTGCTAAACCATAATATAAGTAATAATCACAGAAACACTAGTCATCTTTTTTTAAATTTAAACAGGGACAGTGCACAAGAAAACTTTAGCCTTATATAAAACAAAGAGATATGCATTTCACCAGGTTTATGAGAACTTGCTATTTTGCACCTATAGTAACTGGGGGAATAAAGTAAATGCTAATTTTTTTCATATTAAATTTACCAAAATAAATAGTGATATTCCCCTAAAGAGTGCTGTGGCAGAACAAGCATAGTACCACAATAGCGGGCAACACCCATGAAGTTAAAAAGGGAAATTATTCTTATCTCATTTATCATAATGAGCCAGGACACCAATGCACTTGTATCCCTGTTCTTATCAAGGGAAAGTGGAGGCCAGTGACTCAGTTGGTGACTTTTTTATTCTCAATGCCAGAACATGAAACACTTTAATGCGCCAGAGTAATGTGCAGGAAAGCTTATGGAGGGGTGAAGTCTCTCACCTACCAAACCAGACCTGCTGTGCAAATCAGCAGACCTTAAGGGCCAAAGCTAAAACTGTAAGCTAAGTCACATTGTTGTCATGTGTTACTTGTGACTCCCTTGTGTGTTTCACAAAATTAAATATGTTCCAGAAGGGTGGTGTGTATTGACTCATGCTTTATTATACGATTTTGGTTGTGCTTCCTGTTACGACAATTCATTAAAGTGTTGCTAATCAGGACGTGTGAAGGTCCCTAAATACATAATCGTGGCATTGCTGATGGAGAAGGATGTCCAATTTACAAGCTTAGATACAATCTTTGTGTGAACTGAATATTAGTGATTCAATTTCAATACTTGTCATTGATATGTCACATCATGACAAATCAGTGGGTTATTGAAACACAGTTCTCTAGTATTTTGCCACTCTGGAGACCTTGATCACCGATAAAAAACAAAAAAACAATACTTATCGAGTGGAAGCTAAAAAAAAAATAAAGTGCAAAAATCTTACCATTTAAAAAAAAAAATCTGACTAGGCAGCTCAGGAGCCGCCAGGCCACCAGAAAAAGAAGAGGCAGCGTATTATTTGTCATATGACACGGCTAACACACCACCCACACACGCAATCTGGCCTACACCGCTCAGCCCACGGTCATCCCTTCCATCTGGCCTTGCTGGAAACAAAGCGGATAGAGAAGAAGAAATCACGCTCTTCACGAGGAAGTGTGATGCAATAGGGTAGGGGAGGGGGGGGGGGTGGGGGGGTGGTGCGTAGGCAATAAGAGGCTTTTCTGTGTTGATTCATCAGTGAGCAACCTGGCTAGATAATTGGGCAAAGTGGGGAACTACGCAAGGATCCATATGACTCAGAGAAGCGCATTGTGTTAATTGGTTTGATGTCATTTGTATGACGGTGAGAGTGAGAAACTGATAGGAAATTCACATTCAACTGTATTTCCAGGTAAAATAGAATTAAAGTAACAGTTTATTCATCGATGCAAATCCTTTTTATTCCTAAACGACAACACAGTTTGCTAATATTAACAGTGTGAGTCACGGATCCTGAATTCACCTTTGATGTAGTCAATATTTGTTAATTACACACCATCTGTCCTGAGCCAATGAGGCGAGAGTCACGTAAGAAGGGCGTATTTAAAATGCGCTTTTGCAAACAAAATTATAATGGCCGCTTTCATTTTCTGGCTCTTTCTATTGTACTTTGCTGTAATACATAACTATTGAGTAAGGAAACTATTCAATAGAATTCTTGTTTCAATCTCACATGTTTCATTATTGCTTAGATGTGTTGAGCTATAAATATTGGGGGGTGTTTATAGGTGATAATGATAATAACAATAATAATAATAATAATAATAATAATAATAATAATAATAATAATAATAATAATAATAATAATGTGCAAGAATAAGCCAGAAGGCTTCTTTTTATCTGCAGTTTTCATGCAAAGTCATCCTAAAACACACATACATAACAATCAATATTTTCAAAAGCAAACAGACGTAAATTAATCCCTACATATTAGAATTTGTCTTTCAGTGATCTACAAAATTTGCAAAACGGAGCCGTCTCCTTATAAAAAGAGGTTCAGCAAATATGATGACAGCTGAGTTCAAACAAAAATATTTGCACTGCCTGTTACACATCTGGGAAACCAGAGTCAGTCGGTTATCGCCGATGTTGCCTAAATCTGTGAATCTGTTTGCTTTTGAAAGTATAGATCTTTATGCGCGTAGAAGAGAGAGTCCTCTGCCGTCCATTATCTGTTGCAATAGGAATGTTTTGTCAGTGAGATCCTTACTATCAGCTGCTGGTGTAAACACTCTGACCTTGGGAGGCGGACAACACCTTGGCCTGTAAAAAAACGAGGCCATGACGCACGGACAGCTGCAGCTGTGCACGTTACAGCAGGTGTGCAAACGCCTATGAAGTAGTAAAAAGGAGCACATCCCACATACTGTCAGTTATTACAGTACAGCCCTTCAATAATTCATCTTTTCTCCAACACAAATGGGAAAAAAGTTTCTATTTCCAAAACAGATAGATAGATAGATAGATAGATAGATAGATAGATAGATAGATAGATAGATAGATAGATAGATAGATAGAGGAATTCAAGAAAGCATGATGTCATGGTAGCACACTGTGAATGCCGTTCTAATTGGGTAATATGTTTTAAAGTCAGGCATTTAAATCAGTCAACAACTTGAGCATCTCGACCCTCATTTGGTCCATGAATTCCTGCATTCCTGAATGCATGGACAAAGTGTTTTTCTGGAGGGAATGACAATGGTACCACAATGCTGGCGACATGTTCCCAGATGGCATTTTGAAGCGTAAATTTTGTGGAATTTCCACATCTGATAGAGAAAAATATGTTTTCGTGTCCTGGCGTGATGGTGTGTAATTTATATATCACAGTGTGACGAATCAAATTGTTGATTATTATGGCAGAACAAAATAGGAATACGGTGACTTTTCAGTGTTTGGGTGTTTATCCACTAAATTAACATAGCTCAAGCTACTGAGTGGAAATCCCCATTATTTAACTCTTTTATCTGTTTTAATCCCTCTGTCTCAGATTCAACATATAATGTGTGTCTCTTCACAACACAATTTCCATTATTTGTCACTTGTAAATGAAAGCATTTTGTTCCAAGATTTGGTTCTAGGAATCCATGAATAAGACATATTGTGTTGTTTCGTATTCTTTTAGGGGCTTTCTAGTCATGTGCATGCACATGTTGGTGTAGTGACGTGAAACTGATATTTAAAACCTTTGCCAGTATAAGGAAACACCTAATAAAACATCTGTTAAGCGATTGTCATCTTTTCGTATCCGTGGGCTGTCTGTGGGGTCAAAAAGGTCAGCGCATCACCAGGGATTCACCTGAGTAACAGCACATTTCATTCAATGAGGCCAACGAAGGGGGGAGGGACCTTACTCCCTACACAATGATATCAGCTTACCTCTAATACTAGAACATTGTCTGTGGCCATGTCTGAGCGGCCCACATTTTTCAGATAAGCGGGCCATTTTCACAATTCAGAGGGAGATTCACATATTCAGGGTTGGTGTTCGATTAGAGGCTTAACTCAGTCGTGTGTACGAAGCAACCTTTTGTGTGTGTTCTCTATGCTTGAGCTGTCAGGAGCTCCAGGTGTAACATACAGTCCTCAACTCAAAGGGTGTTGGGTTTCCGCCCAGCAGGGTCTGGCTGGCCTCTTCCAGCTACTGTTACCAGGCTACTCTCATCACTAATTCATCCATGAGCTCCGGGTGACTATTGGGTCGGGTGGTTGGTCAGCAAAAGCGGTGGCAAAGGACAGAGTTCCTCTCATTGCCAGAGCAGCGAAACCACCAGGGCTCCCAGAGGAGGACCATATCTGAGCCGTGGGCCCAAATGCAGAACTGGGATGCTATGAGCCCGCAGGACTCCAAGGCAGCAGGGGCCGAGGTGGCTGCGGAGGAGCAGAAGGCCCAGAACCAGAGCCAGAATCAGGGGAGTGCGGAGCCCACGGCGCCTCCGCTCCCTCCACCTTCACCGCCACCACCGGGGCCACCAGAGTACCCGCGACCCAGGCTCATCTTCCACACCCAGCTGGCTCACGGGAGTCCCACAGGCCGCATTCACGGATTCACCAACGTCAAGGAGCTGTATGCGAAGATCGCGGAAGTGTTCAGCATTTCCCCTTCAGAGGTACTAAAAAAAAAACGGTGCATTTAAACATGATTAGGGTAATTTGTGTTTTTTTGTAAGAAATTATAAAAATAGAAAAAGATAGTGATATTCCTTTTTTGCATTTCTGGTCTGGCAGGCCAGCTGCAAATAGGTATTAGGTTTCCATTCTAGGCTATTTTCCATGATGCACTATTGAAGATCATTTGGCCTCACTACTGTCTGCCAGACTTTGTACTCGTCTGTGCCTTGACCAGGATCGATAATGGAAACAAAAAACCTGATGATGTTATGCGGTCAGTAAACACCAC
Source organism: Eutrigla gurnardus (assembly GCF_963514095.1). Classification (NCBI taxonomy): domain Eukaryota; kingdom Metazoa; phylum Chordata; class Actinopteri; order Perciformes; family Triglidae; genus Eutrigla; species Eutrigla gurnardus. The sequence goes on along the minus strand of NC_139920.1, from coordinate 22,833,931 downwards.
ACATACAACACAACAAGATACAGCAAGGGGAGCGAATTTGAAGCAAAACAGAACCAGGTGAAGAAAATGTTGCTTTTGAAAGTTTTTCAGACAACAAAGTTGAGTAAAAGATAAGTTTCTCTGTGATCCAAATAATGTTCAACATATGTTTTATTAATTAGACTGTTACTGTGTGTAAACTCATTGGGAATAATCGGACAGGTTATTGTCTTCATTATGTCCCGCAGTGCTACATTTCAGCTCATACAAATACTCACATTTTCTCATGATGCAAATATTAGAAACATTTTAATTTGACCCTTCTTGCCTCATGGATGCCCACGTTTTCTTTTATAATGTTGAAGTTAAAGCCAAGATAATCTTCGATAACATTACAAGGGTTATTTTCTCAGACTTGACAAGCTCCTCCAGAGCCACATAAGAAACCAGAAAACAAATTATAGACCAAGTAGCCTAAGCCACATATCTAGTATACTGAACTTTATAAACTACGTAAAAAAAAGTAGATCCATTTAAAATACTTGAAAACATAATGTTACAGCAAATTTGTCAGTACTTTATCGAGTGAAATTAGCTGTAACAAGTGACTAAACAAGCACATCAGATGAATCAGATTTCCAAAATGGTTATACAACATTATGGGACTTTAAGTTAATTAATAGCACATTAGAGGATCAGACGTGTGGTTTGCAGTCCAGGTTACAGCAGGCAGCTCCTCAAGGCCAGTATACTTGAGAAGAAGTCTAGTCACTAAACCTTTAGTAGGTCAGGGTTGGCCAAACTGATACCGCTCTCAATGCTGCACGCAAGCATAAGGCCACCAGCAAAGACAGGTGGATCCTACTAAAAGATTTAATCACTGTGCTTCATTTCTGTGTGTCATGAAGCTATTTAGATACCAGATGGAAGTACATAAAAAGGTAGAGAGTTAGGAGGAAACTGATTTTTTGGTCTGTAGAAATCGCTCTACTGAACAAAACTGTGGTTGTTTGTGCAGTTTAACATTATACAAGCAGAAAAAAAGAGTTTCACTTTTTTTTAAATCGATGTAAGCCAAGTGCTGTTCTTCATGGTTCTCCAGAATATATTAAGTAACAGAGCAACATTCAACATTGGTCTTATCTGATACTTATCGGTTATGAAGGCCACCACGAAGGCTTTGCTTATCCATGTTTCACTACCCGTCAGGCATAAATAATTGGGAGATGAAGGGATACGGACCAATGTACATTTCATAGGAGCTAACCTTGATCTTATCAGCTGTGATTGTGCCTTATGTATTGGCCTGTTTCCTTGTGTTGCATACGATTCCCAAATTCTTAACATCTAACTTTAGGAGTTCACTATCGACTCCATTAACCACCAATGCAGGTCTCTTTTAATATTACATTTTCACTGTAAACATTATAGTCTTACCCAGAATGACCTCACAGCAAAGGGGGTTCTCTCTATCTGCAGAATGAATATACATTTCAATTAAATTAAATTCACAAGGTTTTATCGGCATGATATTTGAAATGTGTTGCCGAAGCACAATTACATACAACGCATTCAATTGACACACTTTTTTTATAATGAGATAACAAAATATATATAATTAAATAAAAAATATATGTACAAATGATATAAGCATGATATCTCTCATGTCTGAAAGAAAACTGTGAATTTGTTTATCTTATCATATATGTAAGCCACGTGGTAGCACAGCAGTAAACCCTGCCAAGTGTGTGTCCTGGGTTAATCTCCAGGCATCCTGAAAGAATAATCAGTAAGTACACAATGCAAGGGAGGGAGCCTTACATTATAACAGAAAGTAGAAATTAATCTTCCATTCTGTGAGACTTTCAAGTCTTTCTCAATGTATGTCAATTAAAAAAAAAAGCTTATCCAGAATAGAACAATTAAATGATTTTTTGATTTTTTGATTCAGTGTCCTGTATATCTGTAAGACCTTGAACTGCAGCCAGAAATCAAAGGTACAAGCTTTCTATGGGAAAGATCAAGCAATTAGTTGGCGATAGTGAGACGTTCAGCAGTTCCCTTGACCTCCTGTGGCTTGAACAGCATAAAGTGACAGTACAGCTGGATGCCGGAGAAGACCTTGGACTGCAGTCAGACCGTTTCCCCTGCCAGGACAACTGCTGTAAGCAATATCTAACAGGAACTCCTCCAAGTGAGATTACAGTCGACTCGGGTTATCTCGAATTTCCGTTATGGATTACAAAGTCAAACATGAACTTTAACCTTTCTGAAAACCAAACAAAACGATTTTGCAAAAACATGTTATTTAGAAAACAAAGACCATGATAGTTCTAAACCATAAAAAATACCATGAGCCACATATGCAGTTTATGTGCTAATGAAAATAGATCCAGCATCCAGTAGCAGTTTACAATTAAGAACACACATGAAAGACCAACATTTATCACATAACAATAATAATAATAATATACAAATATTAAAAATATATAGATTTAAAAATATAATATATACATTATATATACAAATTTAAGATTGTCAAATCGTTGGCTCTGCTGCCCTCTGCTGTTAATTCTCTATACAGCACAGCAGAAGAAAATCTCATAGTTTGTAATTGAATAAAGTGATATAAAAGATCATCAACAATCTGATACCTCAATTTGTTTTTCACTTTTGCATAAATTATTGGTTTCTGCTCAATAATGATCAGAATGTAAATGTAAATCAGAAAAAACAATGTTTTTGCTCCATTTCCTCCCCTTTAGATCCTGTTCTGTACCCTCAACTCCCATAAAGTGGACATGCAGAAGCTCCTGGGGGGGCAGATTGGACTGGAAGACTTCATCTTTGCTCATGTCAGAGGGGAAACCAAGGAGGTGGAGGTGACCAAGACGGAAGACGCATTGGGCCTCACCATCACAGACAACGGAGCTGGATATGCCTTCATCAAGGTGAGCGAGGAGGAAGAAATAAGCAGGGCGAGCCCCGTCGCTCCACACTGGGAAACCTCACGATCTCTTCTTTTTCAGAGGATAAAGGAAGGCAGCACCATAGACCAGCTGAAGACGGTCTGTGTTGGCGATCACATCGAAGCCATCAACGATCAGAGCATTGTAGGCTGCCGACACTACGAGGTGGCTAAGATGCTTAAAGAGCAACCGAGAGGCGTTCCCTTCACTCTCCGCCTGGTGGGGCCCAAGAAGGCCTTCGGTGAGTGGAAAAAGGTTTCTTCATTATCATGTGCACAACAGATGATGAGCGGTAACTCTAAACATAAACCCCAAAGTCTGTCAGGAATGTTGGTTGAAAGCAATCGGAATATTATTTACAGTTGGGGTTTTACCCTTTAGAATGTTTCTGCTTTGCAGGCGACTCATGATTTGCAACTTCTACCAGTGCGTCTTCCCATTGGGAAGTTGTTCTCTGACCTGGATCTTCTTCTCTACATTGAATTGTCGATCGTAAAACATTGTTGAGTGGTATCAAGTGTTGTTTATCAAATTGCTTCCAATCAGTGTTTGTTCCCTCTACCCTATGTTCCCTCAGATTAATGATAAAAATAACAAAATTGCTAACCATAACCCTACCAAAAATGTGACCTTTTATCCCCAGGAGAGTCTCTTTCACCATGAGGATGCCTTTTTTCCCCTTTTAAGTGACATATTTATGGCATCCGGTTTAGGACCTGGAAAAAAAGCCAGTTCCCTTTTCAGAGTGGATTTGGAGTCCACATCCTCACTTATCATACAGGAAGTCAAATCCAAGGTCAACGGGCTAATAATCAACTGCAGATGTTCAAACTCATCCTGGTCCACTTAAAAGTTTCGATTTTGTGAGCTGCTGCATTCAAGATGAAAAACAACTCAACAGAAAACACATTTGGAAAGGACCGGAAAATAAATGTGTATATAGCAAATTAAATTACTTCTTAACCAGTTGCTTCCTGTTTTGATGCCAGATGAAGTGGTAGGAACACATTATTACGATGAACTACATCTTTTTTTCAGTGTGCTCTGAACTCAAAACATCTGCTTTTGTGTGGGGCTTTTCTCTCATCCTCATCCAACAGTAGAACCACATTTGGTCACCTGGTTCACAGGCTGATCAGCTGTTTTGCCTGAAGGTTGTTTTTTGAAGTCTGTGTGATTGGGACCTTAAACAGGAGTAGCTGTTAGGAATTCACTTTGGCAACTCAAGATTCAAAAGTTGCCAAGTTGCCAAAATACTCTCCAACCCTTTAAATGCAGTTTCCATTGTACATTAAATTCCATGAGCAGTGTAGCTACAGTGAGCTTAAGGTCTGATTCCACACTATTGATTATCCAATTAAATCAATTGTATGTAATATTCCATGTCAGTTCTTAAAGGTCACATAAAGTAGCTTAGGGGGTAACAAAAATAAGGTAGCTGCTTCCGGAGAATAATGTGCTTGACGCAGCTAATGCTAACCTCTGACATTCCTCAGGAAAGGGTTCAATTCCCTTTGGTAATCAACAACACGGATACTAGAAGCAGATGCGCATTTTCTCACTGACCCTAAGGCGTGTACTCAAAATAACTGCTTGAGAAAGAAAGTAAAGCATTCCGCATCATAACAAGAGCTACAGCTGTGCTAGTGACTCTTCGAGGAAGCGCTACGTCCTAAATGACATCATCGGCCGCACATGCTTCGTGCATGTGAGCGCATCACACCGGCTAGCTCTGACAAGCATAGCACTATTAGCTCTGGCGCCATTGCTTGCGGCTGTTAGCACTTTTTACCACTGCTAGCACTGTTAGCTGCAAGCTTTTTACCTCAAAACGGTCCCCCTCATAAAAGTGTCATAAAAATTAAAATTGTTCTCACTTTCAATGCATCAAATCTTTTCAACAACTTCAGACCTAACAATAGATATCATTTTTTGTTATTTTCTTATTTTTATGGCTTTTTTGTTTTGTCATAAGAACCCCTGATTTTTTTCAACAAAACAAATTATATTTTCCAAAAATGAGGTGCACAGGAGTGGGTGATACCCAAACTCACAGCCACACAGAATTGAGAGTTGGTTTTAGTTGCAAAAACAGTCAGTACACATGTGTGAGGTCAAAACACTGGTAACACCAATAGAAACTAAGCAACGCTGGACAGCTTTCTCACTGGGAACAAAGAGAATGTGGCAGGGGAGCGAGGGGAAAACACAGACTTAATAAAGCAGGGAGACAACGAGGCACAGATGAGACTCATGAGTGCAGGTAGGCACTCAATCAGGAGGGAACACAGAGGAGCACAGGGGAGTCAAGAAACCTGAAACAAGAGGAGAGGTTTAGTACACGGAACAGGAAATTACAAAATAAAACAGGAAACAAGAACACAATTGATTTAATAACTGAGGCTTAGGCAGACATAATAGTAACATTGATAGATCTCAGTATCTGATTCACAGGCAGCGTTAACGTTGTTAACACAAACAATGTTAGAAATAGGCAACAGATGCAAATCCATGAAAGAGAATCCGTGGAACAGAAATAATATCGACGCAACTTAGGCCTCAACATTTTGTTTTTATGGGGATGGGATGCATGCTGAACAAAATGTATGCTGAAATTTCACTCTAAATATATTGTAATGACTTCACCCAGCATTAGTGTTTGAAACAATATTTCATGTTTTAAAAGTAGCAGTAGTGGTGGATGATTAACCGTCTGTCCAGTGAAAACATGTTGAATGGTTTATATTATCTTTTATTTGTGAGACAAGAAATACACATCAAAACAAAAGTGAATTATGGTGCCTTGCTTTTGTCTTTGTTAAATGTGCTAACAATAATATATTTGTGGGTGTCTGAAAGTGAAGTATTTAGTATAAGGGGCCACCCACAGATAAAGCAAACTTAAAAAAAATGTCTCTTCAATTTGACTAATTAGCATCCTGTGTGTTTGTGTGTGTGTGTGTGTGTGTGTGTGTGTGTGTGTGCGTGTGTGCATGTATGTGTGTGGTTAGACATGATTGGAATGAGGACCAGAGCTCCAAAATCTACTGAGGGCAAAATGGTGAACGGGAAGGAGACGCTGCGTCTTCGCTCCAAGGGTGCTGCTACAGTTCAGGAAGTGGTGAGTTTCAAGTCCTGGACACACACACACGGACACACACACACACACCGAACGTCTTTGTCACCTCTGTGAACAAAGGTATGTTTACTTCCCACACTTGACTGCAGGATGTTTCACATTACAAGGAACTATGATGTGAATCCACCGATCATATCGAGACGACAAAGTACTTACCAGCAATACTCGATTTCATCTGTAACTTCCATGTATTTATATTACGCCAAGATAAGTGATAAACAATAGCCCAAGGTATTATTGGCTCTTACGTGAGTTGGAACGCTTCAAGAGTCTGCATCACCATATTTAGAGCTTGAACACCACGTTCACTATCACTAACACTCCTGTGTTTTCCTCTCTGTCCTGCCAGCAGAACGAGTTCGAAGAACGGGCCACGAAGATGGTTGATGACCTGCTGGAGAGCTACATGGGCATCAGAGACTTGGAGCTGGGTAAGACCGCCCACCCTTAAAATAGACACCACCTTTGAGTCCACATTTGGATGTGAGAACGTGAGCCACTGCTCGGACAGATGTTCACAAGAAGATCAAGGAGGTTTAGTGTAATAGATGGACCTCGCTCAGTGCCTCTCTGGCATGCTGAGATAGGCCAGCCCACTTCAGAATCTATAGTCACCACAAATATTCCATAATGATGAAGTGGACCTCTAGGGAGTCATAATGTACATACGTGTACATTTTTGGAGTACTTATTTCCCTTAAACCTTTTTGACCCTTGAGTTCTGTCAATGAAAAACAACAACGGAATTTGGGAAAAAGCTAGTGGGGGGGAGGGGGTTGAACTGTATAACTGGATGATCCAAGCCAATCCTTTTATTCACATACACTATCTTTAGGAACACAAATACTGTATGTACACATTGAGATAGTATTGAAACAACAGATTTAAATTGTCAGTTGATTCATTTGGGGGTTCCATTTAATTTGTCACCCTGATTAACCTGAATAACTGATTTGTCATTCCAACATCAAAGTAACAACAATATACACTGTTTTTGGGAGACTTTGAATGTACTTTCGCAACATGATGAAGAAAGCTGTGCACATTATTTTATCATGTATTCATAAATACAGTTTGAAATGATTGAGGTTTCTCCCAAATCCTTTGTAAAGCATATTATTAATTGGCCAATTTCATGAGGTAAAAGTTTGATGATGGGACATCTAAATGAATCTTTGGTGCATCGTTTTGTCTTTGGCTGCTGAGAAAGTTGGAACACATTGTAGTAGCATTGTAGTAAACCCTGGATCATCCATTCCTTTCTGCAGCAACCACCATCGTGGAAGCCGGCAAAGACAAGAAGAACCCAGATGACTTTGCAGAGGCCTTGGACTCCGTTTTGGGAGATTTCGCTTTCCCCGATGTGTTTTTGTTTGATGTATGGGGAGCTATTGGAGACGTCAAGAATGGTAGAATGTAGATATCTATCTTAATAGCGAGGGGAGGAGCCCTCCTCATACTTATAGAGCATCATGCAAAGGATATGTTAACAATGTGTCAGGAAACACAACTGCAAAACAGTGGACAATCAGCCAGCCATCTATCACGGAAGTTAGATAAGCTACACTAAACCTCTTTTCCTTTGATGGAGATCCACTGGGAGAAAACATGAGGAACAAGTTATCATTTTTGGGTCATCAAAAAGTCAGAATGTTTTATTTATACAAGTTAAGATCTTTGCAAACAGGTTGTCATTATATTTACATAGATGTGTTTCACACTTTTTGAAAAAACCAAGGACCCAATGCAATTAAAACTTAAGTTTCAATATTCTCAGCTGATCTGAACTTCGACTTGCAACAAATGTGTTTTCAGACATTAATCACATTGTCATCGGAAAAAGGAAGCATCTGAGAATGAATGCCAGGGGATGAAATCTCCAGCTGAACAATGATGCTCTGCCATTCACATTTTTCCCACATGATCATTACTATCAAACGGGAAGTTCACCCAAAATTCCCACTGAAAAAAAAAAATAGTTTCTACGTGCAAAGCCATTTTTCCTGCCGTTTCCTGCAGCAATTTTGCCTGAAAAATATGATGGTCTTCATGCCCACTAATATTATAATTACATTGTATTACATATTCACAATCTTACCAATTTTGCCATAAATTCACAGGAAATATATATTTGTTTCAAGGAGAGAATTTTAATCTGCTAGTCCCGTTGGTTTCAGTATCACTATACTTTCAATGTGCTTTTCTGTCTCAACACTGGAGAGTATTTACTGTGAAATACATGTTGGCGTTTTAATCGTTAAATGCTTTCTGGCTCACAAAACAATGTCAACAAAGTCATATTTGAATAGATGTAAACAAGTAAACACTGAAATACAGTTTAACTCGTCCTCACTCATTCTGGCTACCTTGTTACAGCCACACCAGAACTTTTGGTTTAACACTTAGTATATGATAACACCTCTTTACGAAGACCTGAAAAATTTAAGATTGTATCTAAAAAGGTTGAAATCGTTGTCGTCAAGTTAACAGAAAAGCATATTTAAAAGAATTTGGTTATTTTGCATTTGAATCCTTTATCCTTTTTATCCACCACAGGCTGCTCAACACACTCCTATAAGTAATATTATATATTCATATAACACTGAATTTACACTTTCTCAGATATTTATATGAGTAACACTGAATAGCTAAATCAGGTATTGTTTTTATTTAGCAGATATGGATTTCTTTTATTTGTGTAAATATGACCTGCAATACATATTAAATTAATACTATTACATTTTGTTCACATTTCTGAAGTTGACAGTGAGGAAGATTGTTCTATAGCTGACAATGTTAACTTTGCATTTTCAGGGTTTACGTACATATTTTATTTGGGATGGAATGTTTAGTTTAATTAGCATGAATCATCAAAACATTAAATAAGTAAAAAATACATTGAAATGTATTGTTTCAACTGTTGAACGGAAAGTGTTTATCCGTCTGAGCATTTTAGTCAAAACATCTTTGAAGCATCTCTTCAAGATTGGATGCAACTGGGAACAAAACATGAACAAGATCTTGGAATGAGTCTGAAAACACGATTAATTCATTCTCACTTTAAAACACCTGAATGTCCATTACACTGTATTATCGTTAACTGCCCCCTAATGGTTAAGGGATTGTTAAGCGTAATGAATGCGAAGTCAGCAGGCAGTCAATGGAGGAAGAAAAAAAACAAAGCAATAAAATATTTTTGGGAAAAGTGTGAGTCAAAGCAACTGGGAGAGGCCCTTGAGCATGAAGCCACAACTATCTGAAACATTATGCAGTATGCTGCATCAGAACGCCAGATTGGCCTCGGACAGACACAGAGGTGCACACTCACTCACAGTCTCCTGACGGTGATAAAATGCAAAATAAATGACTGTAAAATAACTTTTGCATAAACAAACCTTATTAAATGATTACAGAGAAATGGTTGCTGGAAGCAATGAAGACTTGTAATAACAAGGGTGTATAGATCTAACTGGTACTTCCCACAGTAGGGATGTAAAGACAGGTAAATCAGAAAAGGGTTCCATACATACAAAATGATAAAAAAAAATGTCTCTTCATATTTTGCTCTTAATTAAAGTGCCATTGCTAATACTGTTTAATATTTTGGTGGTATGCAATAAAAAAATGTAATTATTTTAGATTATTCATGCAATCCCGTTTCTAATCCTGGCCACAGTTAACATGAAAACGTAGTCAAACTCATTCTATAACCCCAATGATGTCACTTGGGCTGCTGCAATAACTCACGTCCAAACAGTGTAGGAGGTGGAGGCGTCAACGTAGATGCGGCTGTTGCATTAGATTTCTATGGCTTTCCTGTTTCGGCTGGATCCGGGGTGCTCCCAAGTGAAGAGCGTGTCAACCTCCGTACGGTGTCACTGATAGATGGATTCATAGTCATAATTGAGCCGCGAGACCAGTCGAAGCGGGGGAAGATTCTCTTGAGCATCGCCCTTCGAAACAGCATGTATACCCACGGATCCAGGATCTGGTTCCAGGTGGCGAAGCGTAGCCAGAGCAGGAGGTATTTGATCTGGAGGGGACCTCCGGAAAGCACAGTTTGTGCAATAAAGACCTATTGTTGAAGGGATAGAAATGAGGATAAGGATGATAGGAAAGAAGAGGCATAGAAATAATTGAGGAAAGGATTGGGGGAGGGATGAGAGGATGAGACCCAAATCATCAGACAGCAAATGATTGTTGAAAAGAGTTGAAAGGAGATAAATAATAAAATAAGCATTAGCATTAGCCCAGTACGACAGCGTTTTGGGACAAAAGGAAAATTATTATAATATTAGGGGGAAAAAATGGAGCCGAGAGAGGGGGGCAATATTTAGAGAAAAAAAGTAGCAAATTTGCAAGTTCATAAAGTGGCAATTTTGCGAGTTGATTACAATGCTAACAACTGGCATGTATTCTAGCTATGTACGCATATATTTTGCTAATTAATACATCACAACATGTGACAACACCTCTAAGGTCCTTAGGGTGATGGCTGATGATGGTTATTGTTGTTGTTTTTTTTTATATGGGCCAAATTGTCATCTTTTGTGTTTATTGATCGGGCGGTTGGGCTAAGATGCTAGCAGTAGCATTCACTTGTTGTCATAGCAACTGCATACATCTAGTGTTAGTGGAACCAAGCAACAACTTTCTTTCTCAGAATTTTGCCTCCCTCACTCGACTCTGTTTTTTTTCCCCGTCCCAAATGCAGCTGATGCCAAATAAACCCGTTCTGTGGGTTACACCCAAGTAGTGTGAGGAAACAGTATACATCCACTTGAAGTACCACCATTGTAATGGTTGCGTGCAAGTGTTGAGATGAAGTGCAAACCAGAGGTTTAGTTAGGAAAACTTTTCTCAGACACAAAAAGTCACTGTTTTGACTCGGTGACTAAAGGCAGGCCCAAGTGCAATAAACAGATATGAAAAAGAGCAGAACATTCTCAAATGAAATGTTTATTAAATGACTGCGAATGGAATGAGGTGAACATAGCAACAGCAAAAACCAACCACTGTGGAGCATGCTGCCAACGTGCTTATGAGTAAAAGTTTGAAAACGGCAAGGCATCGATTAAACTGTGTTGTACAGTCCATCCATTAGTTTCATTAGCTGGCCAACCACAGCCCAAAGGTATGATGGGGTTAGCAGTTGCTATGGGGATGCTGTGTTATTGTAACAACCTTTCGGCATTTTTTTTTAAACTTTTTACTCGCCTTATTCGGGATACTTTACACATGATGTATATCCAGGGGTCAAATATCTGATTGCAGGTGGCCATTCGTATGTAGAACAAAACAATCTCTTCTCTTAGGGGATCAGCCGTCACCACACTCAGCAGAATATATATCTGTGCAAGTTGTCAAACAACCGAGGTTAGACAGGACTGCAGAAACATATTTGATGCAGTCAGATTGCCTTGGCCCTTCTGTTCCTTACACTGATGGTTATGTCATGTATTTCCATTTTCATTTTCATTTGAATTGAATGGTGCACAAACAAATTCTACACCAAATTGTCTACACATGGATTTACGTTTATTGTATAATTTGAATCACAGTCCCATTTTTTGATTTAAGATACACTGGGACAAATAAGAGGGAGGATCATGGATGGAGAGGTGGTTGTGTAATTATTTTATAGTATGTTTCTTTTACAGTTATTAGCCTTATTCAAATACTCCAGTGAAGAAGACTGATCACAGGAAAATGGTAGTTTATTACAAATTAGGTTATATTTTTGTAGCTTGTCTCATTGGTGACGATAACTTCTTATTATGGACAATAAATCTCAGTATTCTAAAAATAGGTTCAATGATATAACGTTTATACTGCTTGTGTTTACAATGGTTCTATCTTCACATTCCTTTTTTTAATGATTCTTGGACCTAATTTCAGTGATGTTGGCATGTTATCAACAAACACATTGTTGAGTGTACTGCGGCAGACAGAACCAGACTAGAAGTAGAGCTACAGAAGTAAAAATCCAAGTTGCAATAACTGGAGATTTACCTTAAAAGGCACTGATTACACCCATGCTTCAAAGCTGAGATGTGTGATCTCAACTACAGGCATTAAGGGGCCTTCTTGCAGGGTAAAAATCAGAAGTCTTTCAGATCAACTTGTTAGGGAGCTGCATTGCTAAGGAGAAATGAAGCATATAGAGGGAAGGCAGAGAAAAGGAGCTGAGGAATTTGTGATGCCTCATTATGGTTCGAGGAGCCTTTGAAGGATGATTCTGGTAGCGACCACAGCTGGACAGATAGAACGGTCGGGTGCTTTTAGCTACCTGAGAAATCCCTAATTCGGGGGACACCATTAGTCAAAGTGCTTTGTTATATTTCTGGTGGATATTCAAAGATATTTATAGTCGATTGCTAAAAATGTTCAAAATGCTGTCATACATGTTGGAAAACATAAATATTGAGTGACCAGCCTGCAGTCAAAGAAGACACATTCACCCATTTGTATCATATTTGCTACCTGGATTCCTGAGACCTATTTTATCAACACGATCAATACTTTCCTTAAAAACCTGTTGTATATGACCTGAGACATGTATTCTGCCCTCTAGAGGATTATCATTCCACTGCAGGCATTGTAGGGGCTTTTTTTTAAACTCTTATTTTCCCCTATTCTTACCAGCATCATCTGGTAGGCTACCATTTGAGGAACTTCAAATCCTCATCATCCTCATGAACCAGCAGCAGCATAAGATCAGTCGGAAACATATTACATGCAGAGCTCAAATGGGCAAACTCACCAGTAGGGGGCACCAGCAGATGGAAGCGATGACCATGATAAGGATGAGCTGAACCATCATCTCCACTTCATAGTCCCTGCGACGCTGGCTCCGATCCTGTCCGCAGCACACCTTGATTAGGGTCACGACGCTCACCGTGTTCAGCAGAAATGACACGGCGAGGCTGATCAACCCGACCAGCGAGAAGAGCAGTGAGAAGGCCATGTCCTTTCCCTCGGCGCTGATGTTGAAAAAACACCAGGAGCCGGGCATCTGCATGTGATAGCTGCCGATGCCCGTCAGGGGCAGCAGAGCGATGCTGCCGGCGCTTGACCACACCATCAGCACCATGTAGACCGTCCGCCTTTTGGGCATGCTGGTGGTGCGTGCGAAGGGACAGTTGATGCCGATGAAGCGCTCCACGGCCATGGCGGCGCCGAGCATCAGCGGACACAGTCCGTAGAAGACCATCGACATGCCCATGAAGTTGCAGAAGTGGCAGTGTGGATCTAACCGCCGCCAATTAAAGTGCGTGACGTGGAAGGTGATTACGATGGAGCCGGTGACCAGGAGACCCATCAAGTCGGTGACCACCAGTCCGCCCAGGAAGATCAGGAAGTTGCGCGAGCGGCTGTGAGTCCGCTGGAAGGACTTGATGAGAACGACCAAGGCGATGAAATTGGAGGTGATGCCCAACATGCTGAAGACCGAGGAGAAGTAGGCCGAGGCGATGGTATGCTGGTAGTTGAATGGAGGGCTGTTGATGGAGTAGCAGAGTGGGGTGTTGTTGGCGAGCGGCATGGCGGAGGCATTCATGGTGGTCAGCTGCTGAGGGGTTGTCGATTTCTGATAACACAAGAGAGGGAGAGACAAGACAAATGTGAGGATTTTAATTCTCAATTCAAACTTAAAATTGTTTTTTAAAAAAGGATAAAAGTTAAACATTGAAATCCTACAATACAAATTAAATGAGCAAAAGGAAAGAAACTATCCACCTCCCAAGTTCAACAGTTCTGTTCAGACTTCACACCTGTTCAGACTTCACCTCGACGCTACATAGCATGACCCACTAACAACACCCCCCCCCCCCAAAAGAAGTACTTCTATGTTCTTACCTATAGCACTTTATAGCACTGTTATTCTTAAGGTATGTTTGCTGAACAGCTACTACTTTACTCAGACGAGGACCTAACACTTGTTTTTACTTATGTTGTGGTTTCTTTCTTTTGACAAATGTACTTATTGTAAGTCACTTTGGACAAAAGCGTCTGCTAAATGCCCTAAATGTAATGTAATGTAAATGTAAATGTTTTAATTCTGGGACTCCTTCCTAATTTTTTGCCAGTATGAACGTGGGTCTCAAATTGCATTTATAATCGTCTTAAAAAGGTCTAGAAAAGCCTCACATTTACCTTGTTGGAACCTGCAGAAACCCTTGAACAATGTCAGACAATGTAAGAAACAGGAGTAAAAAAAAAGGCCAGCAGTGTAGTCATAGTTCCTAAACCAATTTATGAGACTGAAAATGAGTGCACCAAAAGGAAATTGTGCCGTAAACGGCAATGGATGGACAGTTTCAGGTATTATTTCACAGTTTTCCTTCAGGTTGGTCTGGTCTGATTATCTGACTGCTCCTATTGTTTGCTCTGTCTGACGCCTTTTTAGCCTTGACTTCTTCCCTGACCTCAGATATTTACTTGGTAGTTTCAATAATTGTTTCCAATAAGAAGAATCACTAAAATTACAAACAAATAAGGCCCTATAACTTCCTATGATCCTAAATCAATGTTTTATCCAAAGCACCTTGAAGTACAATGACTGCATTTATTAGGATGGATATAAATCATATAAAGTTGATTTACACCATGGTCTGAGTGAATACTTGAGACGTACAGCACATAACACAATGACGGACCGATATAAACAGAGAGGAGGAGAGCTGTCGTATCCTGGCAGGAAATGTGTTATGTGAAGAGGACTGACAGTCACTTACAGGAAATAATAACACAGTGTCATAATCAGTTCATGATGTTGTCCCTAGCAGTCTGTTCCCTAGACACTGCTCATCAAAGTCAGATAGTAGACTATCTACGAGAGAAGTGAGGGTACATGTTAGTCTTTAAGGGAAATAAAATATGGGAATTAAATAAACATAATTTAACTTGTAATATTTGTTTGATGGCATATGTGGGTATTGATATCTGGAAATAATTTAAAGGAATAAAAAATGAAACATTCAAAATTGAACCTACCCTATATAAACCCCATATAAACATCATTATACAATATCATATATTTTGATTTTACCTGATACCTAAAAGTAAAACTTGTGAATGAAATTGGGTTAAAAAAAGAAAGCAAACTGGAGACAAAACACAAATTCAGCTAAGTCTCCAAGATAAATAAAGTTTCCATTAATAAACTGGGCTGAAATAAATATGTTTCAGAATATAATTAAAACTGCATGAGACAACTATGCAACTATGCTGTCAGGAAGTAATTAATTATTTTGCATCAGGTTCCTTTGCTTATCACTGATCTCATATTACATCATGCAATCAATGTTAAACAAAAACTCATTTTCAGCACATCATGGAATTCGGTGAAATGTTTTAATTACTTTATTTTTGGTAAAACTAAATGAAAGGACAAGACTCAGAAACAGTTTGTATCCACAAGCCATCGGGCTGCTGAATGACTGTCACATTCAAACCAACTCTGTGAACTGTACATTTGCATATTTGCACCATCTTCATTGCACTATATCCTTTTATATTTATATCCATAACTTCATATTTGCACTATATTCATAACCTATTCATTAATGGCTGCTAAACGGCACTGACTTTGAATCCTGTTTGTTATTTTGTACATATTTTTATCCATTTATACCTTTATAGTTTTAGTATATATTTTCATTCTTTTCTTTCGTATTTGAGGTCACTGTTTGAAGGAAAACTTCAAAATAAGAATTGAGTTGCTGACTGTGAACTATGTTTCTACTGTGTGTGAATACAAATTGGAATCTTGAATCTCGCATGCAACACACAAATTACAACTGAAATGCAATTTGTACGACGTGTATTATGGCCACTATAGGGGGGGAAAAAACGGAGACAAGAGAGGTGGGCAATATTCTGAGAAAAAAAGTCACAAATTTGCAAGTTTGTAAAGTAACAAATTTGCTACTTTATAAAGTCACAGAACTTCCCATAAATGTACGCATTTATTTTTCTAATTATTATATCACAACGTGTGACAACGCCTCGTTAAGTGCCTTAGGGTGATGGCTGTTGATGGTTATTGTTTTTTTTATAGGGCCAAATTGTCATCTTTTGGGTGTTTATTGATCGGGTGGTTGGGCTAAGTTGTTAGCGCTAGCTTTCACTTGTCATAGACAAAGTAATTAAGTTGCTTGCTTACTTCATAAACTCGCTAATTTGCGACTTTCTCGAAATATTGCCACTTTCTCGGCTCGTTTTCTTCTTCTCCTACAGTGGCTCTTATGCACCATCGTAAATTTGTTCACTTGTGTTACAGTAACTTTTTTAAACTGCCATTTTTGTTCAGTAATTATCATGCCATAGCCGATTCATACCCGGGTTAAACAAAATGACACATACAAATGAAACCAGAGACCTCAGAGAGGATGGTTTCTTGTGTTTGTTTTTTATTTCAACCATTACCTAAATTTCAGAAGGGAAAGCACAACACTTAACAGGAAATTTGCTGGTGTAAACATCCATTGTGGGAAACGATGCTAAGTGGTGATGCTAAGTGCACATTGTTCAACTGGTATAATCTTGTAAATGTGTGGTTTATATTATGCAATAGGCACGGCAGCAGTTTTGTCTAATTGTCACAATTTTCTTCCAAAAAGGCTGTAAACATGAATCGAGAGAAACCATTGGATCTTACAAAAAAGCTATCTGTACACCATTATCAGGGGCTTCCATACATCAGGGAATAACAGGATGAGACAGACGTTGCTTGGCGCCAGTTTTTGTACGACCCTGAAAACCTTTTAGTGTGCCATTAGCCAAAAGAGCCTTGTTAGTGTCTAAAATCAATATATTATATTCAAAATTGCTTCAGCGAGTTAGTCCAGTGGTTTCCTATTCCAAATAATGGAAAATACAGAAACTTAATTGCAAGGTGCATGAACTGTATGTGTGTACAAAATATCTATCATGAGGTTCATAAATGGAGGAACTTTTTTTTTTTTTTTTTTAAATGCCAAACGGATTGGCTTCATTTTGTTTAACCCGGGTATGAATCGGCTATGGCATGATAATTACTGAACAAAAAGAAGCCAAGACACTCCACTATGGTTTGTGATGCGAAACTACTTTATTAATAAGGCAAAAGGGACAAATGTACATGAAAGTCCATCCATCCATCCATGGTCTACCGCTTATCCTGTATTCAGGGTCGCGGGGGGTCTGGAGCCGATCCCAGCTGTCATTGGGCGAAGGCAGGGTACACCCTGGACAGGTCGCCAGTCTATCGCAGGGCCGACATGTAGAGACAAACAACCATTCACTCTCACATTCACACCTACGGGCAATTTAGAGTCATCAATCAACCTATCCCCATCCTGCATGTCTTTGGAATGTGGGAGGAAGCCTGAGAACCCGGAGAGAACCCACGCTTACACGGGGAGGACATGCAAACTCCACACAGAAGGAACCCGGGGCCAACCCGGGAATCAAACTACCCTCTCGCTGTGAGGCGACAGTGCTATGTACATGAAAGTTAACACTAAATATGGGAGTACCTTGCATTTCTTCCCCCACTGCCATCAGACCCCTAAGCGATAGTAGTACAATCAGGGACTGCATTTTAGAATTGCACATTAATTACACATAAGTTTGCACATGCATAATTGCACTAGTTACATTTATATTTGCACTGTTTTATTGTTGTTTTATTTATGTGCCTTTTATATGACTTTGTTTTTGTACTATTTATCTATTTTTATAGTTAGAATTTACATTGTTTGGCATTCGGTGGACAGCAAACGAAGACGGTAAAGGGAAACAGGTTTCTTTACTGTGCATATGATAATAAACCTTTGAATCTTGATTGAGTGTACTTGGCCAATAACGTGGCTTTGGAATCGCGCTCTCAGTGAGGTGAACAAATTAAAACATCATACATAATTTCAAATAAAAGAACTAGAATATGAATTCAGCTTGACCCTGTATGATTAATTCTACCAATATTAGAAATGTATATATGCCAGAAAATATAGTTTCAGTTGATCCAATAGTTCAGAAACGCAGGGAGAGGAAAAGAACAACTGAAGACACAACATATCTGATGTGTATAAGAACTCTGACAAATTGATCATGATGTTGAGCTAATTCAATATTTTTTGGAAGATTTTGCAGCTGTCCCTTGATCTACATTGGATCCAATGTCAAACAAATCCCCCCCCTCCAGTGGTCAAGCTGCGATTTATTCCGCATGCATCATCAGTGGGAGTTAACCATTAGGCTCAAGTGCATTTTATAGAGTTTAGAAGAGTCTGAATGACCATTCGTTAAAATGGTGAAATTAAGTTCTATCAATTCATTATAATAAACCAAAAAGTCTGCATTTGTTCAGACTTAAATCTGCATAACCTGAGTTAGTCAATGGTCTCTTAAACATGAATTACAAGCTACATAACAACAAATGATGAGTTTGTTGAAAGTATGCTTAACACCTGCATTTACATTTGCAAATTAACAGTGACAAAACAAAACCATTACAGTTGAATCAATCAATCAATGATCGATTGATTACAGTTGACATAAATGCAACTTCTACTGATGCCCTGAAAATAAGAATCCTAGAATAAGCCTGTTTATTCTGATAAATATTTACAATCATAAATGTACAAGGGCTAACATACAAATCTCAAACAAAGTCCCACATGTTTGGATTGGTTTAAAGTTTAAATTCCAGGTATCAATTAATCTTTTATGTTTCAAA
Source organism: Eutrigla gurnardus (assembly GCF_963514095.1). Taxonomy (NCBI): domain Eukaryota; kingdom Metazoa; phylum Chordata; class Actinopteri; order Perciformes; family Triglidae; genus Eutrigla; species Eutrigla gurnardus. The sequence continues at coordinate 22,815,123 of NC_139920.1, read as the reverse complement.
AAATCATAAACAAGGTTATACATGGTTTACCAAGTGATAAAAATGTGTCTTACCACCACAGAAGCTTTCAAGTTGACTCTCCGTTGGAAAGTTTTCCCTACTCCATCCCAGCCATCGCCACGGACTTAGAAAGATAAATAACACAAACAATAGTCGCAGGACGAGGTGTGAAACGTGTCACATATGCCAGAGTTCCATCTGATGGAAATAAAAATCCCATATGAAGGTCTTACAGCAGGCTGTTAGCAGGAACCCCCGATCATCTGCACTCCCCTCCCCTGCAGATAGTCATCTCTTCGGCTCCAGTCGGGCTTCCTTTAGAACGTTAACCCCTCCCCGGAAGACAAAAGGGGGAAGAGCTCTGTGAAGAGACTCCACATGGTATTTTAAGCAGCGGCATGAGAAGTGAAAGCATCAAACTGGGAGGTGGAGATGTTTTCCGGGTAGAAAGAGGTCAATGCTCCCAAAGTCCCAAAATATCAATAGAAATGAAATAGAAAGCTTTTTTCTCATAAAAGCAGCAAAACGTCACATGAAACCATTAAAAAATACGTACGCCATTACAAATGAATGTGAGTAATCAGCCTCATGTACAAGTCTTTTCTGGAACAATTGGATAAAGCTGAACACGCCATCAGCAGATATTTTTTTTTTTTATAGATTCTGGCCTTAGAAGACATAACTGAATGAGTTGTTCAGATCGACATCTGCAGTACAGATGTGCCTCAAAGCAGCCAAATACCTCCAGCTATGTGGAGGGCTGTAATCCCCCCCCCACAATTAGTTCTACTGCTGATTTAAAAGACAATGCAGTCCTGACACCATCCCCCATACCCAGAATGCACCAGCCCCAGGTCACCATCCCCTCCTCCACCTTTTGCAATAACTGACAATTGTACATATTATTATAATACGGTGTATATATGGCTGCACATGTACAACGTCCATAAAGTTGGAATAATTTGCAAATGTCTTGTCTTCTGATGTGAAGCGATGTATCACAGTTTACATGATATTTGCATTACGACCCCATGAATGTCACAAGATCATTCATCAACATGTCCATCGACGGAGCCAGTATAAATAAGTTCTCCCTCCTAAGAATCTGCGAATAAAGCAGCCAGTGGATCAACACTGAATTCACAATTTGGGCCCTATCCAATGGGGACAAACATGAGAGTCCATGAACAGCAAAAATGTAAACAAGAATGACAGTGAGCGGTGGAGTATGGCATCGTTATCAGTGAGAAGTGCTTGTAATTTCTCTTCCCACACCCATTAGCCTAGCAGCACTCTGAGCACTCTGACTTCTTTAGTGCGGGCAGCCCTTTTTGCCAATTAAGAGACAAAGCCTGTAATCTTGGTGTGATGGGACTCCGATACAGACCTTTCATGCAAAAGTGGTGCTATCATTTTCAGCTGAGGCACACGATTAAGTTTAAATTTAGTTTTTTTTTTCCAGGACTCAATTATTATAATTCATCAATCAAAATCTTGTATTTGGCTAAAATAAGGTCTGATCAGCATCATTCTGGAAATATGAGGGAGTGATACCAAAATGTGGCATCACTGCTTTGTAGCTTGTGATGAATGAGGCTTGCCTTCAAGTGGAAATTGAATGAGAATAGTTTTTTTTAGAGCTTTTTTTAGGTAAAATCCAATATAAAATGGTGAAAAGAGTAATTAATCATTCAGTGGTTCCTGACATTGTCAGTTTGTATATATTATGGTATTTCATGGCATTTATTATGCACATAGGTAACCATTTTTAAGTGCAGCACACATTCTGAAGCACTGAAGCACGACACAGTGGATGCACCCATTTTACAGAGCTACAGCTTTGCTTTAGGCCATTTTGGAAGTTTTGCTGCGACAAGAGCGCGACAGATATTCCCTCATCCATCCCCCATGTGGTAGATGAAAGAGTCTGAGATAAGAAATGAAACCGTAGGAGCACGAATAACTCCAATCTATTACACTCAAGAAAACTTTGGGCTTCATACACCGGGAGTGCAGAGTAAAGCCAACATTAGAGACATAATGTTGTAGGAACTACTTCTCCTACCATCATTCACATGGATGTAATTTAGTAGATACCATTACAAGCACATAGTGCTTAAGTTACATATGTTTTCTATGTCATGACCTCTGAAACGATGTCTTGTCTCTCCATTTAAATATGCAGTGTTTTTTGCAAAGTGGATACATTTATCTCTCTCATGTTTTAGTGCATACAAGGCAAAATTCAAAAAGTATGACGTAAGGTTACATGAAAATATAAATAGATAACACAAACAAATGAAACACGTCCAATTCGGGGGAAAAACCTCTACAAATACCACAACCAAATAAAGCAATTGGAGACTGGAGACTAGAGAGCCTCATCATGTAAAAAATAAATGAAAGACGAATGAGGTTATCACCATGCCGACAACCGGGAAGTGCAGTGCCCTTGCTGTTCCCCCTGCCTCTTAGATGACATCCAGCTGCTGAGAACAAACAAACAAACAAACAAACAAACGGGTTCTGCTTAGTTGAACACCAGATTGGTCCATTTGGCAGCCAACTGCATCAAGGCTCAGGTGCTAATGTCCTCAGGTTGCCTCTCTAATTCCTCAACTCAGAACTAGTTGACAAGCGGAGGGTTTCCTTGTTTGAGAGAAATAATATCACCTTTTTACATGGATCAAATGTTAGAAATAATCTGCTGTCCATGTAATCTATATCTGCACATTAAAATATACTAGGAAAGGCTGTTTCTGAAGAAATGATGGTGTGAATGCTGGATGCTGAAAATGTGAGGCTACGCTCAATTGCTGGCTTGCAGAAGAAGGGGAAGAAGAAGGAAGATTTGAAAAAGAAAAAGCATTTGTTTCAAGTTGATTAATACCAATAAATGGATGAGAAATGTGGAAAAAAAAGGCATTGCTGCCATTAAAAGTTGAATAAATCCATCCATCATTCCATGTATGAAAGACGGGAGTATGAATCAGTAGATACGAGTTGAAAATGCATGCAAAAGCAGCTGGAGCAGTATGAATAGTTGGAAAACTGGGAAAGGGATGAAGGATGCAAAATACATAGAGTGAGCAATGGAAGAATTTCAGCTGGGAATCTAGCGCAAGGACTTAATGAGTGTGCTGAGAAAGTCTTGAGGTTTCATTTAATTGTCTGTGTTGGAATAAGGATAAACAACATCTGACGAGCACTTTTATTTTGAAAAACTAGGTCCATCTCTAGTTTCTCCCATTATGGCACATTGTGAGTTGGGCCAGACAACAATGAGGAAGATGTGGACGAAAGCCGAAACACTGAGCCTTATCGCATCCATGTTGGATTTCATCCGAGACACCTCTAGATATTCTGCTTAAAAGGTAACACTTTATATCCAACTGACCTCAAGCAACTACAGACAGCTTGCAATTCTCTTGACACAAAAGCTACAACTCCCTAACAAGACCTTTCTGAACCAGTGACCCAATAAAATCCTTCCCCAGACTTAAAACTTTCCATTCTTCGTTCCACAATTACATTTTATTGAGATTTTTTTTCACACAAAGAGCTCCGGCCCTTGAAGGACAGTTTTAGATAGCTCACCAAACTCACTGAACAAAACCTCAGCAAAATTTAACAAGGAAAGCGACCAAGGATTTCTGGAGAATACTAACAAGTGTTCTGCCTTCTTGACGATGATCCTTGCTGTCAAGCAAAATACCGGGTTGGTGACATTATCGCCAACAGTAAATAACCAAACCAGGGCCAAATCAGGGAGAAAAATTCAGTCTGTGGAGAGATGCAATAACTCACACCATGAATTTCCCATCCTTTGGACTAATAAAATGATTATCTTATCTTATCTTAAAGTAGGAAGCTGCGACTGTAGGAAAACATGAAATACTTAAAATGGTATGTAGATGGTCAGTTCCTCTTTTATTACCAAATAAGTGTAACTTTTCACAGTTATATCTTGTATGGTTAATTTGTTTCTATTATCTATACATAATCCTTCTTGCTCCAACTTCCCTCATATCTGCCCAAACACAGCACATTTCATGAATATCATTAACATTTGCATAACCATGAATGCAAAAAGTTTAACCACAGATTCAGAGACACCTTGAAGTGCTCCAGATTACCTATCTAATCTCATCACGTTCACACCATTACTCTCTTTCTCTCTGTTATAATAAACTGAACGCTGGCATTATTGTTTGACTACATTAGCCTGAAACATCCAATTCGTTGCCATTACAACTATACTTTGTCAGATTAGGGCTGTTTTCATTTGGTTAAAGGTTGAGTAGGTGATTCTATTCAGAAACACTTTCTGTTATATAACTTGCATACCTCGTAACATACCGATAGCAACGAATAAATGAAATGCTCTGACATAAAACTATTTTCAAAAATGTCATCTGTGGCCGTGGCAAGACCGTAAAAACACCGTCCAATCAAAAAAGTTGGGCCGGAGAAAATAATTGGACAGCCAATCCAGTCTGTCAATGCTTACTTCCTGATTGCACTCTGCTGATCTCGAGCACTCGTTTGGCGTTCTGGGGGCGCGGTTTTGAACAGAGGTCTGAATGAAGGGGGTGGAACTTTTTCAGTTCTGCGATGCGTTCAAAGTCTCTGTGGTTTTTCCAAATGACCTACTCTGCCTTTGCCTTCACGTTGTGAATAAAAAAAATATCCTTAGGTTTAGGAAAAAATGTCATAGTTGGGCTTAAAACTGAAAAGTAAAAAACATAAGTACGGAAAATATATAACAAACATAATTTTGGGACACGGACACCAGTTTCCTGGGTGAAAGTCCAATGATTGTTTGAGCCCTCATACCTGCCATGTCTGGCTTCTTTTTGGTCTTTACACTACATCGTCACTCTCCCGGAGCCCCTTTTTCCGAGCATCCAACGATGATGCAAATAAAAAAAGCAGTTACCTAAAGCCAGGTGCATTTCATTCAGAAGCTAAAAAGGGGGGAGGGGGCGGGGGGGGGGTGGGGTTGTGTGTCAGCATCAGATGCCAGGGGGGACGTGACAGAGCCTCTGTATTTAAAACGCTAGAAAAGGACAGACATCACAATTTAGTTTGCATCCGTCCCCTTTGTGTCGTTTTGTTCAGTGTAAACTGGCCTCCCTGCTCCATTGTTCTCTTTGTAGCTTACCTACTCAGATCCACTCTGTGTGTCTGTAAACTCACCGTCTCCTCGTAAATTATATTACACTCCACTCCAGCTAACCCCTTAAAAGGATTCGGAGTGATTTCCTCAACATTATGCAGAATCAGACCTGACCATAGTGGGACAATTGGCATCTAACATCTCTAATCTTTCCTAACACAATTTTTTACCCTCCCACCAACACAAAACCTATTATCTCCCTCTCCTCTGCATCCATTATGCTACTTGCTCATACCCACAAACACCTACTTTCTATTCATTTCCCTTCATCTCGCCCATATTATTATTGCATTCATATTACACGACTACACACAAATCCATATTGTATATACTGTAGGCACCTACATTCAAACATATATACATTTGCTGCATTTTACTGTCATCACTGTAAACTATAATATCCATAACATCCACTCACAAGCTAAAAGAAAAGATTTAATCATTTTTAGCAGACTGCAATCTGATATTTGTCTGCACTAAGAAACTCTCTTCAATTCACAGCCCCAGAAAGTTTCTGAAATTACAATTTCTCTCCTCTTCAGAAAAGGGTGTCTATTCTAATCCTTTACAGACTTTTATGGTATTGTAGGTTTATTATCATGAACACTACCATATATAATAACTATATACAAAATTTAGATATTTACTCCATATTTTACTCTCTCCCGCTGTTCAATTTCTAAAAATGCAATTAATGATTTTTATACAGGTATTAATACCTCATTGACTAGAAACATTTTCAAATTACTGCTCAACAGATTATAGTGACTTTGCAATTAATTCAACCCTGTCTCCTACGAAATTGTGTTCCCATGCAACTAAAGTGCACAAGGTTATCAGGGGTCACAAACTTCTGTCTCCTGGGTGAATGCCCTGTATTTTTTGGCCCAGGCACCACCAAAACATCCTGCCTTTGTGGACTTCTGCACAATTATATGAAACATATTTCTGATACATCAAGATCAGATATAGTCACAAGATTCTCTCAAAACGTAAATCACAATGCATTTTTTTTGGGTGGGAATGAATGTTTTTTTGGAGACCATGATTATGTATAATCTACCTGCCTTATTTGTATGATCTGTTAGCTTTGCCAATTATATGATTATATTTTCACAAACCTGGACTCTTTCTCATCTTACTGACCTCAAACCATGATTCTAAAGCTGTGTAATGAGTCCACAGGTGGATTAATTGTTCAAATCATGCAATCGCCATTTCACCATTCAATTTTCAAACTTTTTTTTTTTTTAATTTTAACTTAGCCTATTCATTTTAGACAAACCAACTCCGTATTGCTCCAGTGAAGCTGCTCAGTGGGAGGATTACTCAGCTGACTTGCTTCACCCACAACTATGGGAAAAGCAAGACAGAAGTTGAAGTGATTAATGCTAATTATCTTAGAACGAGAGAGAAGTCAGAAAAAAGCGATTTCACACACACACACACACACACACACACACACACACACACACACACACACACACACACACACACACACACACACACACACTAAACTTTAGTGTGTGTGTTTAGTAAAGCATTCATTCAATCGACTAAAAATGTCTATAGATGACATACATCAGTCTACGAAAACCAGTCCCCAAGCAAGCTGTCCCTATGTTACTCTAATGAGCTGTAAAGGTAAAGTGGAAAAGATACATTGTAGCAAGGCTACCGGAGAAAATAACTCACGCAACGTTGCCTGAACTCAGCCGGAGGGTCACACCTGTGGCAAATGTCTCCATAGATGCAGCTCAGACGGAAACGTTTTGGTCTTGAAGGAAGGCAACAATCCATTTGACAATAAATACCCCAAGAAATGCAGAGAGAGCCGTTGACTTCTTTCAGTCTCCACGTAGGAATCAACGCACCTTGAAAAAGGTCCCCTCTCATTTCATTCTCATCCATCGGTGTAGGCATGTTGGAACACTACTTCAGAGGCCGATTACTCAAGGTGAAAGGCATGAGTCGTACTGCTAGTACGTGGTGATGTGCGTGGGAACCTTTTTGAAACATTTCACAGAATTAGTGACTCTGAGCCTTAAATTAGGAGCCTTATGGATAAAAAGGCAACCCAAACTGTCCTATCATAGGAGACTGCTGCAGCACAGGAAACCCAGGTATGTCCTGGGAAGAGATTCAGTGTTGCCCAGGGGACCCCCGTTTCCTTCTAAGGGCCCGACTTCTAGATACCTTGTAAATAAATAATGCAGAAATAGCCAGGAGAGTACACAGGAAAGGGTACTACTAAAAAGTCTGGTTCAGACAGAGGCGTTCTGGCTGATTCAAGAGCAGACAGGAAGCTAGCCAGCTGGGATGCTAGTTGGAGGCACAGCAGGCCAAGGTGCCGGCTGAAGGAGATGCTGGTGACATTGATGGCTAGCATGCTGGTAACTAGCATACTGGGGACTGGACAACTGGGGGCTGGCAGATGGGGAGGCAGCCCGAAAGCTTGCAGACGAGGAGGCTGCTGACTAGCGGGGCCAAAGCTAGCAGGCTGGGAGATAGACGGTACTCCTGTAGTGAAGAAACTTCCTGCCTCTCTGTAAATTCTACAACTGTTTTTATTCCTAAATGGTGGAACATGCCCTGGTTAAGGCACCAATTTAAGAAGGAAAAATATAAAATTTGATCTTCAAAAAGTATGCTGATGATGGAGTTCTATTTCTCCCCTAAAAACTTGTACTTATACTTACTTACTTTCACTATCCAGCGAATTTCTAATTTTGACGGAAATCCTTCTGTAGACAAAGCTCTTGCACCAGGTAAACGGAAGTATTACAAACCTTACAGTATCGCTTGTTGTACGTAATGTTTGTAATCCGCTGGCCTCTCAAACGATCAGAAGACATTCAACTAATTTCAAGGACAGGTTAAGAACTGGAATGGTCTACTTTAGCGGGTGACATACAAGGTATACCTGTTTTTACCTCTTTCCATATGAAATAAACTAAGATTGCCTGGTTGGATCCAGTTATGAACAGAAACTTGAAGAAATGAATATTTAGTCACAGTTTTAGTACAGAGCAAGAGCAAGGATCCAGCAAAGCCTCCAGGAAATACAAACTCATCTGACGAGGGGATGAAGTGCAGGTGAAGAGATGGGCGGGGAAGCGCAGGAGAGGGGGAAGCGCAGGAGAGGGGGAAGCGCAGGAGAGGGGGAAGACAGGCTCCTCGCCTGCCTCTGATTGGCAGGGGAGGAATTTGAGCAAGGCTGATTTAGAGGTGTGTAGATGAGCACATGTGGGAAAGGTAGTACAGAAACGCTCCAAAACTAGAAAACAACTCCAGCCAAGAAAAAGTCTGAGGGCATTACATGAAACATTGCAAAGCTTTCCTCTTATGTCTCCAGTCTTGTAGGGCCTTAAAATATGTAGCATACTTCATTATAATAAAAGCATGTAGGCTAAGACAAACAGAAAGACAGGTTGGAGCCCATGCTAAAAAAAAGGAGTTAATTGAGATCAATGAGGTGTTTAAAGGCAAACGCTCCAACAGTATACTGCAATACACCTTCCTGAAAATGTACTGACACAGATGGGACACTAGGGGGAGATAGTTGTCTTCTCTTTGAATGACCTTATCCTCATGGCCGGTTCTGGAGGTTAGACTGAATCCACCTCAGGGAACAAGTTCTCTAAAATACATGCAATCTAACCCCCCCACAGGAACAGGATTTCACCGCAGCATGACATATACTGTTACACAAGGACATGTGTTGTGACAGGGGTCATATGGTAGTTAAGCTTATAGTTGATAATGTCATACGTAGACTGGTTTTGCCCAATAAACCCTGAAAGGCGACATAAAGAACACAGGTGGAGAGTCCGGTTCATAACAACGCAGTGAGCTAGCTTTTTTACAGGGCTCATATTTGCGGGTTCATGCCCCCGGATGGCTGAAATGTGCATCATGCGTTATTTCAGTTTGTGAATCCACTACGACGAGAGGTTGAACACGACCGGCCGCCCGTTAAAAGGCTCCACCTATGTTAGTAAAACCAAAATTATAAAGCAATGACCATCGTTTTTCAGCCGAAACTCAATTTCTCGGCTCCTCTCTGCTGGAATGTGATTTAATTATGCCCAAATTGACATGTTTACAGGGAGGCTTTAATGGTTCTACTGCTGATGGTTTCATGTATCCCTGATCATTACTGTAAAACTCACTTCACAGAGCAGAAAGCTCTGTTTTCCCATTACAGAGCCATTATCCCTACAGTACTGAGCTTATTTTCAAAGTCCAAATGAAGATTTTCCTTTTAGAGAGATCTGTAGAACAACTGTTTCTTGAGATATACTACTTAAATATTTGATTACAAGGTTTACTGCTCTTGGTGTTTGGTCTTTTCCTTATATGGGCATATGTTGTGAATATTTTAACAAGAAAAATGTGTCTTTCCTCTCTCACATCTAACTTTGTACAGTGGATCAATATCTCATCTACCAATGAAAAAATAATGCCTTGTGTGGAATATTTCTATGTACATTTTTAAAAACAAATACATCTTGTGACCAGATCTGTCAACCTTTTTGTCATGATAAATTACATTTGAATTAATTTTAGTTCTGAGACAGGTTTCACTACATTTTAAATAGTAGAAATTGTGACACCGACATGGCTACAAAATGAGGTAATACTTGAAAAGCAGAGCCGAAGGCATACACAAACTTTTCCTCTGAAACATGCAGAATAGCCATGGGCAAACAAAAGCTTTTTAACCTTGTATGAGCTTCAGTTTTCATGTAATAACACACCAGATATGAAATAACTAATTATCAGTATGTTTAGCCTCATCTTTTTAAAATGGGAAATCTTCATTCACAGGAATTCAAACTAAAATTATTCCTATAAATATATATTCAGACCAAATTTCATGGTAGTCCGACCAATATTTCAGTCTGTACCAGCATCGGACCGATCAATCAGAGTCCTGAGAACAAGGCCACTGGCATGGTTGTGCTGAATGTAAACACAGGAGTGTGGGGGAGGACTAACAGTGGACAAAGAGGAAGAAATAAAAATGGTAGATGAGGGAAGGACAGAGTGAGTGAAAAGAGTGAGAGTGTGTAACCGTTCTTCCCGTTTTAATAGCAGCAGTCAGTCAGCGGTGGAGCTCTGGCTGGAAACAGAGAGACAGAGAGGATGGAAGGGAATATAAGACAAATTATAGGAAAAAAACAGCATGAGAACATAAACACAGGACTCATGTCACTGTTTACTACTGACAGATGCTCAAACAGAAGGGAGGGAGGGAAAGCAGCATTCAAGACGCTTCCCAAAACTATGTATTTTTCGTAAAAAGGTATCTGGTGGTAGAGTGAAAGGGTCAACACCTACTTGTCTGATTGCATTGATTCCGTGTGTTGGTGTATCGGATCGACAGCATTACACAGCATATATCCCGCTCCGATGATTAGCTAGAGCCTCTGGGGGAAAAAAAAGAAAATGCATTTCGATTAATCATGCATGTCAATCTTTGATTAAACTGAATGTAAATTGGTCTTCAGTGTTTGTCAGACGGATGGAATGGAATACCCTGTAGATGGCAGCAATGCCTTTTGAGAAAACAAGTTTTCTGCAGGATGGGAAGCAGGATTCAGTGAAAATACAGTTTATACTGGATAAGTGCTATCTATCTATCTATCTATCTATCTATCTATCTATCTATCTATCTATCTATCTATCTATCTATCTATCTATCTATCCTATCTATCTATCTATCTATCTATCTATCTATCTATCTATCTATCCATCCATCCATCCATCCATCCATCCATCCTCCATCCATCCAGCGACCGACCGACCGACCGACCTATCCTTCCGTCCATCCACCCAGCGACCGACCGACCAACCGACCTACCTACCTACCTACCTACCTACCTACCTACCTACCTACCTACCTACCTACCTACCTACCTACCCATATACCAACCTATCCATCCATCCATCCATCCATCCATCCATCCATCCATCCATCCATCCATCCATCCATCCCCCCGTGCTCCTCATCTGGATCCCTTAGTAATCGGAGTACCCTGCGGTGGGAAGTGATCCTGCTGTCTCTGCATTTTATTTATTTATAATCGCTCCTTCGCTGCTAATTTACATCATCGAGACCTCATCGCGGAGCTGCGTTCTCCTCTGTGAATCAGTAGTCATGTGGCATGGTACCCCCTCTGACACCTTTACTGTTCTGGCTGGAGTTCAAATGTAGGTAAATCTCCTATTATAAGAGGCAGTCATAAACACCTAATGGTCCGGCATGAATATTTTAAAGCCCTGAATATCATACAGGAATGACCTCTGGAGAACCACAGCCTTAACAAGGCACATCTCAGACAGATAACCTCCACGGCCGCTTGCAGCTCAAAGGCTTGTTCCTGGTTCTTTTGGCCTCTTTTTTTTTTTGTCATGGCACGATTGGATTGATTTGTCATTTGCAACAGAAAGCGCTTGGCCACGGGGCTGTGGATAATCCAATTTATCGCTTTGCCATTTATTACACATTTCTGTGGCTTTTGGGTCCACTGTCACATTGATTCGTTGATTGCTTGCTTAGCTGGGTCCTAATGAGCTGCTGTCTGAATCACTGCATAATCGCCGCCCTAATTCACTTCTTCGCCTGCCCTCGCACTTGGTCTGTTGGCTCGCCTTCTATTAGAGAAGAACAGACTGAAACAGCTTTTTTTTTCCTGAGCAGACAATTAGAAGCATCATCCTTGAAACAGGGTGTCACTCTGTGTATATTAGCCTTTAATAAATGACAGTGCTCTCGCGACTCAGCGGTATTGTTGTCACGGATTGCAGGTTTCAGGTGACGATGAGCTGGTTGGCACATTGGCAGCAGCTTGACACATGGCTGGTGGAGGGACCCCCTATTACATATCATATAAAATCGTGTTGCTTATTAAACCGGGCCAGTAATAATGTGTAGTGTCGCCTAAAGTGCCATGAAAGTACTTTATAATGATAAAGATTGATTTATAGAACATATGTTAATTCTATATTGGCATTTCACAATTTCACCACATTACATTAAACAAATAGAAGGATTTATATTTGCTTATTATAGGTTGTATTCATGTCAATGTGTATTTTTGAACATACATACATTTTTGGAAGAAAAAACTTTTTGGGATCATGTCATTTCAGAGACCCCATGTTGGAGCCTACAAGAAATTACACAATTGTTTAATAACTAAAACAAAAAAAAACAAAAAAATACAAAACATGCCATAACGTAAAGAATGTTTAAAGTTACCTCGAGAAAGAGGTACCTGCATGTGACAACTGATACAACTGACATTTGTGGGATGTAATCTAAAGCTTAGATACAATAAAGTTTGGTACAAACATTTGACATCGAGGTTATAAATATCTTAAAAAACAAATGAGAGAACAAATATCACCAGGTGAAGGTTTGCCGCTGCACCAATATCAGCCTGTCTGGGTGACATTTATCAAGCTTGAAGAGGGGCTTAAGGACCCATCGGGATGTGTTTGTGAAGAGGCGGCTTGGACAAATATGAGGAAACTAATCAAGCCGTCTATCAACAAAAGAAGTGCACCATCTGTGTGCTTCAACGCTTGTCGCACCGAATTTTCAAAGCAGGTTCCAGTGTCATGAATGGGGCAATTGAATATTGAATATTTCACACACACTAGAAGAATCACACCATTACATAACCAGCCAAACAAAAAATGACAAGCAAAATGTTTTTCAGACAACATTTCTTTAATACAAAGTCAACATATCTACATACACAGTGGCTTTAAACCAATTATTGTTTCAGTTAGAAGTGAACGTTTGAAAGTGGTCGCACTTGGCCCTCATACAAAGGAAAAAAACTATTTTGCTGAGTTTGGATTCTTTTTAATTTTGTCCGTATGTACTGTATATGCTCTATTCTTTTTGATGTCATTTTTTTTGTTAGTGTTGTTTTTTTTGTTAGTCCCCCCTCCCCCTCCCCCATCCCCAGAACCACCAAACCACAAATATGCTGCAACATATTCCAGTAGATTTGGCGTCCGTTTTTTTTTTCAAAAGTCTAGCATCTTTACATGAAGTCAAAAGAGTAACACATTGCACGAGCTTCCAAAGACTTCTACGAGTTTGGGTTTTGGCTTTTGGGGGCTTTTTTGAGTTCCAGAAGACTTCAGTTCATTGTGAAACATCTCAAGCCCCCTCCCGCTGTTCAGAAACGACATGCTGGAAATGTGAATACGCAGCAAGTTTTTGGTTGTCTTGGTCTTCCCTTGGTTGCATCGCACTGTTTCGTTTCATTGAGTCCTGATTTTCTTTCTGCATCCCACAAATGAAACATGGCTGAACAAAAAAAACAACAAAAACATAGTTTCTATACAATGCTTAAAAAATGCTCTAGGGAGAAAAGAAATCAACATGTTGCAACTGAACGTATGTATCGCCTTTAGCAAAGCTGCGTTTGTCCATCAGACAATTACATATTTATGAACACCTTGGCATTTTAGGCAGTTTAACAGCTGGGGACTCTCTGGGGCTTCAAGGGACATGAAAAGGAATGGATATCACCTTTGGGTTATATTGGTGGATACAATTAAGAATCTACACCTTTTGTAATCCCTTTTTTGTTCAAAGTTGAGACTAATTATTTAAACAGAAAACCCCACAAATTGCTATATTTCCATGGTGTGAAAGAGAAAAAGTCCATCTTATCTCTAGTATAACCCCCCTCCCCCTAATGCCAGGGCAGGAAAAAGGTCATGTCTACATCCAGAATGAGGATGTAACAGGACCTTGAATTGATAGTTGATCAGCAATATCTAATGGTTAGCGAGTGGACTAACTCCCCATCCTCGGCTAAATGGTACCAGCAGATATCTGATTCTGATTGCATGCCCTCATTGAGGCTATAGGTGTGAGAACACAAGCTGGCTTGTTTCCCAGTTTAACTGCTAGCAGGGGAAATTAAAGGCAGAAAAAAAAAGAAAAAAAAGCGAGAGGTAATTAAAGACCAGGGAGCACGGCTGGAGAAAGAACATTTGAGAAAACAGGCTTTTACAAACACCGGGAAGTCGTATATCGAGCAGAACCTCCCATCTTTGAGATTCTGAGATTTTTGAGGGTCAAATGATACAAATACATATAATCTATATATTTGTTTATTTACAGGTATATTCTAGATCATAGTGGATATCTAACAAAATGAAAGACCACATTATGTCGGAAAATAATAAAAGTTTAAAAAAAAAAGAGAAAGAACTTAAGAGAATTTTCTTTAAAAACGGTGAGGGTCATAGTCTGTACATGATCATACAAGGTACAGTACGTTAAAGTTGGGCTGATATAGCTAACAAAAACAAAAAAAAAAGTTCAATTATGACATTTTTGATTGATTAGATATTTTGTAGACCAGTTCATCATTTAACAGTTGCTCAAAAAAAAAAGAAGAACACTAATGCCTAAAGTAAATGATAATAAAGAATCTTAACAAAGGTTTAAAATGGCATCTCCTCAGCGGCACTGGCTCTACCCGGGGGTAGAAGTTTAACATCGGTGAGTGGAGGCAGAGGATTCAGGCAAAGCACTCACATCACCTCCGCCGTTTTCTCAAGAAACGTTTCTAAGATTACAAAAAACAAACACGCGAAACTAAATCAATAAAAAGTCATATTTTCAAACATGAGCACTGGCTGGTATAAAAAAAACATGATGAGGAGAAATATGTAATTAATACTAAGTGTTTGGATATATCTTTATATTCTGCATTTAAATATATATGCATGTGTGAGTGTGCAATATATATATAAACATACATATATGCACACAAACACACAGACATGTTATACTTAACATTTCTACAGTGAAAAAATAGAATGTCTTTCAACATAATATGAACAAATAAGCATTTTTTCTTCTCCTGCTAATTTAAAAAAATGTGTGATACAACATCTCTGTTAAAAAACTAAACCCAAAAAACAAAATAAAAAGTCAACTATGTAATGTAAAATAAGTCGTCATAATACAACAGTAATGTTTTTCATAATGTTACAATAACAATAAGGCTTTTTTGGAAATAAGAAAAGATTACACACAGTTCTGTCCATCACTCCGGTTTTTGTGCACACACCCTTCAGAAACCTCCAGAATCCGTCTGTACCAAAGATCTCCAAATGAAAACGTGGTGTTTCAAAACCTTGATTTTTTTTTCTTCATCAGACACATATACACTAGTGCGTCAAATCCAACTTCAGTTGTTTTGGGGGGGTTTATTTGTTTCAAGTTTCTTTTTTTTTTTTTTTTTTATCTCCTTAGGGATGTGCAAGTAACTTGTACTGAAAAAAAATTCACTTTCCCATCATGGCGTTGAGATCCAACATGGCTGCCCGGGTCCGACAGAGATAATCATCTATAAAAACGGAGGACAAAGAACCAAAGCGACTACCTTGTTTATCCACCTTGTTACCAAACACACACACGGTGGAACTAAAGGCCAATTTTCAACCACGCGAACGTACAGCTTTGTCATTTCAACAGGCCTCTGCCACTCTTGAGTGTCTTATACAATGAAATAGATGATTATAGGAGGCTGAAGAAAGAAAAAAAAAAAAAAAGGAGCGGTGGGAAAAGACCAGGTGGACGATGATGTCACGTGGATGCGCTTTCAGTCGGTTAGCAGACAGAGCTGGCATCTTTTTGTTCGTCAGGTTCCTGTCTCCGACAAGAGTCACACTTACAGCATACACGAGATAAGCAGCATGTTTGGTTTTGACAGAAAAAAATTAAAATCCTCATAAGACAAAAAAAGAAGAAGTTTGAAACGATGATGATGAGCGTTGGTCACTGTACACAAAGAAAGCCGTGGCGATCCTTGTTTGTTTTTGTTTCTGTTTGTTCCAAAAGCTTCTCATCTCTGGTGGATGGTTAACCCTCCGAAGCCCCCACAATGCACTGGGTTCCAAAGAGAGGAGTGATTGTAGAAAAAAAATCATGGGAACGCGGTTGCCATTTTCTCCCATGTTTGACCATCCATCCACGAGAGGACCCAGCTGTTATCTCCATGGCAATGGGCGAAGTCCCCGCCCTCCCCTCGATGTCTCCTCGTCTTTATATACTGTGGTGCTCTTCAACATGGCCGTGGTTTTACCTGCTTCAGGATACTGATTTTACACAAGTTCACAATTCACCAAACTGAACGTTAAGATATGTGTTGTTGCTTTCTTCCCCGACAACCACCAAAAGTTGCATTTCTCCAAGCTCATACTGCTGGAGAACTGCTGTATAACTTCAACAGTTGAGTTGAGTTGAGTGTTTTTTTCCTCACACAATTACGCATATCATTAGTGGGACAGTGTAAAAGCAAAAAACTCAAGGTTTATTTGATGCTGGATGGTAGTGTTCTCGTGCTAGTTTGGATTTTTAATCATTTTTTTTGTCTTACCAGAGTTTTGGGGGGTAAAATTTTTGTGTCCACGCAGGCAAACCACAATTTTGGTCATTTCTCTGATCATCGCTCACAAAAAAATGTGTTGATAGAAATACTTGAACCCCCTTGTGTACACCCGGGGATATAAAAAAAAAACAAGAAAGTCACCGCAGTCTTGGCTACATCCGTCTGCCCTCTCTTCATCTGATTTTTGCTTCGTTCACTAGTTGCTTGATATTTTTGAAGAAGAAAATGTCCATGAATGTTTACGTCCTCCACATTGAAACACTTGAGGTAAGGTAAGCAGTCTTGACACTTTGATCGATTTCCCGCCTCACAGCTCGAGCCACGGCGTCTTGTTTTCCTCTCCTGGTGAGGTTTTTTTTTTCTTCTTTTCTTCATGGTTGGGGGCAATGTCTTCCTCACTTCCTCACCAAAGGGTCTATTAAGTCGAATTGGAATTGATCTCAACTGGTTGGTTGGGCGCCGTCTTCTTAAAAAAAAAAAAAAAAATTCTACAATAGATCCTGTTTTGGTGTGTCTGAATTAGGGATGGCATTATCATTGTCTGCTGTCGTCGTTTTCAAATTTAAAAAGTTTCTATGGCTCAGGAAACTGTTGAGGGGAGGGGATGGGGGATGGGGGGGGGGGGGCACGACAGGATTCTGGGGGGAAGAGATGGCTTTTTACGTTGCATAGTGATCAAAGCTTCCTAAGTACTCCAGAGCTGCGTGGTAGCAGAATTGGTACTCATCCTGTAGGGAACAAACACACAAACAAGAAGACATGCATCAGACAACGAGAACTGCAGCTTTGCGGTTGCAGGCCTCCGCTTACCAGTTTATAACCATGTCTGTCTAAAATATCACACATCATTTTATCCTATTTGTTTTTACAATAAGCATATGAATTCTTGATTTACGGCCAAAACAATGTGTTTGAAGAAATTCCCTAAAGGTGTTCCTGAGATATCATTCATGTTTAACAAACCTGCTGCAGGTCTATTAGCATATTTACGGCACTACAGCCCTCCGAACTTACTTTCAACTAGCTAGAGTACAATTACTGGTTCCACAATACTAGAATCTGTGTGTGTGTGTTTTTGTGTTTGTGTCCGTGTGACCCCTGACCTCAGTCTGGACCATGGCGGGCCTCTGTGTCCGGAGCATCTTCACTGTCTGGAAGATATCGACCACGCCTTCGTAGCGCATTCTCTCCAGGACGATGCTGAGGGTGATGAAGACTCCGGTCCTGCCCACGCCAGCACTAGAAAAAACACATAACGCCAATGTCAATTAATAAGGATGTAATAGATACATAGATATAGATAGAATAGAGTGAATCTTTATTTGTGCTAAAGAAATGCAAGGTCTTTCTGTTCATTCTGAAAACAAGACGAGAGAAATCGAGGAAATATCCTAAATTCAGAGCTTTGTTGTAAAGCTACACCTGGCAGCTTTGCACATGTTGTAGCTCTGAATGAGCTAACCATTACAAAAAACAGAAAATCCTGCAGCACGTTCACACAACGGTGGGGATGTCAAGGACACAATCTGCACGTGTGGATCTATTTGACACAAAATGAGCCCCTCGAGGACAAACAGGCGCGCTGCAAATCAGGCACACAAACAAGCGAGCAAACATTTTGTCTCATTAAGCCCCTCCCATGTGTCGAGAAAACTCAGCCCCGCCGCCGCCGCCGCTGCTCTCCAGAAATACAGAGTCTTAACTTCAGATCCGGAAATACTTGAGAGCTGCCTCTCTAAGCTGCTTTGCTGTGAAATGACTTCCACTTCACCAATGGAACAATAATTGATATGACAACAGATTTATTTGGGCTCCTTCCAACCTCCAAAAGCTATTTTGTTGAGTGAAGAATGAAAGCCATGGCTGCTCACAGACAAGTTGGGGGGTTTGTGTGTGTTTGCCTACAGGGGGGGGGAGCAAGATGTAGGGACAGAAGAGGACTTGTATTATTTATTTTTTGATATGAAACGCAGGAGTGACAGAAAACATACAAGCGACCCCCCCTACGCTGCAGGATTTCACGGCCCACCCAAAGCCTTTTCCTGGGACTCGGTCACAGCTTGTCACATGGACTCTTAAACTCACTTCTCTCTCTCTCTCTCTCTCTCTCTCTCTCTCTCTCTCTCTGTCGACGAAGATCGACTCTCCAAATCTGAGGGCTCGCTGAGCCGCTGCAGACTGGATTTGGTGTCCCCATTCACAGGAAGTAATCAGGCAATTAATGACAAAAAAAGCATGTGGGTCTATTAGATAGTGGCTGAGGAAGGGGGAGAGAAAGAAGAAAGAGGGGTGGGGGAGTGGAAGAAAGGAGGACCAGGGGAACGGATGGATAGGAAAGGAGAGGGAGAGAGAGAGAGAGAGAAGATTAAGAAATAAAGGGCTGATAGAGGGCTGACAGACAGGGGAAGGCCGGTGACAGAAGACGAGAGAGTGAGAGAAAAAGGAAGGCATAAGCTCTCCACTCAGAGATGAAAAGCCTGAAGGAGGGAGGGAGGGAGGGAGGGAGAGGAGGGAGGGAGGAGCAGGATGTGGCCGTGCTAGTGACAAGACAAAGAAACCTATAAAGCTTCATTCATGTTCGACAAATTTCTTTCCAAATTAGATATCCGCTTTAAAAAACCCCCCCAAAAAACAGACAAATTTTATGAAATGAATTATTAAAATGACTGCAGGTGACTTTTGTAACCCATTAATATAACAGCACAACGTTAGAATGATTTGCTATACTGTAGCCTGTCAACGTCTTCTGTTAATCCTCTTACGGTGCTTCAAAACTCCACTCTAGTTCACCGAAGATGTGTCAGATACAAACATGCTGCTCTTAACAGTCCGGTTTAATACTCGAGTCCCACAGTTCCTCCTGAAATAACAAACCCTTCTGCTTTAAGACAGCTCCCCCCCCCTCAATAACTCTTAGGACTCACAGAAGGAATAACTCAGTCTTATTGGAGCTTTCCCCGACACGACTTACAATTCCCAGGAGGCCATTTCATGACTGGTGACATCATTGCTTTTTAATACAGGGGTGGTGATGTCATGTGATATCATGGCGCCTTTGCGATAGAAATGTGCGTGTGTGTGTGTCACAAAGGTAAACCATGTTTATGAGATGGAAAAAGGAAAAACACCGTTATTAACGCTATCGCATTCAAAGGCACGATTTTATCCTCAAAGCCTTTTTTTTCCTGAATAGCAAAATAATGAAAACGGTATAATGTACTGTATAATGGATCACATACAGGTATACGTGCCTTTGTTAAAGGAATTTATAGATGTTCTCTTTACTAGTTTGGCAGAGCGCACAAAAACAAGCCCATCAAAGACGCCCATTTGTCTGGCAACAGAAGGTAACAACTCATCCAGATGGGTCTATCAAGGTCTATCGATGAGTAAGACCACCAAGGCCTCGGTTGTTGACCACCGCCGAATATCGGTTTCTACCTGAGTCTGCGGCGTGCCAGGTTAATGATGAAGGTTACCTTGGAAGCTACAGCCAAGGTGATAAAAATGCATCACGGAGCTATCATAAAAACCAAACAGAATGGCCGTATCATTTCATGTGCCTCCCTCTTTGCGAATGCCAAGCCACATCTCGCGCCTTATCAATTATGGAGGACATTGGCCAGTGGAGGTGCGGAGGCGGTGTACTGCGGTGGCAACAAAAAAAAATGGAAAAAAAGGTGAGGAGCGAGGGAATGCCGAATTATCGGGCAATGCCGTTAGAGCTGCATCACAGGAGGTGCTGCCAAAAAAACAAAACAATAACCACCTTTAGAAGAGATTGAATCTGCTCTTTCTACTTAGAGCCTTGTAACTCTTTTTAAGAAGGAAAGTATGTCTTTGAAATAAGCTGCAACGCCTGGACATAATGGGAAATCACAGCTACCGCACTGTTTTCAAGGCAACATGTCTTAAAAGACACATTTTGGATCATGGCTGCAAAACGCTGTGCAGTAGAGAAATTATATGAATTCTATGAAACATGAAGAGACCGTTACCTGCAGTGGACCGAGATCGGTCCATCCTGCCCGAACTGCTCCTTGGTTTTATGCACCTGGCCGATGAAATCAATGAATCCCTCCCCGGATTTGGGCACGCCTTGCTCTGGCCAATCAGTGAACTGGAACTGCCTTACTGTCCTTGATTGGCCATCCTGCAAAAACAGAGAAAACAGACAAACAAACATTGTAGGTCACGTAATGAAGCGAGAGGCAAAGGCTTTTTTGGTCAAATTGGACGGAGAGGATCTTTGTGTTTGGATCAAAAAGAGAATATGGATGATACAACGTTAAATAAAAAGGTCTATTAGAACATCTCACACTAATTGTTTGTTTTGTTTCTAACACACATTATGTACACACATCTCACCACAGAGGGACAGTGTGTCCTCCATCCTCCTCTACCTCAAACCCAATTGTCTCTATTTTCTCCCTGTCGTGTTTTAGTGTGCCTGAATGTGTGTGTGTGTGCGGCCTGAGTGGGTCTTAGTTAAAGCTAATCAATAGTGTATCAGCCATGACAAGCGTCTTCTCCCAGACACCATGTTGAATAGGATAATCCTGCGATGCGATCGATAGAGCGAGCGACCTGATGGATGGAGGTAAAGCAGCGAGAACGGAGGAGTAAGGGAGCGCGATCGGACGATGAAAAAGAACAAAAAAAAACCTTGTCGTGCTGACAAAAGCCCGCTAGACAAAATGTCAATCTTAACAATTCAATCTGGTATCGATTCTTTATAATCTTGTGTTAGCGGGGCACTAGGAATTTGCTTCCAATGCAAACAAAAACACTTCGATGCATTTTTTTTCTTTCCTTCTTTCTTTTTTACTACAATCAGGCGGCATCACGATAGCACAAATTAATGGATTCACTTCATTTTCATTCGAGAGCTGACCATCAAGTCCCGGCACGTACCGAATGTGTGTCCTTGTGGAGAAAAGTTATTTTCAAATTGTCTTGGAGAGAATACATTTCTCAGGAAATTGAACAGAGAGAATCAATTTTTGCGTTTTGGCAAAAGAAACCAGGTGTTCATTCCTCCAGTTGTTTCTCCCTCCTGTCATTCTCACACTTCTCTTCCTCGTTTGTTCTCACTGCAAAGGGTTTGTTTGATTAAAACTGGAATATATTTGTCCTTTTTTTTTGCCATCCTGCTATTAGATGGCGGTAGAATTAGAGACTCCAAAATTAGGTTGAGAGTGATTTTGAGTAAATTATGTTATAGAATCAATGTAATACGCAGGAACGTGAACCGCCTGTCAAACTTTGTTGAGAAAACAGAATTATTTTCTGCTCTCGTTTGAGCAGCTTGATAATGATACACAAATTACATTTATGCACATAATCAGTGAATTGGTAAATAGGGTAACAATCAATGTGCATCTAATTTGCTACAAGTTTAGAATAGCCGGAAAGGAAAAAGCAGGAGCTAATTGCAATCGTCTCACTACACTGCCTCTAATGCTAGACGGGCCGTTGAAACAGGTAAAAAAGAAGAACTGTCTGCATTCATGGTGGCTTTACTGGATTATAGCAGTTCTGACTATCACTGCAATGGAGGTGCTCTTCTATTCTAAAGAATGAGACATTTATCTGAGAATTACTGACTGCCCACACTGACTGGTAAAAATAGCTAACAGTCAGTCCTGGTTTTAAATCTGCTTTCAAGGTTTCATCCAGTCCAGCAAGCATCACAGACTGTATAAAAGAAATGGACTTGGTCTCCGTTTGGAAGCTTTTTTGTGTTTTGTCCGTCGCCATCTTGGTTTTCGGACGTTGCAATTTTGTCTTTATGCAACCAGAAGTGACCCGAGGCCGTAAAAAAAAAGCCCTGATGTGGTAGTGACATGTCCTTCACATAGACTTCTATACAATCTGACTTCTTTTGCATCCAGAGGAGTCGCCTCCTGCTGGTCATTAGACAGAATGCATGTTTAGGGCACTTCCACCTTGGCTTTACTTTTCCAAATGTGTCAAAAATAACAAAGATCTAATGGAGATATTATTTAGTGTTGATGTGAACAAGCACGTTTGGCTCTTTCTCTATCATGGATTTTGCACTACATCTTTATTCATTCATTCTAACCATGCTAACCATCTCACTATAATGCTAGCATGCATGTATGACATCTGCCGCTACGATATGTCCAAGGTTCGACATCATCTGTGGATCTTTGTGCTCTGCATGGGACCTCCCGATGGCCCATACTGCACTGTGTTGCTGTCTTAGCCATTTCATACGTCGCCGCCAAGATGTATTCTCGTAACATTCATCGCACCTGACAAATACATTGATTTGGATTCTAGTAAGCCTGAGCGCCGCACGCCGGCTCCCTTTGTAAACCAGCATGTGTTTTTCCTTGTTTTATGACGCATTGCATGTTTTCTTTTTCTTCTTCTCCTTTTGTTTTTCATCTCAGAAAACATTTTTTTTGCCTCGGCGAGGGGATTAAAAGTGAAAGAGGGGCAAAGACAACAACACAATAAACCGAGCCACCGAAGAAAGGGGAGAGGGGGGGGAGAGAGGAAAATTTAACACACAACCTGAGGGCCCACGCGGCGTGTCAAATTGTGTGATTAAATACGTGACTGACTCGCTAGATGTGAGTGCTGAGGCGTGGAGTCTATGCTATTACTGCGCTGCGGAGAGGCACTCAGACACACACACACACACACACACACACACACTTTGACATGCATATAGAAACACATAAGCATGTGCATTTACGTAATCTATGGTATGTGAGACTAAACCCATTTTACACACACTCTCACACACACACGTCAGTAATATGGGGGGCGAGACCAACAACACGCTGCATGTGTCGGCTTCTTAACTACACACCTCCATACATCGCATCTCTACTATCATCTTCTCCCTTTTGTTTTCCTGAAGTGTGATAATAAGATTTGACTTTGAAGATCTCGCTCCCTCTGAACTGGACGGCGTTTTAGAAAAAACACTGAAAATGTGTTCATGGGGTTAAATGGACATGCTGTAAAAATGTATGTGTTGAATGGTAATGATGTGTGTTAAACAATAAAAATAAAGAAAATACAAGGTGTGTCTGTGTGTATGAATGCATGTGTGTGTATATTTGTACTGAGAACCAGCTGAAACAGTATTTATGTCTGATTTCCACACTGTGGATAGTGTGCGTTTTTGTATAAGTGTATTTGTGCTTATGTGGAGATATAATGTATTAATTGGTTTTAATACCAACAGGATGATTGCTATCTAGCTGCCACAGGGAAATCATTGGATATGTCAGCCTGTTTTGGAAAAAAGAGAGGTCGCCGTTTTATTTCTGCTGTTGCTGCTGCTGCAAACTCTCCGATGTAATTGGACGAAAAAAAAAAAAGAAGAAATCCCGAGGTATAAAAGATAACGCAGAAGTATGGAGTAGGCTATAAACAGTCCAGGGCAGAAAAGTCACTTTGGTTTTGAACTACTCATTAAGATGTTAGTGCATTTCAACATTAAGTCATGGTGATATATTGTTTTGTGTGGAAACGCGTCTAACTGCAGGGGAAATGTACGACATCGGAGCTATTTTAGGGACTTTTTAAAGCAGAAAATAATTGTGATGTTTCTGTGTTTATGTGACCTACTTTTCCTTTAACCTGCTTAGCGTTCTTCATTTCCAAAACTCCACGGTTCTGCATTGCATTCTGGTCTTTTGGGGGCTACTGAGCAACGGGTGTCTCTGTACATTTTTATGATTATTTATGAACAGCACACAGGTCCTGTGTTGCAATGCAATATCAGTAGAAACTGAATGATCTATAAAGAGCCCCATGAGGTTTGAATGTGAGGGACTGACACTAAAAGGTTAATATTTACGACCAATGTTTAAGTTTTAGAAAAGAATTAAGAAAGATTTTAAGTTAAAGTGATTGTTCATATCTGCACTAACAAAAAACAGAAGCTATCCAGCAACACATTGTTTTCTCCCCAAATTTTTTTCATGAAGTTGGAATAATTTGCGGCAAACAAATGTTGTGCATGAATTCATTTCACCTGGGAAATCCTGTAATCATTGCACCTGGTCAAAAGTGATAACAGATGCAATTAAATAGGAATAAACAGAGGATTGCGTCTGAAATAAAGACCGAAGACTTTTCTTTTGCCGCTGTTTATACTGCACTGTAATTTCTATTCATTTGATATTCTCGTTTTAACTTTTTAATGTGCTTTTTATGTGTTTCTTTCC
Organism: Eutrigla gurnardus; assembly: GCF_963514095.1. Lineage (NCBI taxonomy): Eukaryota > Metazoa > Chordata > Actinopteri > Perciformes > Triglidae > Eutrigla > Eutrigla gurnardus. The sequence goes on along the minus strand of NC_139920.1, from coordinate 22,790,293 downwards.
GATGCTTTTAATGTTTTATGTAAAGCACGTTGAATTGCCTTGTTGTTGAAAGGTGCTACGCAAATAAAATTGCCTTGCCTTGAAAACAAAAATATTTAAACTTTATGGTCAACAGTGTATTTGTTAAAACCTGACATGATTTTGTTGGGTCAAAATGTGTTGCTGGATCCCACCTAGCAGCCTATTCATTCCACATCCGACCCTCCCGGGTGTTGTCTTACCCTGGCGTCTGTGACCTTGAACTCTCGGAGGATGTACTGGGGCATGTTGTACTCCGCCATGGGATCCACCACGAAGTACTGGTACCTGGCGGAGCGCTCCGCAGGCCAGTACTGGTGACACTTTTCCTGTTTGAACAAAAAGGCAGACAGACCTTTCGTTAAGATATATTACTTTTGTCTCCTTGAAAGCTTACATAAATAAAGATTAAGACATTAAATCATGTTCATGTCCATGTCCTACCCGTCCCATCTCTCTCAGTTTGGTCAACATGACGACGATGGTGGAGTTGTTCTCCCAGAGCATTCTCCAGAAGTCTTCTGTAGTCTCGGCCAGTGGGCCCTGCGTGGCGATGTAAGCCTTCTGTTGCCTGCATACAGAAAAAAAACACTGATGCAATTTCTGGGAACAACACTAATAGGCCATTTGATACATTCTTAAAAAAAAAAAAACTGAGTGCTTCTAACGAGTAATGTAGTTATTTTGGGATCTTTGATGACAAAAAAAAATCAATTAGGTATCTTCCTTTCACATTAACATCAATCTCCCCATTTCCCTTATCTGCTGTGACTTCTCTCCAAAACACTTTTTTGACCTTCTAGACAACTATCCCATCCCTCTTCCTACCTGTATCCATCAATAAAGCTGGAATTGATGTAGTCGGATCCTTCCAAGCCTCTGATTGGCTGCAGGCAGACACGCGTGGTCTCGTAGGGCATGATGTTCACCAGCCGATTCTTGAACTTGTTGCAGGGAAGGTTTGCACTGATGAAGCGCGATGTGTGAGCTTTCGAGTTGGCCAAACGCTGGAGGGGGAAAAGATGGAGACAGAGATAAAGAAATGCAGACGGCGGCGGGAAAAACCCCCCAAACATTTTACACAGAAAGTGTGGAATAAAAGGGTATGGATGAGGAGGAAGATGAAAAGAAATAAAGTGGGGGAGGGGAAGGGGAACAAATTGGAAAAATCCACAGCAGTTACAAGGAGGAGGAGAGATGGAGGGAGGGGAGGAAGGTGTAAGAGAGATAAAAACAGTATATCAATGACAGAAAGTATTAAAGCAAACCCAATCTAATCTGATGACGGCGCTTCAAAGAGTCATTGTTTATCGGAAAGCGATTCAAAAACGTATCCCCAATATTTTTGCCACTTGTGGTGTCCCGCAGGGTCAGATGCGACGCTGGAAAATATGCCACAAACACCCCGACTAACAAGCCTCTGGATCAAGTCCAAAAAACTCATCTGAAAGTGGGTCACACCAGTGCCTTTGATAGTGTGTGCACAAAACACATATTGCAAAAAGGATGTTCAGAAAGACAAACACACACACACACACACACACACATGGAGAGAGACTGCTTAATGATAAAAACATGAAAAACTGTACTGCTGCATCATCATCATCGTCATAGGAAACTCAGTGGGAGTTTGTAGGCCAGCGAGTCTTATGATCACCTCCTCTTCGCTTCAATGTCTCAACAAGGCGTGTGTGTGTGTGTGTGTGTGTGTGTGCTCGTTACTATTTGCCTACAAAAGGAAGACCCTAATCAGAGAGTCTAGAGTCAGACAAAGAAAAGCATAAAGAGACCAGCAGCAACACAAGAGGGAGGAATTCATGTGACCCTCCAAATAGTGGGCGGGATTTATTTCCTGGACTTCTCTCGATGGTTGTCAAAAGTGATTTCACCTTGACTCAGTGTGAACAAGGTCTAACTTACCATTCTCTCTTATTTTCCATTACATCTCCCCCCTGACTCCCCCCACAGCACCAGTTCCTGTGTGTCAGTGGCCACTTGGAGTCCATCCAGCTCCTCATCCCTTTGCTGCCGTTCCTCCCTTTGATCTATGTTTCACAAAGGCACCTGGAAAGGCTTGAGGTGCCCTGGCACCGCTTACAGAGCGCCCCTCGGCTACACCACCGAAAAACACAAGCAAGAGGGTGCAGAGGGGGAACGGAGCCAAACCTGGCAACCTGTCATCCAACAGGGCAGACAAGCACCGACTGTCGGGTACCTCTGGTCACGGTTGTCAGCTCTTTTATTTATTTATAGTACAGTAAGTCTTTTCCTTTTGAAAGGTAAGAACAGATGTACATTAAGCACATTTGGTCACACTATGTCTGAATCAGTGACTTCTTTTAAATCACTTTCTTAAAACACACTTTTATAGACTTGCTTTTATGTGACGTCGCCTTATTTTTATTTATTTATTTCTATTTTATTGTCATTCTACTGTCTTTAAACCCTATCTTACCAACTCTACCCATGGTTTCTCCTGCTCTGTGGATATGTTTATATGTATGTGTGTATGGACCCGTATGTAACTTGTTTTTGCTCCGTCAAAAACACTTTGTAAACTGCTGTTTTTAAATGTTTAAGTAAAGTTATTATTATTATTATTATTATTATATAATTATTATTATATTTTTATTATTATTACATAGGGCTTAGATAAGTTATAACTATCCTTATTCTCTTGTCATTTGTGCTCTGTATGTTGCTTAAAACTCTTGTATGTGGGTTACATAAATATTTATATTATTATTTGTCATCTCCATGTCAAGTCCCCCTCTCCCTCTCTCTCTCCCTCCCTCCCTTCTCTCTCTCCCTCCCATCTCTCTCTCTCCCCCTCCCTCACCCCTCTCTCTCTCTCTCTCTCCTGTGAACATCCCACCAGTGGCAGTTTAACTCTGTGTGACACCGTTTCCCACACGAGAGTAACGTCTCTCTCTCTCTTTCTCTCTCTCACTCACTCTCTCCCTCCTTCCCTAACTCTCTCTCCCTCTCTCCATCCCTCTCTCTCTCTCTCCTGTGAACATCCCACCAGTGGCAGTTTAACTCTGTACGACATCGTTTCCCACCCAAGAGTACCGTCTCTCTCTCTCCCCCTCTCTCTCTCTCCCTCTCTCTCTCTCTCCCTCCCTCTCTCCCCTTCGTCCCTACGGCGTTCTGTCGATTCACGTCTTTAGTGCCACGTTGGCATACAGTCGTCCCTTTGTTCATTAGCCAAACGTTTCTCCCTCAACTCGCCCCGCCATCTTCCTCCATTTGTCATCATCAAGTATTAATTACTCAGCTTCTTCACGTACACCTCCCGTCTCCATCCCTGACTGTAGCGCGGACGTTATTAATCCCCGGTTGACTCCCGACGCCAGCTCAGCATTATCCTCGTTACAGATGGCGATGGAGATTTCATCACCGTTGTGCGCCAGTGAGTAAAAAAAAAAAAAAAAAAAAAAAAAAGTGGAAACACACCAGCCCTATTATTGTTTCTTGGCAGGGGGGCCGTGTTGGTGAACGGCGATGGGAAGATGATGGATTCTTTTAAGAGTGATCCAAGGTCAGCAGATACTGGAGAAGGTTTATAAGATGATTGTTGAGATCTTTAATGGCGAGCTATGTAAACACCCGGCTGTATATCCTCACCTACTGCTTTCCTCTAAAGAGGCATTCACTCTCTTGCTTTCTTTCTTTCTCTTCTCAAACCTCAAACTCAAATCCGTGCTTCTTGCAGCCCCAAATCCTTTTGTCTTATTGCCTGCTAGATTAAACCCAATTTCTTAGCTTAAGCATATTATTCCAAATCCTCCAAAAATGAACATCAGGGCCAAACAAGTGAAGGATTTCAATATTTCCATTTTCAAGCTTTGAAAACGTAATAATTCAAATAGAGTGTATTAAAGTGATTAAGTCATTGAAGGGAGGCTCAAGGATAATAAGAGAGTTGCTTTCCAGATCCTACTGGGCAACATGTACGGTCTAATCTGACAAATAGCCGCCATGTAAATACGCTTTCACCTTTATTCTACTTACCTTGACGTGTCTTTATCTCCTATTCTTTATTCTTTAAGCTCAATGTGTTATACACTTCATTCTGTATGTATTATGTATGAGCAACAAGCTGAAAGAAACATCTACTCTGCCTGTTCCCTAACTCCCTACTCAGTTTGTCTCAGATATACAGGGATTTACTGTAAAATTGATCTTCACACAACTGAAATAATATTTACCCAGTTTCCCCCAATCACCTGGCATAATCATCCATTTGATATCTTCCCCAGACTCCCAATTAAATCGTTTTTTGTTTTTTTATTTTTTGGGCAGAAACACAGTTGCTATTCGAGGAACCACTTTTAAGTATCAAAATGCAAAGAAACATATGAACATAAATCAAAAATCTATGAATGCAACCAATAATTAAGGAACTGGATTTGCTTCCAATTTAACTTCTGGAATGATGAAGCTGGCAGGTGACAGAACTCACTAAATTCAGCTAAATAATGAAAGATAATGCTTTCATGAAAGCGATACTTCACTGGTGGAAACATGAATCTGTATTGAAAGTGGGTGATATACAGTATGTAGTCAAAATGTAAAATTAATTTAGAATTTGGTGCCTTCTTGACTGAGAAAAGGCAGTTTTTTTGGCGCATGTGGATGGAATATAACAACTCCCACAATGCACAGCTCTGCAGGCCACTCCCACTGACCATTCAAAATCAGTTTGAAGACCTTCCGCTATTCTCGTTACACTAGCGCCTGTTAGCATGACTCCAATGACACAAAATGACAATTTTTGCATCATCAGAGGCTCTTTTTGAGAATAGATACGGAATACGGAAAATGAGGGAATGATGCACGACCATTCAAAAATAATACCAGGTTTCTACTGATACAAAGCTTAATGCAAAAGGGTGAAGTATCCCTTTGAGGGATACAAATCCACTTCCTGTACCTTGAACTCCAGCTCCATGCCGGTGACGTGCTCGCCGCTCTCCACCTGCGCCAGCTTCTGGATGTAGGAGTAGAGGCTCCGGGCGGCCACCTCGGTGTTGCCGCAGGCGACCGCCTCCAGCAGAGCGTCGTGGATGAAGCTGTACTGGTCCTCCGTCTGCACCATGTAGTTCCGCTGCGAGCGCATCAGCGTCACGTGGCCGTAAATGTCCACCGTCTTCTCGTGCTTGATGCGTTCGAGCATGGCGTCGATGACGATGAAGCAGCCCGTCCGGCCGACGCCCGCGCTACGGGAAGGAGAAGAAAGAGAGTTTGTTTAATAGAAATTAAATTCTTATATCTAGGATCGTATCCTCTGCGTTGCTACTTTATGAAGTCGAAGATTTGCTACTTTATTATAGAGTTTGCCGTTGCTATGACAACAAGTGAAAGCTACCGCTAGCATCTTAGCCCAACCGCCCGATCAATAAACACCCATAAGATGACAATTTGGCCTCATATAAATAAAACCAACAATAACCATCAACAGCCATCACCCTAAGGACCTTAACGAGGCGTTCTCACACGCTGTGATGTATTAATTAGAAAAATAAATGCGTACATTCATGGGAAGTTAGCTAGCATAGATGGCGGTTGTTAGCATCATAATAAAGTCGCAAATTTGCAACTTTATAAAGTCACAAATTTGCAAGGATTTTTTCTCTCAGCTCTGTTTTTATTGTATTTTCCTACAGTGGCGCTAATACGCTGTCATAACTGTGTGTAATTTACGGTTTAAAAATTGAAAATCCTGAAATAAAAAAAAAAAATGATGAAAAGAATTAAAAGATTATGCATGTCCAGGAATGCTTGTTGATTCATTGTGGTGTTGCATTTTAAATAATTGTGTGGGAGAGGATCCAGTGAAAGCAAATGAGGGGAATACACATAAAACAAGCGAACATGACAGCTAGAACAACAAGGAGGACAATGATGGAGACTGAGAGGAAGCAAGCTGTCACATTTCACTTCTATTATGTGGCGCTTTGGACTTTTCTTCTTATCTTGACAAAAAAAAAGAAGAAGGAAGGTTTCAATTTGAATAAGCCATATGAGAAATATCGCTTGTAAAAGGAGGAAGGGCTAAGGAGCAGAAAAAAAAGATAGAAGGAGAATCAAGAAAGATGGAAAGGGATTACTGTGAGGCTTTTCACAAAGAGGAGGGGTGGGGGAGTCGGAGAGAATAAAAGCACAGAAAAAAAGGGATGCCGTAAAAAGAAAGATGATGTGACCAATGGAGAAGAGAAAAGATGGAGGATCTGGTAAGAAAGGGAGCATGTGTTTGTATAATGTGTGTTATGTAATGTATAATAGCAGCCATACAGGAGCCCTGCCATTCTGTTTGCTCATGGCTACACATACACACACACACACACACACACACACACACACACACACACACACACACACACTACGGGCAAGAATGAAAAATCTTCCTTGTGTGTCGGTTTAGGCATCGAGCTCACCGCAGGGAACATAAAAACGGTCGTACTCCGGCACAGAAATTCCAGCTACATAAAAGTTTAACAACATTTTGTATCTCTGAGCTAAGAAAAAAGAAGTAAGAAGAATATTTTAACCAACCCTAACATTGCTACTGACCTGCAGTGGGCGATGATGGGTCCGGCGTCAGGTGGGTTGCAGGTCTTCACCCTGCGGAGGAAGGCCAGGAAGGGGGTCGGGTACTCTGGTACTCCGTGGTCAGGCCAGGCCGTGAACTGGAACTGACGGACCTCCCGCTTCTCACTGGAGCCGTTCTGGAAAAAGAAATAGAAAGAGAGAGGTGGGGTTGGACGCGGTGGTGGAGGGACTAAGCAGGCAGTTTTTATTCAGTCACACAACAAAACAAAACCAAAATGTGCTGCTTTCGCTACATAGCTAGAGACACGGTTCACTGCATTTTAAGGGTTATGCTACAATGAAGGCTGTAATTGACTTGCCTTTGATCCAGCTAACCTACCGGATGCCTTTAGTGAGCCCCTACAGAACATGTAGAAACCATTGACTGGGTCTGACTCAACCTACATGGTCAGGCCTGCACAATACAGACCTCAAAGCAACGATCTCATTAAGCCTCAATATCTGCTAAGGGGAAAAACAAATGGTCATGTGCACACAGGTCAAGATACCTTCCCTTGTATTAGTTTGCACAACTGCATCCTACTATCAAGCATGACAGGGGCTGTGTTTTAGGATTGAAACCTGAGAATAGTGTGGCAATATTTTTAATTAAATATCATGTTTGATTCAAGGAAACAATCCCTTTGTAGCCTGTATTAATGAACCACTGCTGCTGTGCTCTCTGAAGCCTGAAAACTACCAATTTGGTACAGCTACCTCTAAAGGGGGACGAGTGGTTCCACCCTATAAATGCATTTTTTTTTTTTTTTGGTGCAGTATCGCTTGAGAGGGCCTACTTTTCCTTAAAGGAGACCCTTTCACACACGCAGAGCTGATCAGATGGAGTCACGGTAATATAATAAGGACGATCATTCCTATACTGAGCCGTACAGGCATCGTATCGTCTCGCTGCTACAGACACAAGCAGCGAACGCCCACATTACACAGCCGTCTGTCAGCCTCAGCCTCAAACTCCAAGCATCAAAGAAACAAGCTGGGAAGGTTTTAGAGAAGGAGAAGGAGAGAGAGAGAGAGTTCTCCCTCGCATGTTTCTGCCCTCTCCTCTCTTTCCTCTCAGAAGATCCTCTAATGGAGGTACTGTTTGCATTTCAATGCGCCGTTTCTGCTTCCCTGACAGAGGGATTTTTTTTTACCCCCTCCTCGCTGAATAAATGAATAAATGAGTATGGTAATTAAAAAGTAAACTGACCTGAATCTTATTTTCCCTTTATTTTCATTTGGACATTCCCTGTTTCAACAGTAGAGGCAGGCAGCAGGGATGTGGTTTTCGGTTTCTTTTCCCCGTTTAACTGATTAGCCCGGTTAAATTATACATTATTAACTTCCCTGCTGCCAAGTATGCTACTACGAAAAATAAAGCTGAAGGTTAAAATGTTATTTAAGTTGTTGCAGTCAGATAGTGAAGAACAACTGATGAAAAAGTTCCATGAGATCAGATGATGTGAAAAAACTACAACACCGACTGCTTCGGCGCCCTTAAGGTAGGCTGATCTTTAAGGTGGATTCTCCTTTAAGGATCCCGTCGGTAGATGTGATGGAGGCTGAGAGCAGCATAATGTAAATGTCCCTGAATGTCAACCAGCCAGCTCTAAAGCACCGTGGCGGCTGATATATTCTATCTTTACCATCGCCGGTTTGTCATGGTTGCTACGACGACGCTCCTGCGAAGCTACAAAGTCAGCTGTGACTCGAGCGTGGCGGTATCTGGTTTAAGAGGAACATTTTTGGAAATGTCAAATCCTTCCGAAGGCGGAGTCTCCGCTATGCGTCTTCTCCCGGGTCGTTTTTTTACACGTGTATTATTTTCCGTGTCTGTATTTACATGCATCTAATGTGTGTGTGTGTTATTCGTGTCATATTTATGCATGGGAGTCATTTGTGTTACATGATGTGTGACCTTCTCTGCATGTTTGTGTAGGAGTGTGCACGTGAGGTTGCAAGTGCAAATGCTTCACCTTTTTTGTCACTCTCCACTCTATCTCATTCATCTCACCTATTAAATATAATATATAATATGTTCGTCCTTTTTCGTATTATTAATATAAATTTTTTTTGGTTGCTTCCTTGTTATTAGTTTCTCTGTCTCGTCTTTTGACACGTTATATTGACATATATGTATGTTCACATTCCTCACTTTTATTGCACCTTAAAAAAATAAAAAAATTGTGCTTCAGTAATTAAGTTTGTGTGTGTGTGTGTGTGTGTGTGAGTGTGTGTGTGAGTGTGTGTGTGGGCACAACAGCATGAGAGCCGTCTGCCAATTATGTATATCGAGTTTCTCTTCTGCTCACTTTAAGCGCTCCAATTTGGCAGAGACACATAAACAGATGATCTACTGAGGAGAGAGAGAGAGCTCAACGAGGTAAAAGTGGCGGACTGGAAGGACAAAGCGGACGGAGGGTTATATGTGTGTGTGTGTATGTAAAAAACGGCCCGTTTATGCAGTCATTCTTGCTGGTTTCTTAGTGAGAAAATGGAAGACGGCGTTGGTGTACATGTGTGGGAGAGAGAGAGAGAGAGAGAGAGAGAGAGAGAGAGAGAGAGAGAGAGAGAGAGACCCTACCTTGTGTAAGGAGAAAGTGCGGACACAGAAAGTGGCCAGTTCTATGGTGTCCAACAGGGTCACTTGGGTCATCCCATAGGTTTCTGTGCCGCGGCTGGGCCAGTACTGGTCACACTTAATCTGGAAGTAGAAGAGAGAGACATGAGATACGTTACATTTGTATTAAATGGTTTCGACACTTGTGAAATGATCAAAACCACGATTGTTCTGACATAATAACATGCTCGTAAAGCGAGCCCTCCTGTGGATTCAAACTCCGGGCGGCGTTGAAAGAAACACCGTTTCAAATCGGAGAAACAAACGCGGCGCAGACTCGACAGAAACGCCACCCTTATAGCTTCCTTCCAAACCTACAGGCATCTTTTCCCCACGTCCTAAAACATCCATATTTAATATCGGTGTGCTGTTAAATCGGTTGCCAAAACAAAAGCCTGATAAATTGTGAATTATCGCAGAACCTCACGTGAATTAACTTCCACATGATTTAGCAGTGACTTAACATTTTGTATCCTGTCTCACTTTCTTTTTTTTCTACAGTATATCTAAAAAAAAAAAAAAAAAAACCCAAACCACAACAGCTGCTTGCCTCGTCCCCTCCCCTGTCAGCTCCCGTAATGAAAATTCATTCAATATGGGGGTGTGACGCGCCGGTGGACATCGGATGAGATGTGACAGCTAGTGAGGGGAGATGCGCTGCTTTTCTCTCCCATTTCCTGCTCGAGCTGACACTCAACTTCTACCGCCCGCTAATCCTGATCACGTTTGACAGCAGGGGGGGGGGGGACGTCGGAACGGCGGAGAGGTAAACAATCGGAAAAAAGGGATAGAAGGAGGGGAGGATGAGTGGAGACACCTGGAGGTGAGAGAGCCTGATGTTGACACAGGTTTGCGTTGACAGGGTGAAACCTCGCGGTTGGCTTTTTGACATTTAGACAAGTCCACTCCTTGATAATAAATAATCCATCCTTTAAACCAGAGGTCTTCAACTTTTACAGACGTTGGACCCCCACGGCTTATAGTGACAGATTCATATTTTAATTATATAATATTAAACAAACAGGAATATTTAATATTTGCTTAATATAGGTATATATTTTTGAACATTTTTGGATCAAATGCAATCACTCTGGCCCAACTGCAGTAACTGCATTATTTATTATTATTAATTTGTTTTGCTTAACTGTATTATATATATTATTATATAGCTCATCACTCATAACAGAAAAATGGCTCATAAGGAAAGGCATTTTTGAAGTAATGACTTGCTGTCACTACGTGGAAACAGATACTGATATCAAACTGTCAAACGCTCTGAGAGACTTGAACAGCGCCAACATGCTTTCTACTGATTCACCGCCCGCGCTGCCAATTATTCTAAAACGTTTCCCGTTTTGTTTTTTCAATGTGACAGTTAGTTGAGTTTTAAAGTGCTGCTGGTGCCTTATGCCATTCATCTTTTTTTCCTGTTATTTGCCAGAATTATTCGACAACTAAAAAGTGGCCACTCCAATGGGCATAAAAAATTCAAATAAGATAAAAAATAAAGTTGACCTGTGCGATGACACCTTGATATCTCCTTCCGCCCGTCTGGGACTAAGCCTCTGTGCACTCCATGCACTTTTAATGCTCTTCCTCTCTCTACATACGGTCGTGGGAGGCTTCCGGTCACAGGTTTCGGTAAAAAATGTGGCACCCGGTTGCAGAAAATTAAATTTTAGCTTTCCTGCACTGTGCGCTGTAAGACTTTACTAAGCTCTCGGTTCTGTAGGGAACAAGCAACAGCTTGTCGTTTTCACTGCAAATGAGGAGAAAGAAGCCAGAGCCAAGATGCTCCCGGTGGATCTGCAGCTTACCCTATCAGATGTGAATAGGTAGACGGCTCTATAGTAACTCTATTTCATCACCCTCCCCTGTTACTTTCACCACCACATTCACATTTCTTCTCTTCTCTGAAAGCGATCCATCTCAAGGAAAACGGGGGTCTGACTTCATAGCGATGGCGTTCAGGTGTGAAAACTGGGGGAAATCGCTGCCATCTTCAGCAGTTTCTTGGTACTACTTGGTTATTTAAAAGAGTCTAAACCAAATCCGAACTTACCCGTGACTTCTCCTCCAGCCGGGTCATCATGACCACGGTGGCGGCTCTCTGCTCCCACACCATCCTCCAGAAGTCCCCGAAAGTCTCCGGTAGCGGCCCCTGGGTGGCGATGTAGGCATTCTGCTTCCTGTAGCCGTCGATGTAGTTGGCGTTGATATAGTCGCTGCCTGTGATACCTACATGGAGAGCACAGGAAAAAACACATTTTTTAAAATATCCTACTTTTAATGGATTTTCCTTCGTTTTAATCCATTTTCTGTCTTAAGTCTCTCTGATTTATTTGCAGGATTTTGTAATTCACAGTTCACACACTCGCTAAACCCTGTCTCCCAATCCATGAAGGTGTTAATATTCTAGTTCCAGGGGGGAGAAAACAAGTACCTTGTAATGAGTTCTCACACCTCTTTTTGTTGAAACAAGTGAAAATTGGCAAGAAAACTCCGGTTCGTCCAGAGAGCAGCGGATGTGTTTTAAGTTCAGTCAGGCGACTCACGTTTTGAAATGGTTATTATAGCGGCAGAACATAGTTATAGTGTTTGGCCTCATCCCTCCCCAGATATAACCACACAGAGATGATGGGTGGTGAGGAGTAAATATCTAAAAACCCCCTCGGAGCCTGCAGGTGGATGCTGCATTGACAGCCGAGAGGGACATGATTGTGTCAGCTTTTAAATATTATTCCTGCTCAATAGATCTTGGTGCTTGGTTTAGAAAACAACATTTTCAGACATAATACCAGAATAAATAAGCTGTTAAAACGGTCTTGCATCCCTCCCCCTCCTCCTCCGCTACAGCAGAGCTGCAGGAAACATGGCTGCCTCAGTCACAACTTCCCCTACTGCCCTTTTTGTCATGTTCTATTTCGTCCTCGGCTAGTTCTGCCTCTGTAGATATGTCGTATACCAGCTTCCGTCTGATTTACCACCACCAGCACCAGCACCAGCACCACCCTGGATGGAGCGTGCTTGTAGATGGAGGATCGCGAGGGTGTAAATCAGCCACTCAGCCACAACAGCCAGGAGGTTGATCCAACCACCATCCCTCTCAGCCCCGCCACCGTGCTTTGTTGCACCTCGGTCCACTAAATCTAGCAGTGAGGAACGCCTCCACGTTGCCGGGTGGACAAATGTGGACTGGGAACATAATGACAGTGGGTTGGTGTGTGTGGTATTCTGTGAGATCCTTTAACGTGTCTCCAAACAGCAACGGGACACTTGGAAGCTGGAATATGTAGTTCCCTGCAAGGCTCCATCAGGATTGCTCACGGTACTGTGCTGCATCTCGGAAGGCAAGGTGTCCGATCATTTTCAGTTGTTAGAAAAAAAAAAAACATTTAAGCCAACATGTCTGTTTTTTTACGACGCCGTATTAAGGCTACTGTGAGAAAGAAAAAAAAAAGTTGCAAATTTGCGAGTTTCTAAATATATATAGCCGATATAAACAAGTTGGATGTTTGCCGTTGCTATGACAACAAGTGAAAACTACCGCGAGTATCTTAGCCCAAACACCCTGATCAATAAACACCCATAAGATGACAATTTGGCCTCATATAAATAAAACCAACTATAACCATCAACAGCCATCACCCTAAGGACCTTAACGAGGTCACACATTGTGAAATATTAATTAGAAAAATAAATTAGTATATTGGAAGTAAGCTAGCATAAATGCCGGTTGTTAGCATCATAATAAACTTGCAAATTTGTCACTATAAACTCTATAAAAACTTTATAAAAATGGCAAATTTATGACTATTTTCGTCTGAATATTGGCGCCATCTCTCTCTTTTTTTCTACAGTGGCCCTAATACGCCGTCGTAGTTTTTTGTTAATTATTTTTCTTTCTTTTTTTTATTATTATTTTGTGTTGGATATATAGCTCATATTCTGATTTGGATAATGACTGTTTCACACAGATATATGAGCTTTATGTAAATTATATGTAAATAAAACGTGATAATCTAATGAAGGGGCAGGACATGATAAGCTTAGCTTCCTCCTGTCCCTCCTCAAACTTGTGAATGATTTTATTGATTCATTTTTTTTTTTGTCTTTTTCATATTTCTATGACGTATTTTATATCTTCGTATTTGAGGAAAATAAAGATCAAATCAAATCAAACGGGATCATCAAACGGGATAATGTGCTACTAAGGTCATCGTGTCTAACACTGAGAGTCTGACGTTCGTTTTCATCAACTTCCACAAAGAGACTCCAGTGTGACGGATTATATGGGAGGAGAGTCTCGTCTCTTTGACTGACGTCTCCTCACTCGAGCGACAAACAGTGAAACACTTTAGTGGGTTCGAGAGAGGAGACGCAGGGTGGACAACAAACCAGACAGAGAAAGAGAGAGAACAAGAGAAGAAAGAGGAGAATGGAAATAAAGGGAAAGAAAGAAAGAGAGAAGAAAGGGGGAAATGTCATTAAAACGGATACCACGTCGTACAATCCGACTGCGGCGTCTTGACTTTAGTCATAGCTAAGTGAACAGAGAACAGCGCCGTGCATGAATTGTTCTACTGCTGCGACTAATGGCAAAATCACTGCAGTGTAAAATAGAAATTTCAGACTTGATTAATTTATGTATTTATGGACGATGGCATTTTTTTTTCTTCTTCCTTGGGATAATTTTGTTATGCGTGTTGTCGCACCACTCAAATTGGCCTGAGATGTCGAAAAAAAAAAAAATGTAGTCGGAGTCGGAAAGAGGGGAGTGCTGTGGAGAGGAGAGAGAGTTTGGCAGTAGTCGAGGAGTCTGGAGGAGTCTTCTGGTGATGCAACGCCAGAACAATGTCAGTAGTGAAGGGTGACTACGTCTGACAATGTCCTTTGGGAGTCGGGAGTCGGAGGGGAGGGAAGTATTTCAGGCTCTTGGATTTTCCGTACTGTTGTCTGTGGGCAGCTAGAGGGAAGTCAGATGTGATGAGACACTGGTGAGAGTGCTGGGTCCAGAAGAAATCAAACAGAGTCAAAATATCAGACAGTTTAAAAAAGATGTATAAAACGATAATTTTTCATGAGGTAAGAAAGGAGGGAGGGGAATGTAAAGCAATCTGATGGGGGTGATCATTATTATTATTATTATTATTAATTTCCTTTTTGCTAAGAAAAGGCAATCATGTAAAGTAGAGATATATTGTTTTATTCTTAGGATGGAGAATGGGTTTATGTTATTATTGTAGTGAAGATTTTGTATTAGTATAGAATAAGCATAGTGCTTATTCCTACTCCTTTTCAAACTTTTATTTACAAATTGATGTTGATTTGTTTTTACGTTATTATGGTCTATCTTGTTATTTTTCTTTAAAATCTATTTCATTAACTCTAACTTTTTTTTTTTTTAAATGTTTGAAATAAAGTTAATTCTATTCTATTCAAAAGTGAGCTTAAACAAGTCACCACACACACACACACACACACACACACACAAACACACACACACACACACACACACACACACACACACACACACACACACACACACACTTAAAATTCACTGGTTCCTGCTGAACTGAATCTGAACTTCACACACTATAAATTATTTAATTCAATTTTTTTTACACACTTGATTCTATTTTGCCTCGTGTCATTGTGTTCTCCCGCAATAATGATGCATTTATTCGTCTTATTTCAAGGACTTCATTGTATTTAATGCATTCTGTTCCGCACCGTTCTCGTTTTAGTCTTCACCGTTTAATCCCATCCGCTCTTTTCCAGTATAAATTCCTAATTACTCAAACCGACTCTGTAATTATGAGGATCTCCCAAATGATCTGAGCTCATCTCGGAGGCGGCGGCGGCGTGAGTTCGGATGTGTGTGGATGAGTGAGCCTTACCCTCGATGGGAGCCAGGATGACGCGCGAGTGGTCGTAGGCGATGACGTTGGCGTAACGATTTTTGGGCTTGTTCACCTCCAGGTTGGAATGTTCCCAGGTGAACTGCTGGCCTGGATCAATAGACTGACAGGGAGGAGGGGGGGAGAGAGACAGGCAAAACAGGGAAACACAAAGAAGAAATCATTAGGGCCCTTGGATGAGCTGAGCAATAACAATATGACTATGAATGTTATCAGAGACGCGGAGAGAGGGAGCGAGAGATTTCCCCGAAGGAAGAAAAAAGAACACGCTATCATGAAAATCTGCTCACCGCCTGGTTTAAAATACTCGCTGCACAACACAGCACTTTATCAACATCATTATATGTAGCGGCTGTATAACGACAAATAACATTATTGATGAAGGAAGTGGCCTCCCCCTCACGAGTGGAGCGAGGCAGGGGGGGGGGTGGGGGGGGGGTAGTCACCTCTTTACAATACGAGAATCCCAGATAAATACTCTGTTCCCTTGTCGGGATAATTAAGTATTCCATTACACTTGGCTGTTTGCTCATGGGCGTCTGGCGCTCTGTCGGTGTGGCTTGAAGGTTATTTGCAGTTATGGCTTCAGGATGTAAGGGTGGGGGGGGGGGGGGGGGGCTGAGAGGATGTAAGGGTGGGGGCTGAGAGAAACCGAAGCTGAATGAAGTCCAACTGGAAACCTGATCTAACTCTAATTTCC
>NC_139920.1:22670937-22774240 GCF_963514095.1 Eutrigla gurnardus | reverse complement strand
CCAATTTTGCAAGTAAGCGCACATATTTTAGATGGACATATTTCATTTTGCAGAAGAAATATTCTAACTTCTGTTTTCCCGCCCTATTTCCTGACACAGGGCTGGATGCATTACAGCATGTTTTGAATGTTCGGTTTTTTGTTTGTTTTGTTTGTTTAGCAAACAAAATCACATTTAGGTGGTCAGAAGTTTTGATCACCATCAAAGGGGAAATATACAGGGTCGCCCATAAAGTCGGAATAATTTGCAAATGTCTTGTCTTTTATGACATCAAACAAATGTGATGCATGAATTAATTTCACCTGGGTGATTGGGACACATAATGTAATCATTGCACCTGGTCAACACTGGTGATTACTGATGCATTTAGGAAGAAACAGAGGATTGTGTCTGAAAACACAATATTCAAACTTTATGGCTGACAGTGCATTATTGAAAATGTCATGTTGAGGCTATGAATATACATTTCTGATACTTCATAATTGCTCTAGCACGACCAGCTGAAAGAAAAAAAGATGGTAAAAAAAGCTATTTCCCTGGAGGAAAGTAGGGACACTTTTGTCTGTCTTTGTTTTGGTGGGAAAAAAAAACGTGTGACCTTTGAACCTTTGGCCAACTCACCTCATATTCCTGGGACAGCTTGAGGTTGTCGTTGGCCTTGAGAAGTTCTGTGTGTTCAGCCAGCTCTGAGATGGGGATGGGAGGATGACTCATCATACCTGCTTGCCAAAAATAAAATAATGGAGAGAGAAGTTCCACACAAGGGGAGAAGAGAGGACAGAAAGTTTGTTAGAACGGGGACACGCAAGTTCAAAACGTGAAGAAAACAACAACGACAAAAAACAATTATGGGTGAGAATGTGTTGCTTACACAACAATGGCAGTCTTGGGGTTTTAGTGGTGAGGAAGCTTGTGCAGAACATGGTGAATGTCACACACACATCGTAAAAGAATGGTGATGTTATAAAGCACTTGATCGGACCAGGCCAGAGCTCAAACACAGCTGGGCTGGTTGTTTTCTAGAGAAGCCGGCAGCAAAATCGCACACCCACGGATGAAAATTATCTTAATTCCCACAACGGTGGTGATGCTGACGGGTAGAACGGACCGATGGGGGACGTGTTGCTGAGTGAAGCGTCCCGAGGCATCCGTCGTTTTTATATTAGCTTGGGAAATTAATCAAACGTGACACAATGTACGTTCTTGATGTTGGAAAAACTCCCTCGTCCTCATTGAAGATAATCAAAAGTAACATCTGGATCATTGATTATAGAAATATGGCTTTACTTGAAGCAGATCAAACAAATTCAATGTATTTCTCATTACCGGTATGTGAGTGAATACATATTATTATCACACTCAGTCTTTTTGTATTGTACTGTCACTTTACCTTACTGTGTACTGTGTACAAAGTCTATTATTGTTATACTTTGCATCTCCTACTGATGCTTTTGTTATTTGAACTTTCCCCTTTTGCTGCTGTAACCCAGGAAAGTTCCCCACTGTGGGACTAATAAAGGATTATCTTATCTTATTTATTTTCAGCAGCATCCTCAATAAAAAAAAAAAAGAACGAAAGATGACAGAGATATGAAACTTCTGATCCTGGATCAGTCCTAATCCATCCAGCAGGTTTACAATGCTTCTCTCTTTTTTGTCTGTTGCCTCGATAAAAAGGCACTTCTTCAAGAGCGGAGCCCTGACCTGGGGGCTCATGGGAAGGGAGGTGGGAGGTGGGAGGGGAGGTTTAGGGGAGTGTGAGTGTTACTGAGTGACATAAAGTGAACTGCTCCATTCCATCCAGCCAGTCCAAAGCAAGCGGGCGGCTGTTTCTACCCTCTCTAAACATCAAAATCACACAAAAAAAGCCCTCTCGGTTACTACTCGCCCTACATTCCCTTTCCAAACCGAGGAATTCACAGAAAGAAATAGCTTTTCAGTTTTGGGAGGAAAAAAAAAAAAAACGGTTGAGATTTTTTTTTTTTTTTGGCTTGATCCGACATACAACATTATCAGCGCACTCCAGTCGCTAATCCATTTAGCAGCATAATGCCGGGGCCATGTAATGGAATACGGAGCAGCCATAGATTGTGGCTCCGTCCCCGCGTGCCGACCGCCGATGCTTTATGCATTTTTTGAGCAAAAAAAGAATCTCTTATCCCGCTGAGGTCAAAAGTCGGGTTGCAATCTCTTCATACGTAAAAAAAATAAATAAAATTAGAGGCTTTAATTGGCCGTGCAAAATTCGCATAATCACATTAACCCTACTTACATTTTTAAAGTTTCTCACAACGCTTACACTATCCCCTCAATGTCAACCAGGGTTCAGGCCGCTCTGCGACGCCCCAGAGAGGCAGAACTCGGCTCTTCTGCGCTGACATGTCTTCATTAGTGATGGTCATTTATTTTTACACTGACAGAAACAATGCGGCGGCATCAATTACATGAAGATTAACACAGATTACAATGCATGTGTGGGACAAATGGAGATGACACCGGACGCCGTGACATCCTCCAGCGAAATGGATGGGACACACCGCATTAACGGCCTACTTGACAAACACCCACATCCTTCTTAATGATCATTTAAATGATGTTTACTGAATTAATAGCTGTCTTCTGTTTTCTTTGTCTTTTTTTAAAGCTTTTCTTTTTTTTCCTCAACTCCTGGAAGGTATTAACTTAAATTACATGAAAGTACTTGAACAAATCTGTGTGTTTATTTATTCATACTGTAGTCCCTCAAAGTGTTGTAGATATCAATCACTTCTGGTGCAGGAATTCATCGAGATGAGCGTCAAGTAGAAAAAAAAATATTTGTGCAAATTTAATTTGGTTGTCAGTTTGCTTGCCTGGAATTCAAAAGGGAAAGGTATCCGACAATATGAGGGGAATACATAAACGCGTATGCAAATGAGGAGGCCGCACTTCTCCTTGAGAGATGGGCGGGTTGTTTGAGGGTAGATCAAAGAATGTGTGTGTGTGTGTGTTTACTCTGTGTGTATTTGTGTGTGAGTTACTGATATACTCAAACTCCATCAATTCCTTTCAGCTTGTGTTTACTGCCCACATTACTGTCTGCATGTATAAGTACGTGGTACGGCTGTAGAGATATACAAGGCCAAAGTGTTTACATATACATCCAAATAAAGAATGATGCACCGCCGGGGGGTTGGGCTGAAGGTTAGACACACCCGTGTTTATTTATCCCCTAAAACTTTGGCAGAATGTTCTAGGAAGCTGGTACGAAAACTGCTTAAATCCATTATTTTACCCCCCTTTTTTCCTCACATTGCCTCTCTGTCGACACAACGCTTTACATCTCTATAAGTTGTCATGTTTTCACAGCTAAAACCAATCTGTTTGTGCAATCATTTCTCTCTCTCACTGTTCTTTTCCCCAACAAGAACCATTTGTTATGTTCTCGAGTCAAATTAGTCGATCGTGGCTGCTTTTCCTCTCTCGTTCATTTTGTCGTCTCGCAAAGGGAAAGATTTACTTTCAAAAACGAGGCTTTTTGCTGTGACCTGTGCTCCGGCAAAGTCACTCAAGGGCAAATGGATGTCCCCCCCCCCTAGTCTAAACCTCATCCTTCTCTTCAACTCAACCCCCCTCGCCTGAGGCTTTTTTTGCTATCCACTCACAGACTTCCACTTTTTTTCCACTGCAATCAACAGCGTGATCAATGAACACAGAAAAACAAACCGGCCATGTCTAATTACACATTTCCAATCCCCCCCCCCCCCCCCCCCCCCCCCCCTCCGATCTGCAGTCGATGCACCCAAGAGATATATAATGATTCTATTTGATAAGTCCAAACAGTCTCTAGTCTATTTATGATGTTGCGTATTACCATATAAAAGGGAAGAAGTCTGTCTGTGGGTAAGAAAAAAAAATAAAAGGGGGAAAAAAGGAAGGAGGTGGGAAACCATGCTGCTGTTTCTGCTGGATGATCCTTTTGCAGCGAGAGAGAGAGGGGGGGTGATCAAATGTCGAGCCATTGTTTGCCACCACTTTAATTAATTCTGCTCGTTATCTCAGAGCACAGAAAAGACCCCGTTACTTCAGAATGGAAATGGAGCAGTGGTGGTGAAAGAGAGAAAGAAGGGAGAACAATATGAAGGAGGTGAGGAAGAGGGGAGGGCAGAGAGAGAGAGAGAGAGAGAGAGAGGGATTGGAACAGCGATTGAAACGACTCTCAACCATCTCTACATCAACAGAAGTGATCGCGCAGGTTATTTATGCATGGTGGATTAATGCACAGCCAACAGCCAGAGTGAATATCGTGACTGACATCCAATTAAAGAAAAAAAAAAAAAAACAGCCCAGTATACCAATAGAAACCAGCATCAAAATTAATTAGTGCTGACATTTTTTGCTGCATAACGTGGAAAAAAAATAAACAAATGCAAATTATGTATTTGTAAATGAAGGCAAGCGAGCTTGAAAAAAAAAAAGAAAGAAAAAGAAAGCTGGTACGCAAATGCTAAAAGCATAGAGACTAACTTTCATAGTCAAAATCTGCTTCACTCTGAGGACTGCTTAGACCAGAATCTGTAAAGAACAGCAAACATAAGGGAAAATGGTTTCAAAAGGGTTGTAATGCAACAGAAAAATGAAAACCAAAAAAGTGTGCAAAATGATAAAAGGACAAGAAATAAAAAACACAAAGGATTCCCTTTCTTTTTTTTACCGATGACTCAGTGCCTTCCCAGGGAGGCCCGGATGGCAGACTTGAATCCAGACTGCCACACAGACATTTAAAAAGTAGGGCAAACATTTTCCGATCCGATCAGCTACAGTCCTCCTCAGGAGCAGAGCGGTTAGTCTCGGGGCATCAAACCCCTCCTGCCAGCCGCATATCATATAGATCAGGGATAAGAAAATTGATTTGCTATCGCTAAGTTTCCCAGGAGGAGCCCATTGACTGAAATGAGAAAGGGACAGAGAACGTAATGAGGACTAAATCTGAAAGGCGCCTTTGTCGGCGGCTCAGTGACGAGACGACGCCGCCGGGAGTGAAAGGTGTTGGAAAAGTGTGTCGCATTCTCGGCTGACAGCTGATGGGAGTCGGAGCGTGGCGATAGCTCAAAGTCGCATTTGGCCCCAGAAAAGAGAGAAAAGTCCTCCGAGGCCGGCGGCCAGCGATGCTTGTGTCTGGATAAAAACGTGGGTCTCCACGGCTGTTCGAAGCAGAAAGGAACTGTGACATCAATAACCGGACGTGCGGTCGAAGCGATTGCAGTTTGATAGGATGCTGCCAACCTGCCCGTCAGGTTAAGGGAAATAAAGCTGATCTCAGAGCAGCAGCTCAGTGATAGAAAGATGATGAAGAAGAAGAAGAACAAAAATGGTCGCATCACCCAAAGATGGCAATTCTGATAAAAAGAAAACAGATATGTTCCAGACCCCCCCCCCCCCCCCCCCCCAAGAGATTATAACGTAGCAAATTTTGTCATAGCCGACGTAAACAAGTTGCTTGTTTGCCGTTAACAAGTGAAAGCTAACGCTAACATCTTAGCCCTAAGGCGTTGTCACACATTGTGATGTATTAATTAGAAAAATAAATGCGTACATTCATGGTAAGTTAGCTAGCATACATGCCGGTTGTTAGCATCGTAATGTAACTCGCGAATCTGCGACTTTATAAGTGACATTTTTTCTCTGAATATTGCCCACCTCTCTCGGCTCCATTTCCCCCCTACAGTGGCCCTAAAAGGCCGTCGTATGTTTACACATGTTTAAATTTGGTAATTTTCTGTTTTTTTATTTATTTTTTAATTGTATTTCTAGTGGTATTTATTTCTTTGCTTCCTAAATTTACTGTTTGGGTCTTATTTAAAAAATATATATATATATCATGTGAAGCATTTTGTCTGGAAAAGGTGCTTCATCAAATAAACATATTTTTATTATTATTATTATTATTATTATTATTATTATTATTATTATTATTATTATTATTATTATTATTATTATTATAATAAATGTTATTATTATGTTGAGGTGTGTGAGAAATGGAAAGCAAGGAAATCTGGGGCAAAATGAACCATTTCTAATATGAACTATTTTCTACCAAAATAAAAGTCTGGCCCCAAAAAGATAAAACGAAGAGGGAAACATTGATGGAACATGATTTTTTCGCCGGGTTTGCGTTGCACTGATGCAGCTGGGAGAGGACGCGGAGCGTAGACGGATGAAGACGTCGAACATCCTCCCCTCCCTAATTGATTTGTGACAATGACTAATTAAAGCTAGCAGGGGGTTCTCTGATCTGCTGTCTCCAAACGTCATTCATCGCAGCGGGAGGGAGGTGCAGGCGTGTCTGATTATGTTCATGCAGAAGTATTGAGGAGGAGGAGGAGGAGGAGGAGGAGGAGGAGTGCTCGGCGGGTGTCTGTGGTTTTTTTCCCCGAGTGTGTGTGATGCCGTTGATTTCTTTGTATTTTATTTTTTACACACTCAAACCTGGAAGTCTTCCAGACGGTGTGAGTAAGTGCCATATGGGATAAAGAGAAACACAGATGAAGAAGAAATAAATAGGACATATACCAGAAGAGCAAACCTGAAGTGAAAGTCGGAGTTCACCCGTCTTCTAATTTGTGTTTTTTTTTTCGTAATTGTTGCGATGATCACCGACTGCTATGGTTTATCTGCTTTTTCAACAGCAAAGCCGGGAGAGTGAGGTATAAAGGGAAACAAAACACCCAAAAAAAGTGGGGAAAGAGAAGAAACCGAGGGGGAGAGAAGATTGAGTACTTGTAGCAATAGGGGGACTTAGTCGGAGATAGACAGTAGATATCCCATGAGTCGTGCTGCTTCATTACTTTGGCCCCATTTGACAATTAAACCCCAGGCACCGATGGGAGATAATGACAAAAAACGAGCCACTCTGCGCCCCCAAGGAGTCATGGGTTGTCACTGCGCGACTGTCACATGACCCACAGGCTTGAAACGCTAACACACACACGCACACAATGCACACACACTTTCTGGAAACGCATTAGCCGAGCTTAGCTTATAGGAAGCCTAATCAAAAACATATTTTTTTTTGTTCACCATAGGGGGGGTCACCGAGCACACATGGCCGATTTGCGGCATATGCTCCGCCGGAGAGCGAGAGGGCCTCGGATAAGTGCACTGGGAGTATGCTCATTTGAACAATGGTCGCTATTAGCTGATGGGGATGTTCACAAATGCTCACCGGCCCACTTAATTGGGCTAAAATGTCCATTCAAATTAAATTCCCCGGGTGCAGAGATAATGACATCGCCCAATTCTGCGGAACAACGACAAGGGGCTGTCGAACGGGGGAAACGCTCGTCATGTACGCCATGAAGAGGAGTCGCAGCATGCCTTGGTGAACATTATGTAAAAGTGAGATTGTTACAAGAGTTTCTATTATTTAAGGGAGCGGAGGAGGACAGACGAGGGCACGGTGGAAAAGTGCTGGAAGTCAGAAAGACAAGTACCGGGAGCGGGCCATTATAACCTTCATTACAGAGCCACTGATAGGGCTCGGAATAATAGGCTGGAGAGCAAATTGAACTTCCTCATTTCCACGTAGAGGGATTTGTGCATCTCTTTTCATCCTCTTCCTCTGATGTAAAGAAGTCAGCGTCTTTTTCTCCGAGATATAAACTCAGGCAGCACGCCTGGGCTCCCAGAGAAGATGAAGAGAAACGCTTCATTTTTTGAAATCCGAGCCTTTTCATGAAGCGGAAGACCGGCCGTGGATGACAGATGGATGGCTGAGAGACAACTCGAACGGGAGGCGAAAACGGGGGGGAAAGAAATGAGGGTGGAGAAAAAGGAGGGATGTGTTTATTCCACCTCTGGAGGATTTGTTCCTCCTCAACCCGTCGGCTCGGGCAGAAGAGAGAACAATGCATTGGAAATACAGTGCAAGTTCCTCGTTCCCTCTGTTAAACTACCTGAAGACAGAATACAACCCAAACCATCTTCAGCAAAACTAACAATTAACCACGATGCTTGACTGCAAATTAGGTTAGATTTAATTCCCCCTTCACCTACAGATCAGACCTCATAACCTTTTATTTTAGACATTGGGAACTTAATTGAACCAAAGACAACACACACACACACAAAAAAACAACTAATTGAGAGTAATTACAACAAACTAGCTCACAGGAGGCCAACTAACAGAAAGGCAGACCCGATAGATAATGGGTCTGAAAAAGGGAGGCGGGAGGAAGATGGAGAAGCCTTAGAGGATGGGGTTTGGGATCTGAAGTGCTCAGCTGTTAACACCGGGCCTTAGCTCAGATGAACACCGGACGGAAAAGTAAGACAAAAGACAAAGCAGGTAAAAACCTGGGATCACTTCAAAACAGGATTTCTTTTACTGCATAACAGACATATATATATATATATATATATATATATATAAATAGTTATATTATAGCTGTTATCTGTCTTTAATGGCTAATGGGGACATGGCACACACACACACACACACACACACACACACACACACACACACACACACACACACACACACACACACACACATATGTAGTTATGAATGTCAAACAGAATGATGTGGGAGCACTTCACAGGCATAATTCAACTTTAGTTAGTTACAGTTGCATCATGTGTTGATCTGTGTGTGCATGCGTGTGCCAATGTCACTTGCATCTGCTTTCGCTACGCATGTAGGTTTTATATGAAAACACATGAGGGCTTTTCACTGTAAATACATAGTGTGGGGTCTCCTGCAGGTGTGTGTCCTTATTTGCCCCACAGTAATATAATACAGCAGTTGGCCAAAAATCTGACGGCCAATAATTGTATTTTGTTTTTTTTTTGCCAAATTTTTAAATTGGCTTTCCATTTCAGCAGGTTCCATTATTAGGATTTTAACATCCTGCACAACGTTAATGAGAACAGAAAAATATGAAATATTTTCGTCAGATAAAGATTTTTTCTTGAAATTTCACGTCTTTTTCTATAACTCTCACCATTGCACCATGTCCATTGCACTCTAAAAACACCTAGTCAGTATTATTATTTTTACAGAATATTTACCTGAACTGTAAATGAAGCGAAATCAGGCAGATTTCTCTGCAAAATCAGTTTTTTACTGAAAGTCCAGTGGGGGAAAAATATGACTGAACATGTTGTGCATGAAGAGTACATCAGTTTAACTACATATGATGTTAAATATTTTACAAATACAGTGTGTCTCTCCTGTACCTTGGGTCTGGAAGTTGATGCGTCTCATCTCCACCGGGTCGGTCGGGTGGTGCGGCGTGATGTCTGCGTTGTTCAGCAGACATTTCGTGCGCGGCTCTGACTCTTTTCTTTTGCGGCTGACAGAGCAAAAGACAACGAAAACGAAGAGAAGAGCAGGAAGAGGGGAAGACGTACAACAGCAAACACACAACAACAAAAAAAAACAAAAACAGAATAACTTTTAGAGAGCAGCAAAACAGTCACTACTACAACAACTAAACTGGGTCGAGGACGCTCGAGTGGAGAAAACCCCGATCACAAACAAGAGGGGAGAGCTGAGAATCCCTGTTATCAAGTGAGCAAAAAAAGTCTCCCTTCGCCTTCACTAATTGAAGGCGACTTTATTCGCTGAGGCAGGCTACTTTGTCTTCCCCCGTAATGCAATAAAGTACGGCTAAACCTTACCTGTCAGGTTTGCTGTTCCCAGAGAAAGCAATAGGAGTCAAATAAATATATAAAGATGGTGAAAACACAACACACACAAGGAGAAAAGGGAGAAGGGAGAAGAGAGATAAATCAATAAGAGTGCAGTTTGAAATTCACAGGGGTCCCTGCTGGGCTCGGACAACGCAGGGAGATAAAGTTCATCAGCATTTGGAAGAGGGGGGCGTGCACGGCTGTACGTGAGTGTGCACGTGTAGAACAAGTGAGTATTCGATGAAATGTGAGAGTGCATACAGACTGTGTCTGTGTCTGCATCTGTGTGTGTGTGTGTGTGTGTGTGTGTATGAGGGTGCAGATACAGATTGGAGAAGGAGGGGGGGGGGGGTTTCAGGGCCAAGGGCAGAACTGGGCAACACTATTCACCGGGGAGAGATGGAGAGATGGAGATGGGAGAGCGAGGGGGACAGAAAGAGAAAAGAAGAGAGAGAGAGAGAGAGATCCATGAAGAGATGTTACTCTCCCTAACCACAAAGCCTGGAGGTAAGGCAAGGTCAGACAGTCAAGGATCATCTGACAGTAGCAAGCTGTAGTTGTGTTGCTCACACCAGCCCCCCCCCCCCCCCCCCCAGCCCCCCCTCCCCTAACAGAATTCAGGGATCTTCCCCGGTATGTAGGGCGACCTCGTACTCTAACATTCAGTTGGGACTTGCAGTCACAGACACTAGAGCTACACCTAACTGTACAACAAATATAAAGTGTAGACATCTGTTCAAAGGCCCCAGGACGTTGACAAATAGACCTATAACAGGAGGAGAGCTGCCTGGTTTGTTAAGTTTGATGTCCACTGTTACATTATAGGGTCTACTCACTCCTGAGCATTTATTAATAGCATACAATTTAAACTAATTAACTAACATGGGCAACATTAGAATTTCACCTTTATTGGAGCATTCTTCCCAGGATTAATAGGTGTTTATAATTTAAATGTATACCTATTTATATACGCATCTGTGATTGATTCTTATTAGTCATTGAACACCATCTCAAAGAATCTCCTCCTCTCTCCTTTCTCCAAACCGCCTCAATTCCCACAACCATCTTTTTCACACCACAACGAAAAAAAAGGGCTCTTAAAAAAGGGCTTTACATGCAAAAAAAAATGTTCTGGGGGCTATTGAATATCATGCTACTTTGAATACAAATAATAAACCTTTTCAACATGCTCCCTAACATGCAATTATTTCCCAATAGCTCAAAACCCCTCTGTAACACTGCAAATAACTCATTCAACATCAAATGACAGGAAAATGTAATAACATGGAGCATAGTTACATAATTGCTTATATCAAGCAATGGGTGGAGCAAGGCACTAACAATGCAAAGCTAAAAATGTTCAATTCCCTGGTATCTTAATGATAAGAGAATGGTTATAGTATACTAGTATACTAACCTTATTTTTTTTATCATTTGAGGTTGAACAATATTATTCAAATGTAGGTACAACTGCATTCTCCACATAAAACAAACAACAACAAAAAACTACAATTCCCAAACGAACTCACTTTTTGTACAGGAGAATGGCAATCACGATGCAGATGATGAAGACCACGGCAAGGACTGGGCCCACCACCCATATGAGTCCATCGCCAGTCTCGACCGGCAGGGGGTCCATCACCATCTCGGGGGTCATCACCGTGTCGGTGTACGGGCTGGTGGCAAACATTTTCTAGAACGGAGAGGACAGGTAGACGTTTATATATGCACTAAGGGCTGGGAATCACAGAGTAACTCACGATACGATAATATCACGATATTTTTGCCCACAATGATGATATCGCGATTCTGCGATACACGATATATTGCAAGAAATCATCTACGATTTGCGTCACAATATTTGTGTATCTGTAGGAGAAAAAACACCAGTTAAAAGGCAAAAGCAGGAATTAATGGTATACTGTGTTTATTCGCTGCATTGTGGTCCAGAGTCTTATCTTAGTCGCTCTTTAACAGACACTGGCTGAACATGTCTCCGTGTGACATCATTCCAATATAGACATAAACTCGAAAAAGGTGTCATAAAGTAGTGACTCTGGTGAGGAAGTCATAGGCTGGTAACAGGCTTAATGCATGGAATCAGTAAATAGCACATACATATTTTAATAAATAAATAATAAAATGATTGGTTTATTCATTTTTTAAGATCGTTATTTGGCGCCAGTGTATCGATAATGTATCGCAGCAGAAAGTATCACAATATATCGATATTTCAATATATTGTCCCACCACTAAGGAGACGCACGAGACGAGTACCTGAACCTACCAGCAGACGCTGGACAAAACATGAAAGGTGTTGGATCCAGACGAACAAACCTGAAGTTGACTTAACTGTGTTGAGCTGCTAACTCACCCCCGTGGCGTTGAGTTCAGCCAACAGAAAGAAGACGTACTCCTGTCCGGGTTCCAGAGGCTTGTTCTCACAGCTGTTCTGTCGGTAGTCGGACCCCACCGTGAAGCTGGGGGGTAGCGTCCTGAAGCAGGCCGTGATGTAGGGCTTCCTCTGGTCCTGCTGAGCCAGCTGACGCCGCGAACGCCGCTTTGGAGTCACCTCCCGCAACAGCTGATTGATGTAAACGGGCGTTATGTGTTCATTTTTTTCTTTGCAGTGTTTACAACATCAGTCCCTAATGCATCGGCAGATCTCTTTACAAAGACTAAAACTAGAGAAAACCTAACTCAGGGATAATGTTTTCTGTCAAAATGTTTGTTTAGAATCTGCGGATTTGTAAAGAGCAGATTCAAAGACCGAGCGAGAGAGGCAGATGCTTTCATGGAAAAAGAGACACACAAAATAATAATGTGCCATCAGTGAGTCAAAGTCTCTTAATTCTGAGAACTATGAGAATAAACAATTGACTGTATAATAACTAACTGACTGAGATCTGACCGCTCTCATTCATTTCAAGCTGCAGATGGAGGCAGCAGGCACTCAGCGGAGGGAATGTGTGTAATCCCAAATCCAATAGGCATGGCTGCTGTTGATTTGGTGCTGAAGGTGACCTCAAGCTATGGTAAGAATGGGAGACGACTGTGTAATTCTCTCTTCTGCATGCTCGGGGGAGGGGGGGGGGATAAATTAGCATAGCTGAGAGACTACTTAAGTGTGGGTTGTGCGTGTCCATGTCTGCTACATGGTGTGTACAAAATTGCACATGCAACTGTTAGAAGTTATGTTGTTAAGTGCCTCCCAAAAAACACACAATTATAAAAAAACATAACTCTGAAGGTATGATATAGCCTCTTCCTATTACTTATGATTCATTCTGTTTAACCAAGTGCATTTGATTAAACCTAATCATTTCTATTGTGCTGGAATAACCTCACACATTTGTTTTTAACATTATCCTACCTCTTCCATGTCCATGTCATCGGGGTTCTTCAAGTTTTTGACGGTTCCCGTAGTCCTCTTGAGCGGCACCACGACCACATAAAAGTTTCTGGAAGCACCAAAATGATTGTTTTATTCACTTTTTTTCTTTTGTTATTATTTATTGGATACATAGCTAATATTCAGCTAATGACTATTTCACACAGATATATTAGCAATATGTAAGTGATACGTAAATTAAAGGTTATAATGTAACGAAGGGGCAGGACATGATAAGCTGAGCTTCCTCCTGTTGCTCCTGGAACTTGAATGATTTCATTGATTTTATTCATATTTGTATGACGTATTTTATGTCATGTAAATATTGTACTTTGTATTCAAGGAAAATAAAGATCAAATCAAATCAAATTGTATGGCTGTTTAGATGAAAATGATGAAAATTTAGGGTAATCCAATCCAATACTTGCGAGGAGTCAAATTCAGAAACCGTGAGATCTCAATCTGTATCACTTCACAAGCATCTATGAATACCGGGATTCATACTCACTTGATATCCTTGGTCTCGACCGGTGGGAAGGACATGGTGAGCATGTTCTCTGGCTCGGCGTAGATGTCCAGCTTGGGTTTCTTGAGCAGGATGAGGGGCGCCGTCCTGGCGACCACGCGGTGCCTCTGCCCGCCGTCCATGCTTTCCTGGCAGGTCACCCTGAACTCGTAGGTGGTGTTGTGCCTCAGCCCGGTGACGAGCACCCTCATCTGCCTGGCGTCCACGTCCATCTTCTGACGGTTGTACTCGATCTGGAGTTTAATCCCATAATTGGTGGATTGTTATTATATAACAAGATAATGTGTATATAGTGTTGCACTTTCTTCCAACAAATGTACTAATTGTAACTCACTAGTCACTCTGAATAAATAAACCTAAATGCAAATGCAAATTTAGGAAATGAGAATGATTGGGAGGTTAATTAATGCACTGAAATATGCAAAGACACGAAAACATCACACTTCTGTAAAATATATTTTTAATGTCAGAAAAAACTGACGAAAATGACCTGCCTTCATTTCTAGAGCACATTAAAACACAGTTTGCACTTAAATAAAATATACACTTCACAAATCAACAGATTTAAATAAGACGGCAGCAAGAGACAGATGCTTAACAAAACAGTGTAAGATACTTAAAACGCAGGGAAGGCCAGTGTAAAAAAGTGTGTTTTTTTTAAGATTTTCCTTCAAATGAATTAGTTGATATTCTTCTTTTTTTGTATTAAACTCACCGTGCATTTGTATGGAGACCTGCTCTCAGAAAACTTCCATGCAATGACCACTGTGGTCTTGGTGGCCCACTTGACAGTGAAATTCTTTGGAACATCTGTTGAGTGGACAAACGCAAAAAAAAAAAAGAAAAGAAAAGTGTTTTTTTAGTATATCGAATATGGAGAGAAACCAAGGAAAGAGAAAACAAAAGATCCATTGGTTAAAAAACAATGTCGTTCCCCTGCAACGTTGGAGAGTGAGTGTAAAGGTGAGCTGCGATTGGCTGTGAGAACGCAAATTGGTTAAGACACACAGCACGTAAGACTCATGGTACGACAGAAACCCACGGAGCACAAGGAGGGGTGTACCCGCTAGCTAGCCGTCATGGGTAGTGCCAACCCATCTCAACACGGGTCTTTGAGCCGATGAAACCACTTGAAGGTTTTTAAACAAGTGAACCCATGTGATCCCAGTGCCCAACTGGTCCTACGCCTCCACTGAGTCTGGGTTGGCACTGCCAACATGCTGCCAGGCGGCGGGGGGCGTAGAGACAGACTCAAAAAACACAGCATGCCAAACAGTCCCTTAGCAGTGCATCTGGGAGGGGGGGGATGCCATGCCATACTAACTGCCCCACTTGAAGGGACAGGCGGGCAAGGGGAAAGGGGGGGATTTAGGAGAGGAAAGGGAGGTGAGGAAGGGGGGAAATCTCTCAAAAACCCAAAACCTACAAAAATCAAATAAAAAGAACCACAATATCTGCTTCCTGTCATCTTAAGAATAGTCCAAACAAGACGCTTGGAGTGGCTGGGTTTGACTGAGCTCCTACCTTGTTTGGAAACTGGGGATGTGAGATGGCGTTAGCTGCGTGAGTGTAAAGGATGACTGACGGGAAGTGTCTGACCAAACAGCACTTACCTTGAAAGTCTATGCTGCTCTCCTCTCTCTCAAAATGACTGACTATAACTTACTGACTTGGGTTTACCTTGTTTTGGGGTTAGTGAAGTGAGTATCCCACGGCAAACAATTTTTAAAGTGAATATTTGTTTTTCTTTTCTTGAGGAGAAGTGGAGGTGGTTGAAGGAAGGGGGTGGGGCAAATTTCATTTTTTGGTGTCGTTGCGGATTTCTTTTTTTTTTTTTTGGCCAATTTCCATCCCCCTGCCAACTGGGTTGGGAAAAAGTAACAGGCAAGCCCTACCTGTTGAGTGAAAAGCCACCGTCCGATACTGGATAGGCGGGCTGTAGGGCCCTGGACCTATACTGGTGTGTGCACGTATTTTCACATCGTACGCCGAGTTTGGTTTGAGGCTGTTGAGAACATAGCTGGACTGGCCGGCGGGTAAGTGAAGCTCCGTCGGTGCTCCGCCGGTACCGGTCTCCTTATACGCCAGAGTGTACTCCGTGATCACTCCGTTCCTCTCCGCCAGCACGGGGGGAGACCAGGACAGTTGCACTGAGCAACACGTCACGTCGGAGCCCTCTTCCATTTGAGGGTATCCCCCCGGCGTGTTCTCAGGCACGCCAAGCTCTACCACGGCCTCCTCCCCAAAGCCCCCCCTGCTCTTGGCCGAGAGTTTAAAGAGGTACGTGGCCCCCCGGTGAATGTTGCCCATGGAGTACTGTCGCTCTTGGGGAGCGAATTCCAGCGTGGCCAAAGGGGGGATGTCTTTGCGGCCAAACTGGAGCCGGTAACCCTGCAGGTCCATGCCATTGGTGAGATCCGGAGGGTCCCATTGAACCATAGCCGATGTCTCGGAGTTCTGAGCCACTGACAGATAGGGCAGACCGGGCACTGTAGATACAAAGAAGAAAACACATCTTAATGTATATGCTTTTATGTAACCATGAATATGTTAATTCAGCAAGGCAAACAAATACGACTATCCTGAATATAGACAGATTACAGAATGATTTTTAATTTCATCCCCATCCATCAGCAAACATAACCCCAACAAACTGAATCCGACTGAGTCGGATGGAAACGCTCCGCAGAGGCTCTAAATTCATGAGTAATCGCTGTACCCATTACCATTTCATGATACATGTAAGCTGTCAAACTCGCTGCTGCAAAGCATCACTAAAAGTTTAAAAGCAGAGAACAGTGCCTCTCGTAGCCGTACGAGTCATCCCTTGTTGTAAAATGGATGATCTATGCTTCGGGGTCTAGACACCATTCTTCAGAGTGGCCCAGTTTTTTTTTTTTGCCGTTTCTCATGGATGACACATGTCTCATCTTAACTCCCCTTTTAAGGCCCCGTCAGTGTGATACAGGCAGGCAGCGGCGGTTACCGGGAAGCCTCCAGTTCTCAAGTTGCCGTCAAAGCTTTGTGAGACTGATTCTCACTTGAGCCCCCCCATCTCTCCGTAAATAGATTCCATCTCGACGATCTCGTCTACGTAACCTCTTTCCTGAGACATACGAGGCTGAGTCAGGACAGATAACTGTCAGATATAAGGTTATTTTCTGTAACCTCAATTTAGAGATCAACTCACGATACGATAATATCCTGATATTTTCGCCAGTGATAACGATGATATCACGATACTGCGATACACAATATATTGCAAGAAATCGATATACTGCACAAAATCATTCCAATATTGCCATAAACTGGCAAATAGGCCAAGTGGAGTCATGAAGTAGTGACTGGTTTTATATCATTTATATCAGCACCAGTGTATCGATAATGTATCACAGCAGAGAGTATCACGATATATCGGTTGTCCCACCACAACTGTGTGTTATTTCACTTGAAGCAGACAAGATGGAACCTTTTGTGCAATGTGAAGTAAATATGATTGTTGTAATAAGCTGTTTAGCTGCTCACCAGTTTATCTGTGTTTTGTTTTAAAGGAGGATTCCTTCTGTTGACCATGTGGAGCGTTTTCATCATTGCACCTTATGGATGAATTCTTATTGAAACCTGGATGCCACAACTGAACCAACTTCTTCCGCTTGACATTTATTTGGCTCTAATTTTATTCTCATGGTTTATTTGACTTGGTAAATTTGACTGAAGTGGAATTATTTTACTTTCTAAGAAATGGGAACCCCAGAGTTAAGGGAAAAAAAGAAAGCGTATATGAGAAATTACTCTGAACAGAAAATCTTTAGAAATATACTCTATTGATTTTTTTTCAGACAGTGGTCTTGTGTGTTTTTTGTTGTTTCTGGATGTCTTATTGTTCTTATGTTGAGTCTCCTTGTGGAGCCTCATGAATCTAGTGAACCTGAGAACAAAGTAAGCAAACTGAACTGTAAGATCTTGGGTCTAACACATTTTTAACAGATGCGGATACCTTTGATGCTAAACCCAGGATCAGCTACATAGCTCAAAGGTTACATATTACAAGTGTTACGGACTCAAGCTCCAATCCTTTTATTATTTTTGCATTATAATACTGATATAAACAACAGCATCGGTTTATTTACCATTATCAATTTCATTTCACGCCTCTATGTGAGATTATGAGACTGATGATGAGAAGATTGGCTCTCTCTTTATATCATATCTGATTCTTGCCAACTGGGTCGGCAAACTGGGTCGGCAGCAAATTGGTTGGTCCTGGCAGTGAGAGCTTTCTCAGCATAAATTAAAAACGCTGAATAAGCTGAATACAAACCATTAACTCTAGTTTAATGTGTAACGTACAGTTGCCATCGTCATCACTATACGTTTGTTAACCATTGCACTACAGCATCTATCCATACAATGCATGTCTTGTTGCGCATCTGTGTGCGTCTTTGTGTGTGTAATCACATGCATGTGTTTATGTGTGTGTGTGTGTGTGATGGTATACAGTACAGCCGGCTCCGGCATCATCATTCCACCTGCATACTGAGCCGTTTGGCTTTTTGCCCAGAATGGACTTTAAGTAATTTGGAGGAGCCTACATTAGTCTGAGGCAAAAAAAGCACTCCTTCTCAGAGGAATAGCAATCTTTGTGTGTGTGTGTGTGTGTGTGTGTGCCTACGTATAGTTATGGCCTGTGGCGAGATGCAAGTCTTATTGTGCTGCAAGTAAACACACACACACACACACACACACACACACACACACGCACAAAGCAATCCACTCTACACGGTCTACACCCTCCGCTCATATTATTCATTTCCGTTTGCTAATGGTCTTCGTTCTGAGGGCTGTGACTGGAGGAAGACGAGGGTCGGTAGCTGGACGGTGGTTTAGTCGGCCGAGCCCTTTTTGCCGGTAATGGAAAGGCGGGGGCGCCGCGTGTCGGGGTAATACTACCCCGGCCACAAACTATAGCTCAGCTTGGTGTCATTTAAAAAGCCCACTATGCTTCCGTGCTCACCGCCAATCAAGGAAATAGAATCAGAGGTAATGATCCTGTGTTTGTGTGGGTGTGTTTGTATGTGCTTTACATTCAAAATGCTTCTGTTTCTAATCTCAACAGGCTCCCCAAATGTATCCATTACAACCTTTGTGGCCCCTGAAACAGTTTTTGTTATTTGTGCATAGAAAAGAAGGATCATGGGTAGTGAGGAGGCAGGAGATTGGTGGAGGGTGGAGGTGTGTGTGTGTGTGTGTGTACAGTGTATTTGTCATATATTTGTGTGGTGCTACAGGTGATGAGAGAGAGAGAGCGAGAGAGAGAGAATGAGAGAGAGAGAGGGCATGGGTGAGTAAAGGGGGGGTGAAAATGTCTAAATGAGAGATGATGGGACGAGGAGCAATCTGCTGTAAAGAGGGGCCCAATAGGGATATGAGAGTGTGTTTGTGTGTGTTTGTGTGTGTGCGTGTGTGAGTGATTCGGGGGTTCTTGGACACTTTGATTGTCCCTATCCTGAGCTTTCATTTCTCTCCCCTTGCACACTGCCCCCCCCCCCCTTCTCATTTCCTAACTTCCTCCCCCCGCCGTCCAACCCGCCCCACCCGCCATCCCTCCTTTTCTACATCCATTTCAGGGTCGACCCCGGCTCCATCCCTCCTTGTGGGCCTCCCGGCACGATTCCCATCAGGCCGCGGTATTAACGGCCCGCTGTTGACACCTACTCAGCCTGATTGAGAAAGGGGGTGATCGGGTTTCCTTCTCATTTCCTCCCTCACTCGTGCACACTCGCACCAACATATACGAAAACAAAAATATTGCTCCTTTATATTCAGTTAAATTACCCGTCACCTAAGATGTACGTTTCTCTGCTTTGAGCAGCAACAGAACAAAAACAAATCCCCCGCTGATTAACTTACGCATCTACAGCCGCCCTAAGGAGACTTAGCATACTAGGAATATGGGGGGGGGGGGGGTTAGGAGTTCTTTTACAACCTCAAAGGTCACGACAAATCCATCACTCTCCCTTCGTCATTTCCCCCCTGCTTTTAATTTAGTCTTCTTGGTGAAGGAGTGTGTGTGTGTGTGTGTGTGTGTGTGTGTGTAGTTCATGGAGGGGAGTAATTGGTAAGGTAGGAAATGCCACAGAGTCAAATTTGCAACACATTTCTCCCGGCCCATTTGCTACAATGGAAGCAACCGAGAGAGAGAGAAGAGACTTATTGCATTGCTGGTTTCTCAAGGGACTAAAAATAACAATCAGGAAGTTACTAAACACACAATGAAGGGATCGTGCCTGATGTTTTCACGTCAGCATTGGAATAAGTATCCACACCCTATTTTCTTTTAACAACACACACACACATGCATCTCTTAAGCATCCTTTTACAGGATGCAATAATGAAAGTGAAGTGCTGTGAGGTCGGGGGACAGGAGTATGTAAGCTACTTGATCAGGGCAGGATACCTTATAATTATATACTAATATCTCTGGTGCATGAGTTCATTTGAGGCTATATCTACTCTGACTTACTACAAACCACTTTACAACGAGCACAAATAAAATGTCCCCTATGATAGCTGCCAAATGATAACACTTCCAACATTAATAGAGTACTAAACACACTGTACACTATTAGCAAGTGGACGATTAAGCTACTAAGACATTCTCTTGGGGAGTTTCTTGGACTTCCCCAAATGTTTAATTTTTCTAATATTTCTTTAGGACCAGAGGATCTCAAGTTAGTGGTGATGGGTATTCCACTCCATACTGCAGGCTACCTATAGAGTGTCATGTCTTTGTTTTGAGTGTATTGATTGGTTACTTCTAAAATGTTCTTATTATAATGTGTATTTTCCATTTTCCTGAACAAGGGGGAAAAAAAAGAAAAAAAGGAGGGTTATTGATTGTTGCTCCTTTCAGCTCGGTGAAAAACTCCACAATGTGCAGATGGGATGGCAGAATAACAATTTCAGACACAAACATTTTAATCTTTTGTCAATAAAGCCTCCCTTTGGGTCCCTCTAAAACATTGTGTGAGATTGGCTATGGCTAAGTCTGTTTCTCAAAGCAAGAGTATGGAAAGGTGCTTTTCATTCACCAAACAAAGACAGTCCCAGTCACAGAATGACGGTGTCTGAGACTCAAAAATAGCTGCACAAAAAACATATATTCTTGTGGATGCTCTGTGATAAACCAAACTACCAGCAAGGTTTGGTTGAACGTCTGTGAATGATCATTAAAGTGACTCTAAAACATGCTGTATTATTGTCATCATGCTCTATATTGATCAGTTTTTAGGGCATTATGTTTCATAAAAATAGTTTTAGGAGGTAGTTGTTCACATTAAGTACATGCTTGTCTGTAAAAAAATATTTTAAAAGCTTTTGTATAAGTTTTGTGTGTTTTAAAACACATATATGCAATTCATATGGAAGAATATTCTTGATTTATTTAGTTTAACATTTACATGTTATGATCAGCTAACAGAGCATAAAATTGAATTAAAATGAAGGGCTTGTTGACTGGCGCACAATCTGAGACTGGTCTCTGTAAACATATGATCCTAATGTATAATTTAATCAACCCAGAAGTCCCATAAGGAGTGGAGAGCCTGCTATCCAATGAGCCAGAGGTTCTCAGCTGACTGAGGCTCGCCTTCCATAAGAGAGAAAAACAGAACATGAGCAGCAACCACACAGCTAGCTTTCAAAGAGGCTTTTTTTGACTAAGTCGTTAATGTTGTGATGACTTCCCGTTTCTCCTTTTTTTTTCCTGAGGAAATATTAATTTGGCTTCCCCCAACACATCCCGGGCGCTTTGTGTTTAAGTGTCTCTGGAGCTTCAATGGTTTTAGCGCCTCATTTGACAGGATTTCATCACATCCAACACACTGTGCTGTCGGCTCAGCATCGCCGCCTGCCATTATGAATCCAAATTTAATGCATTCAGGGTCGTATTTCTTCACCGCACGCTTTGAAGCGTTTACTGGTGCAGGGTTTTCTCCCACATCGTATTTTTATTTAAAAAAAAAAACTGATCCATTTTGTATCACTGCATCTGAGGGAAATGGAACTAACTAGTGCTGGAAAACACGTTTTTTTCTACTTGATGACGGTGTTGGTATCTGGAAATCGAAATTATACTTTTTGATATGACATTTTATGTGAATTATTGAGCACAATTAAATATAAAAACTAGCTTCATACATACCCCTCCATTTATACTTGTATCTTAATATGTTTATATATTTGCTTTTCATCCCAACTCCTCCCTCAAAACAAAACGGACAACCACTTCCTTTCGGGGTGAGGCTTCTCTCCACCTCTCACCCCCTTTCCCCCCTTTTTTCCATTTATCTCGGCCCCCCTGGCATAAACCCATTCTTTACACTTCAATAATAAAAAGGAGCTGCTTCCCTCTGAGGGACAGACAGAGTGCTCCAGACTGGCATATCAGTCAGCGGGCCCTGACGGGAGGATGCAGGGTGACAGCGCTCACTCAAGCCCCCCTTTGGCGCCGTCACACTCCCTGACACCTGTAACACACACACACACACACACACACACACACACACACACACACACCTGCCAGGATGTGAGGAAATGTGTCGGTTTGCGAGGAAGGAATCACTGGTGTGTACCTGTTTTGTTTCATGATCGGCCACAGTGTGGGCCTGCATTATGAGTATGCGTGAGTGACTAGGTAAGTACGTAGGCATGCATGTGTGCATGTTGGCTCTCGACGGAGGTGGGCGGCTATCGCCTCGCACAAAACGAATGCTCCTATCTCGGCTTGATGCCTTGAATTCTCTCGAGGAAGGCATCAGGTTTAGATCACGTTCGTGGCAGCTAAACCGCCGGCTTCC
Source organism: Eutrigla gurnardus (assembly GCF_963514095.1). NCBI lineage: Eukaryota > Metazoa > Chordata > Actinopteri > Perciformes > Triglidae > Eutrigla > Eutrigla gurnardus. The sequence goes on along the minus strand of NC_139920.1, from coordinate 22,751,793 downwards.
AACTTGCATGCTTACCGCTGGCAATACAGAGGAAAAAAAAACTAAAACCTGGAGAATACAAGGCTTTGTAGTGCGCAGGTATAAGTCCTCCAGTATTTTATCCTTAAAAGCTCAAACCACGGACCCAACGGGGGTTTTCAATCCCTAAGAATCCGTCTGAAAGGTCTACCCTACAGACCTCATGTGACCTTGATCTCTTCAAAATCTTTGCATGGACTTCTGAAGAGTTGACATCAACTCGACTAAATGAACTGGTCTGGTATCACGTTACACCTCACAATGGTTAATTTGGGCTCTGGATGAAATTCAGTCAGTTGAAAATCTGTAAAGCTGAAATCCTAACATGAATTCCCTTTGATGAGGACGTATGATGCACTTAAATAAATGTCATATACTTTCTAAATCTTCTTCATAGGTTTGGATCAGTGAAGGGATCCCCTCAATGTTTGCAACAACAGCTGGAGGGCAATGATGAGGATCCACTTAAGCGAGGCAGCCTTCAGCCACAGGCTAATTATAGAATCGGTTCCCTGTTTCTGCCGCACGGACAAAGTTTCTGTCAACAAATCCAAGAAATAAAGGATTCATCCGTCGTACTGACCCGCCCCTTTGGTCACCACCAGTTTGGGTTTGCTTCGGGCTCCGTCCCCCTTGGTGGTGTACGCAGCCACCGTGATGGAGTAAGTGGTGTCTGGCTTGAGTCCGCCGATGACCATTTCCTGCGGGAGACGGAAGAGACAGGGACAGGAAAATGTCATAATGTGTCTTGAATTTTTGATGACCCCCCCCCACCCTCCGTTCATGCAGCTCACACTGCCTTATGCAGCATGTTAATCTACGTGGAGTGTCTCCTGGTCCTCTTTATTACTTTTCACAAAGGTATGCATTAAATGTAATGTTTTCCCCCTGTGTAATGGGAGAGCCTTCCATTAAGTAAATCCAAGGTGGAGGAGGGACATTAAGTATGTAAATGAGAGTAGCGACCATCTTTCTTTAAGCAATATTCCAATCGACAACTTGACTTTGTGATAAACGCTGCTGAATACATCCTGCCCCATTCGCCTGCACTTTTTTTTTTACCTCAGCCATTAAAGTTTCCTTGAGTCCTCTTCAAAGAGAGACTTCCGATCAATTCTAATGAATTTTTCAGGGAAGCAGGTTTGAACGAATGCAGAATGAGGTTTTTAACAGGCCGGTTGGCAGCGGGATGGGAGAGTTCAATAAATGAGCTATAAGTACTGTCTTGTAATCGGGATGGTATTCACGTAAGGCAGACGATCTGGGGTTCAAATCTGGGTTCAAATCTGGGTTCAAATCTGGGTTTCATAATAAGGGTAACTTTGTTTGTAAAATTGTTAACGGTCATCAGATATGTCATGATGAATTTTTTTGCAGTAGGTTTTGGATCATACACGGACATTATTCCAAATACTGTTTCTATTTTTCATGTGTCTATATTTAGGGGTTGCAAATTAGCCTTGGCTAGAAACCTGTATGCATGACATCTAATTTGTATTTTATATGAAACAATGTTCAATGTTTTGTCCTTCCTCAATAAACGTGATAATAATAATAATAATAATAATAATAATAATAATAATAATAATAATAATAATAATAATAATAATACTTAATTTGTTTGCATAATTCAGGACACCCAAGGACACCTAACAAATCATTAATAAAACTCAAAAGCAACACATTTAACACTTGTACAAGTAAAATCAAGTAGTAAGAAAATTAAGTAAATATTTGAGTCAATAAAATCTGGATATGGTGAAAGTTATTCCTGGTATGCTCATCTAAATAGATGTGATGTTATTAAATACAATTAAAATAAAATAACAGAGATACAAACATGCGTCACTTCTTCTTTTCTAGGTAAATCAAGGCACCACATAGAAAAACGAAATAATAAGGTTCAAGCAAATACACAAAAAAAAGTAAAAACACACACACTACCAGAGCACAACACAACACACACTGCATCAACACACAGCATGGCACAAGTAGCATTAGCATTCCAGGCACGATGGACAGTGGATATTGCATCAGCCGTCATTCTGTAGAAGCTAGCTGGGAGATAGAAGTTTCTTCCACCGGTGGCGTTCACAGACAGGAGCTGGAGGTCGGCCGGCCAGATTAGCCCAGTGCAAACTTCTGAAGCCACTTTGTCATCCAAACTTATTAAATAAAGATTGTTGTGTCGACTGCGAATCCAACCCGGGTTGATGCAATACCCACTGTTTCTACCCTTTCAGCTACACAAAAGCACTCAGGCGAAAACTTCGTACTCACATATTCAGCTGTATCGTCCGTTTCCCACTAACCCCCCCACCGCCAAAGAGGAGAGTGCAGGAGACAGAGAGCAATATTTCGTTTTGTTTTTTTAAAAAGAAAGAGAGAGAAAAAGAAAAGGGAATAAATAGGATTGTGAGAGAAGGGGGGGGGGCATTAAGAGGTTTGGGGGAGCAGAAATAGGTCACTGGTTTTGTGAGGTCTCGAGAGGGAGAGAGAGAGAGAAGCTGGAACGAGGCTGAGATACGTATATGAGGATCTGTCTGCGAGGGCCTTGAGATGCTAACATGCTAATGTGGAGCTAACAATAAGCTACAAATGTGTTTCTCCAGATCAGAGGTCTTCAAAGGTTTTCAGGCCAAGGACCTCCCTATTGACCCGGTGGAGGGACCCCCTATATCATATACAACCGGTCAATAATAATGTGGAGTGCTGCATAATGATGTATGTTTACAACGCTAATTTAGATTTCATATTTTCATTCTATTTTAACATACATCACAATTTCACCTCATAATATTGAATAAATAGGACGATTTATATTTGCTCATTATAGGTTGTTTTCATTTTAATGTGTATTTTTGGGACATACTTTGGAAGAAAAAAAGTTTGGGATCAAATGATTTCGGGGACCCCCTGCAGTAACTCTGGGGAACCCCTAGGGGTCCCGGACCCCCTGTTGAAGATCTCTGCTTCATAGCTACAGCCGGTGTTGATATTCAGTGATGGCTTTTAAGGCTTAATGATGAGGTCATTTTGAGAAATACTTACAAAATGATGCAACTAAAAGGATAACTCGGGCAGGCATTCTTTAGTTGACTACCGGTTGCGTGCATCACTCAGATCCTGTAATTTAAGATATTTAAGCGTATTCTACTCTCTGATTCGTGGTCAGCCGAATACCAGAGATGTCGACGTGACGGAGGTGGCATTTCGCCCCTGAATGGACCCTTCATTTATGTGAAAGAAAATCGATTTTCTTGATTTATTTCCAAAATTTGTCGAATGGCATGCAACTATTCTTTCCCCATGTTGTTTACCCTATTGCTTCAAGGCTATAATTTACATTTGGACGATTGCTACAGCGCACAAAAAAGTCTCCTCTTGACAGGATTCCTTCAACAAGTTTTGTAAAAAAGAAAGAAAGAAAAAAAAAAAACTCCATTGCAATTCCAGCTGTCAGTGGAGGTCTGATTTCTGGTGAAATGTTTTCATAGCAATTCATTTCATACCACCACCCACGGAATACTATAATCAGCATTTTCTTTGCGTTTTGATACGAGCACACAATCAGACATTTTGTGGCAGACGCTGCCATAAAGGGAGGGGTCTAGACATTCCGAATAAAAGCCACGAGGGCAGAAGAGGGAGGACGAGATGGGTGAAGCTTTGATTACAGTTCTTGTTGTGGTCTGAAGGGGGGGGAAAAAAGAATATTACAAGCAATACGGAATGAAATCCACGACGGGAACGGCACCCATATCGCCCTCCAATACGCAATATTTGCGACGGTGAGGATGGAGTACACAATTTGCCGTCTGTGTGAGAGTATAAAAGTCGGGAGCTTGAAATACCCATTCAAAGTTTTAATCATCGCATCGGTGCGACTGTGTTGTTTTAATCTGCTCTATTATTGAAGTATGTCAGTATCGAGATTGAAAAAAAGAGATTGAAAGGCATGTTTTGCAATTTAATACGAGCGGGAGCGGCATCGACACATGGTGACGGGCAAACCGGGAGATGGTCCTACCTGGGCGTCGGCCAGCATGACGTCCTTGATGAGGGGCAGGCCCCGCGACTCGCCGTTCTCCACGCGTACGTAGTGAACCTGGTAGCCGCGGATCTGACCGTGCTGCTTGCCCGGGGTCAGCGAACGCCACATCACCTTTAGCGCCGTGGAGTTGAGCACCTCCACCTCCACTCGCCTCGGAGGAGCCCCGGGAACTGTGGGTAACAAAAAAAAAGAAAACACACAAATCAGGCGTCACTTTCCTACACTTTCATCCATTATTTCCAGCTATTAGCAGCTCCTCATCCCTGTGCTATAAACAGACGGTGCTGTCTCAGTGAAATCGCTCCACGTACGTCACACTAGAGACGCACAGACACTTCCTGCAGCATCACATCCTACACACACGCACACACCTCCACTTTCACCCGTCTCCTCCGCCTTTTCCAATATGTGTCTGCTGTATCCGTCTGCCATCAGCGGGAAGCTCTCAGTCATAATGACAGGCCTTTATGGAAGGCCTTGCTTCCAGGCCCTTTTTCGCTGTGCTGCGGTCCGGCCCTTCCCGAGATGGATGTGCCATTAATAGAACTCTTCCACTCAAACTGCTTCCATTTACCCCGTCCACAAACACTTCAAGTCCTCCCCTTCTCCCCTAAATCACAACCCCATTCCCCCACCCCCCCTCCCCCCCAGGGATCATTCACCAATCTTGTTTATTACCAAAAATCTTCCCTACCTTTTAGCCCCGACTCCTATTTCTTTACCTGGCGCTTCTCTGTCACGCGTTATTATCGTAATGACACCAAATGTGTTTAGCCGCCGCCGCCGCCGCCCGCTTTCAAACCTGCAATTTCCCGATACTGTGTCTTTTAAAACAGGTATTTACGCTCGTCTCCACGCTTGTGCTCGTTGTACATCAGTGTCAGGAGAAAAATGCTTAAAACGCCGCGGTTAATGGATGTGAAATGGATCACGGAGAACAGAAAGCAAATGTCAGCCATCCGTCAGCCATTCAGATGTGCCGGGGACACGCCAACATCTTTGCCTGTCAGTTTATGTTTTTATTATTATTCGGCTACTTTTTTTTCCTCCTGTCATTTATTCTATCAAATCAGCTGTACGGTGTTTATCTCTTTAGTTCTTTTGAGGTGGAGTTTTTTTATATATTCTGCTTGGCCTTGTTTTTACGAGTGGAAGAAAGTGTATTTAATGACCATCTGTGCAACAAAAAAAAAATGCACTTATTTGTCTATTTATGTATTTAATTTCATTTTTGCACCCTCGACTACATTAAAGGGGATTCAAATCTCAAACCACGGCGGACACACACCCGCTGTGTTCACCTCCGTCCCGCTGTTGCCACCGCGGACGCAGCGGCCGATTCGGCCCGGCCGCGTTAGCAACAGCGCTCATAAATGCTTACGACTCTCAGCTGAGCAATCGGATACAGTTAAATGCCTACAGATAGAGGCAGGATATGGGATGTGGCAGCTATTATGAATTAAATTTGTTAGTTGTGCTTTAATAGCAACGCACTTGATTTCCCATGTGTGGTATCTCTTCAAACTGTTTTCCTTTCATACGGTTAACGCAGCTGTGTGTGAGGTCTTGTTACTTTTTAGATATTTTCTGCTTCTGGAAACCGCTTGAATACATTTCCAAAAAGTATTTGGAAATGTATTCTGATATAGCCAAGGGCACTCTCCCTAAGTCAGAGGTGTTCAACAGGGGGTCCGTGATCCCTAGAGTCACAGCGCCGGGGGGGTTTAAGATGAAATTCTGATGTAGAAATGCCAATTTGAATTATGGCACTATAGGCAGCACTACACAATATTACTGGCCCGGTTTAATAAGCAACACAATTTGCATAGATATGTAATAGGGGGTCCCTCCACCGGGTCACTATAAGCCGTGGGGGTCCTTGTCCTGAAAAACGTTGAAGCCCTTGGTGACAACAATACAATACACATTGGAGATTCACGTACCGTCTTCATCCGTGCGGCAGACGAGGGGCTCGCTCTCGGGGCCCGGCCCGATGGCGGTGAAGGCGGAGACGGTGATGTGGTACTGGGTCCACTTCTCCAGTCGCTGCAGCAGCGCCTGCTCTTCGGCGGCAGGGACCGTGGGCTCCTCGGCGGGCTCCCCGTCCTCGCCGCCACCGCCGCCTTCCGGCGGGCCCACCACCTGGTAGCGCACCCTATACCCCTCCAGGACACCGTGCTGACTCTTGGACGGCGGGGGGCGCCAACTTACCAGCAGGCTGGTGGAGCTGATGCTGCTGCACTTAATGTCTTGAGGGGGGGCTGAGGGCTCTGGTGAGGTGGAGAGGACGGGAAGGAAGGGGAGGGGGAGGGGGGGTCGAGGATGAGGAGGACGGGGGGAAGGTAGGGGTGAAAAACAAAAAATAAAAGATGGGAGAGATAAAGAAAATGATAAAAAAAGGGATAAAAAATAAGCAAAAATAGCAAAAACAAAGATGCAAAAATATGTTAAAAAATAAAAATACAATCATCAAGCAAATGTCAACATAAGAGGCAGACATGGACAATGGTGAGCTTTTGTAATAATGAATCAAGATGGCTTGTGGATATTTGGTTCTAGTACATATTTTAAGGTGATAAAAGAACCTTCATGGTATGAAGATTTCTTGTCGTGGATTACTGCCACTAAATAAAACCACTTAGCAAGAGAGAAAGTGTTGAATGTACCAAAAAAATAATTGATTCTAATGCAACAATAAAATCAAGACCTCCAGCCGTACTTCCAACAAAAGTAAAGTGTTTGTTTTTCCTGCAACATTAGGATCCAGGAGACCTTGCTCATGTCTCAACAGGCTGAAGATTTCATGCAGTGCCAGACGGGCATTGTGCATGTTTTATTTTTTCCGGCACTAAGCTGAGGCTTTAAAAACCTAAAAAACTAGCAAGCAGGTAAACCGTGAGCACTAACAGACCTTGTTTTCCCCCTCAGGGTCTGCAATTACTGCAACCGCTAAGACACATTAGGATTAATAACATCCTGTAATGTCACCAGCATAAGAATAATATTTTCCAAATGTTTTGCATCGTCTTAATGCAACTGATAAACATTTCATCAAGATTGTTATGTCCTTAAACAAAGCATTTGTCATTTTATGAGCTATTTTGTTTCTACATATAAGCAGGGAGGTAGGTGTAGTCCGTCCTTTTTTTAAAATTTGGAACAGTATGAAAGCTTTCCAACGTGGTTGCTGTTATTTGTGTCTGAAGTGTTCTTCCAAAACATATTAAAACCTACACATCTGTGAACTTTTTCTTTCTAAATCATATTCAATGCCTCTGTCTTCTAATCTGTGCCGAGCTCTTGTGCAGCTTGTGCTCATCTAAGAGAGCGGTGCTGTGCAGGGAGCGATAAAACGTTTCACTTCTCATCCAGAGAGGTATTATACGGATAAAAGGACATGTATGAAAATATTTCTTTCCAACTCGGGTTTCCTCTACCCCTCCTCCCCGGTTTCTGTGCGAGAATATTTTCCCACCTCCATCTTGGTTTGACAGACCCAGTTCATTATTACATGTTTGTCTGTTATGGAAGGTAAAAAATAGCACAATAATAATAATAAAAAAAGAAATACCATCCACATTCCACATACAGCAACTGAGGAATAGAACTCAAATTAAAGTGGAAACAAGCGGGATGTTCTCATTTCAAAAACAAAGGCTTAAGAAATAAATGATGAGCTGAAGGAGGGTACTGGGAAATTATTTTCCTCCGTAACCCGGGTGACTCGAAAAAAATATAAAAAACAAAACAACAACCCACGACAACATTTAAGGTTAAAAAAAATGACAACTCATGAGAAAACATGACAAAAAACAAGATACTCAGCATGAACGGAAAACAATAAGAACATTTAACTTCTTAAAAAAACAAAACAACAACAAACAAACAAACAAAAAAAAAAGCATTTCTTTGCATCATACGTACCTGACTCCCACAAATACTAAATCTTTAAGACTTTCTTACCACCAGCACCTGACTGCAGAGTGGGCTTACTCTGTAGTCAGCGAGCTGCAACACTTCCCCTCTCAGAAAGATCTTTTTCCAATCGGTAAAATAACACCTTTTGTATTTTCCACTCATTGAGTATCAGTTTTGGACCCGCTGTGGGTTGTCGGGAAGGAGAGTGTTGGCTCCGTGCTGAAACCAGGGCTGTTTAATACTGCTGTATCTCCGGGCCGGAGGGTCCACAAGACTGTGAGAGGGGGAAGCCTTCAGGGGGGGAAATCTCACTCCCAAGATATTCTGTTCTTCTGCACTGGGCCATGTACATTGAAAGCCATCCATGTGTTTTTTTTTTCCTCTTTAAATCCCATTTCATAGCCCTGCGCCTATGTAACTTTGTAAAGCTTACTGCCATTTTTAGAAGACACAGGAATAGAGGAAGACGGAGAGCTTATAATACTGAATTCATAAAAGTTTAACGTTTTCCACTGCAGTGTCACTGGGTAGATTTAAAAAAACAACAAAAAAAACAAAGGTCCTGACTATCAGAAAGGCCTCCTCCCTCTCAGTGAAGACTGAATGTTCCAGCAAATGGGGCAGGACCTCAGCCACAGTTCCCAAACCCCTTCTCTGTGTCCAATGGGCTTATTTACTTACGGTCTTACTGGATTTTTGAGCCTTTCAGCTTCTATCCTCCTCTCATATTGTATTTGCAAAAACTCTCCGCGTCAAGAATGATCGCTCAAGTTCTCAATCTTTGTGGCTCGGGAAAAAAAAAATGCGGATCTGACAGGGGCCGAGGCTATCGCAGTGCACAGGCATCCTCACGCCCGCAACGGTTTTAAGACCCCAGCTTTAATAAAAAAAGTGCATATCCCATGAAGGCCAATGGTGGGATTATACGTAAGAAAAACTACAACCACAAAAGAAGAAAACTCAGCTAATGCTTCACTTGAGGTTCTTTTGAAGCTTGCGTGAAAGAGTTTTCCTAAAAAGCTATTTGACAAATAATTAGTCATGTCCACATTCATATCCTTCTCTTTGACTTTTGTTGTGATGTGAAGCACTCCGGGGTATAAAGACTGTGATGTCAATACTGGTGGCATACTTAATTGTCATGACTAATTCAGATTTTAAGTGCAAAATCCTCAGTATATCAAAATGACAGGTTAATGTCTGTTTTCAGATCTTAAAACGACACAGACTGCCAATGCTTTCGCTATCAAAGTGCGAGCACATGTCGACATCGGAATTGTATTTTCATTACAAGCCCGCGGATGACAGGATGTTCGTATTTGTTGATCATTATGGAATTAACCCTCCCAATGCCAAATGGTCGCGCTGTGGCTCACACAGATATTCCAATATATCTAAAAAGCTCCTGCAATTACAGTAAGTGTGTGTGGGGGATGGGGGGTGGGTATGTTTAGCCAAACTGCTTGTTTGGCTAAACACAGAGGATTTATAATCTGCCACTTTAATTTGAGAGATGGCACTTGACTGGCTACTGGCAGGTTTCTAGGTATAATCTAAATGGGTAACAAAGCCTGACAATCCAGAGGCCTGGCTCATAGCTCATCGCAAAAAGCATGAAATTAATTCTGACGCTATGAAATGGGATTCTTATCTGGCACTCTGGGGGCCCCGCTGTCCCCTAAACGCCCACGCCCAGGGCCCCCTCTTAGCTCCTGTGGATCTGGGTAGCAGCTAGAAGAATACCGGGAGCCCTCCCAGCTCTCTGGTTGTGGACCGACTCCGGCCCACGTCTGAACCGTCTCACAAAAAAGGGTCTGAACCTGGTCTGACTACGGCAGCATACCCCAAGAGGCCTTGCTTCTGAATGAGGGCTACTGCTGCCAGCAACAGATGAATTCAGCCTGCTGTATTATTTACCGAGAAAAAGCCAATGAAATGATAATGATGCTCTTTGATGCGAGGAGTCATTCACTTAGTATTTATGGATAATAAATAGCAAATATTAATCTTTGCATCGACTTTTCACACGTTTTTGGCAGAGCAGACCCCATGACAATGGCCCCCTGGTAATGCTGCTTGGACTGAGCACAAATTCAAACAGTCTGCAAACATTTCGCATCACATGTAATAAGACAATAAAGCAAATCGCGTTGTCCGTCTTTCTTTTTACTTGGTGGGAAAAGGGTTTCAGTCTGCCTGACAAGGTATTTGGGTTGAATGCCAGGTTAAAAACGCTTCTGTGAGTGGAACACGGCGCTAACAATGGCACAAGTTGATGAAACATTGATATTGTGTGCAGCCATTGCTCCGTAATGCGTTTTGGATAGAAGGATCCAACTGGCGTGGAGTATTTTTCTTAGTGCAGCGGATCTCATTTTCTCTTGTGTATATCACCCTTAACCTTGAGGGTATTGTGTTTCTGCACGCATCATATGGAGCCTATGTGCTCTTTGTTTTCACAGTATGTCTTTTTTTCCCCCTGGTGTTTTTGCTTAAGGCTGACAGTTTAAGTTGTCTATGTTACGCTGCACTTTGAAGGCACTTGATTCAGGCTATATATGTCACAGGGCTCTTCGCTGACTTGGATGCGTAGAGTCGCTGCTATTCCTGAACCTGCATGAGGAGCCAAACAGCACACACGTCAGTTTAATATTTAACCGTGTCGTGTATAAAATACAGCTCACTTCTATGCTTCCAATTCTCTGTTGGCGTTTCATAAAAACACTGTTAATTGAATTAATGTGTGAAGGTCTTTTCAGGAAAAAAAGTTCAAGGCAGACTGAATCCCTAAAACCACGCAATCACTTACCTCAAAGGATCCAAAAGATCAAGTTATATATTGTGTTGTGGGGAATCTTTTGCTCTGTCTGACTTAGTCTGTGACTTTTCTGACCTCAGCAGTGAGAAAACCAACGGATGTCTCTCACTCTTGCTTGAGCTCGCTTGCTTGAGAAAAAAACAACGCTGGAAACTGAAAACGTCTGGGAACAAAGAGGCCTAGGGTGAAACCATAGAAATAGAATGGATAGAAAAGGTAAAGATGGCTAATTGCCCTTTACCAAGTAGTATTTGATAATCGTGTCATGGAAATGAGCACCGTGTGGGACACGATATACAAATGTGTGTGGTGGGCAGGCAGATGCAATTATCAACGTTTTTTCATCAAGTTTTCTTTTCTATCCACTGTAATTGTATGGATGAGGCAGTTGAAAGGACCCCCCCATTGAGAAAATATATCAGTTAGACTCAGCTGGTAAGGGTATGTCAGAACTGTAGTGGACTCGGGTTTGTGCAACAACCCAACAGAAAGATGGAAATAGGAGCAACCTACTGGGTGGAGTGATGTCAAACCGATACCATTTTGGATAACCCCAGAAGGTAATATTAAATAAATAAACAAATAAATAAAATATATACTTTGTTTCAAAAGATTCAACGTAAAAAAGGAAGAAGACACAAAGTGAGCAAGGAGACGTCAAGCCATTCCAAAGGAGAGCTTTTGTTCAGGGGGAACAAGTAGCAGAGAGTCAAAAACACAGCTGGAAGAGGGTGATGGAAGAGTGTATCCTATCCAATCAGCTTGCAGGGTTACCCGGTTGAGAACAAAATGCAAACACGGGGGGGGGGGGGGGGGGGGAGGAAGTCACAAACACACATCGACAGGTGAAGATGTGCACAGACACTCGAGAGACAGAAATGAGAGGCTGAACGAACACAAAGTCTTTTTTCATGCTGGGACGGGTTCTCAACAGCACCCCCGGTGGGCAGGAGTGAATGTTGCATGCAACTGGTCTCTCCTCAGTGACTCTGCACTCTGCTGCACCCAAAAAAAAAGAACTGTGAAGTGGTTGTTCCAAAGCCCCCCACAGCCCAGATATGGGGGGCAACATCCAACAAGTTGCACTGGTGGAAACAGAAAATGTGTTAAAAGAGGTCTACTCCAACCACCATGGCTCTCCTATGTCCCGGCGAAGGTCACCTGCCAGTTTATTGACAGTAAGACCATTCTGGCAACAGATGTATGCATGCAGCTTTGTCTGCAACTATCATCGGGCTCCACAAGACTGTCTCAGACCGGTCCCTAAGCCCTTAAATCTAGCCACATTTCAAGGTTCTTCATTATTAATGTATTGAATGTCAATACACATCATCGTAGTTAATCTTTGTGTGCTCTGTAAAGCCAAAAGACAAGGATTTCCTACCCTGTCACCCTAACAGTCCTTAAGCTACTGATGGATATTTGGTTGGATAAGACGTGTGTATTTTCGTTCTGTACAGTTTGCTCTACTGCAAGTTATTATATCACTCCTGTTATTTTTAGCTGGCGGGTTTGAATAATTCAGTTGTGTTCCTGCCATCTGTAATAATAAAATAATCACTCCAGAAGTGATATTCTGGAATAAATTCAGGCAGCTGGGCATGCGAGTACTGATAGGGTTTTTTTGTTCTTTTTGTTTTTTTTGTTGTTCTTTTCTCCCTTTGATGATTAATCTCAAGCCCATATTCCCCATCCCCAATCTGAATACAGTTCATACGAGAGCCTTGGCGGTTCTAAGAGGAGAGCTGACATTTTTTGTGTCTCTGTCACACAGAAGAAAAGTGCACTTGCTGTTGACGAAGGAAAAAGCAAATATGAACAAAAGTGAAAAGGGAAATAAAGAAACCGCCACAATTGTCAAGTCCACATAGACGTGATTTGTTTGAAAGTGTACATTCAAGCATATTTGGCACATTATAAATAAAAAGGCTGTACGAAAATAAAAGGGTTGAAATCCAGAAAAAACATTGTGTAAATGTTGCTAAATATGAGGTAAAATCCAGTCATTGAGGTTAAGAACTGAATGCATAAAAAAACAGGTTTTATCAAGAAAACAGATTAGTTAAGTGTCAGTTTGTTATGCAGTTCATCATTTTCCATAATTCAGCTTTGAACCCTGATTATGTCCTCGAAAAACACAGTCATAGTTCAAAGGTGCTGATGAAGCTGACATCAGAGGAAATACAGTTTACAAGTTCCAGTAAAAGAGGAAAACAAGCAAATCATTTCATTAGAATTCAATTACGGTAAAAGGCATTAAAACCATTTTAACTGCTCTGGTGGGGGAAAACCCCCTTTTGTTAGCCAACCCACACAGAGAGCAGGAGAGAGGACTGAATAAAGGGCTACATACTGGCTTGCAAGGTCTTCTGTGGTATGTCATTGGTGAAGGCCCCGATGCCTTTGTTAGAGATGGCTGCCAAGGAGAAGTGGTACTCTGTGTTTGGGCGGAGGTTTTCCACAACATATGAAGATGTGGGCCCGAACGTTTTCTTCATCTATTAAATGGAGAGAAATGTTATTGACGAGTGCCGTTTAAACAACGGTTGCACAGAAATTCAGTCTGGGAAGGGATGTTGTATACACCTCTCAGAGCAAAAAAAAAAAAAGTAGGAACTAAAAGTCAAAATGAAACATATTCTCACCTGGGTGCCAAAACTGCCTTCCATGTAGCGAAGCTCATAATTTACAATCCCTTCTTTGTCATAGGCGGCTTCCCAGGTCAGCTCGATGCTGGTATCGGACACAGCACCAACCTGGAATTTGGATGGTTGACCTGGAACTAAAGAACATAGCAGAGGACATTTTAGTGTTACTAGCAATCCAGATATTAATATTTAACACATGGCCCTTCCATGCGATTACCATCTGAATAAAAAAAGTCTTAAAAATGTGTCTATTTTTCCAGCGATTTCTTAATAATATAGCAGATTTTCTATTTACACGAACATGATGGGCATAATGGGATTTGGGCATAACATGGCAAGGGATTAGCTGGGATTAAATCGAAGAGGAATACATTATAGTGAAGTACAAAAGTTTGTGCCCCGACGGCAAGCATGGCACAGAAGGCTTTCTGTGAAGTTGGATATGCCACCTCGCTCGAGCGTGGATGGAATGATTTTCGCTCAGCTCCCCCCCGAAGCTGATGGGGAGTTCTTAGATTTGAGGCTTTTTTTCAAATATGGCTGTTTTTTTCCCCCCTAGACTGCCGTGATCAAACAAACTTCTGTCATCGTTTGCAGAGGCCGCAGATGTGTGGGTGAACCTTGCACAACGGGGGGGTCCTGTCTAAAGTTTCAGAAAATGTGCTTGCTGATGCACAGCTGAAGACGTTCTTCATTGGTTGTCAAAGCTTCAGCAGCAAAGACCTGCAGAGCAGATGTGGCGCTCGCCTGTTTCTGGATAACTTATTTTAAACTTAACAACTTGGTTTGGACGTCACACAGCAGCCTGTTGTAAACGCACAAAGTTTAACAACAGTAATGATTATTTCAAAGCTTTCGTAGCCTTACCTCCTTGCAGTACTTTGACGTGGATGGGCTCTGAGAAGGGTCCGTCTCCTACAGAGGTGAACGCGAGGACTTTGATTGTATACGTCTCCTGAGGAACCAGGCTCTGGATGGTGGTGATGATGCTGTCCTGGACGTTATGGATCTGCCAGAGGCTCATGGGTTGGGAGTCGTCCATGGTGTAATAAACCCGGTAGCCCTTGATCTGCCCGTTGGGCTCCTCGGGCTCTTCCCAGCGTACCATCATGGTGTTCTGGGATATGATCTGGGCCTGGATGTTTCGCGGCGGACTGGCGGGAGCCTGTTCGCCAGTCCGGGTTTCCACCGGCTCGCTGGGCGGACCCTGGCCGATCGTGTTGACGGCAGAGACGCGGATTTCGTACTCCGTGTTGGGGTAGAGGCCGCCGATGCTGTAACGCGTGGTGGTGATGTCATCCACCGTCTCGTACTTGCTGTCTGGGGATTTGGCCCGATACTGGATGATATAGTATGTGACCGGGTCTGGGTTGCCCGAGTCCCAGGTGATGGTCACACTGGTGGCAGTGGTTTCTGTAACCATAGGGGTACCTGGAGGCTTGGGGAGAGCTGTTGGTCGATAGAGGAGGCGGTCATTAATCATGACTAATTGAAGAAATTTGGAGCAAAAACAAAAATTTGACTTCAGAATGCCCCGGGGAGATTATTTAAAGACACATTGCAACTGATTCAGATTTATTTGAAGTTCAGCCCAGTGATCTCTTACATTTGACAGTGATCTGAGCCACGGCTTCGATGATGCCGAGGCTGCTCATGGCCACGCAGGTGTAGTTGGCCGATTCACGGACGCTGCTCAGCTCCAGAACATTCCTGCCCACCGGCATCTCGTCCTCGGGCGTCAAATCCTCCGAGTTCAGCATCCACTTGACGTACGGCATGGGCGAGCCCACCGCCACGCAAGTTATGTTCACGCTGCCGCCGGGCATGATCTCCTGACTCGTCGGCGGGATGGAGAAGCGAGGAGGCACCCGCCGGACTGGTGAAGGGGAGGCATGAGGAAGAGGAGAGGATGACACAAAAAAGGGCAAGGGAGTCAAAACAAAAAGAGAAAAAAAGAAGAGAGAGGTAACAAGAGAGGCAGATGAACATGGACCCTTCTCAAGGAAATACTTAACACATAAAAAAAGGTTCAACATGGTACATGTGAACTGAAACACAAAATCAAAAGACTTTTTCAAAAAGAAAAATATAGAAATAATGAGAAGGAACTAAACTAACAGAACTGCTTCAACAACAAAGTTGATTAACAATAAAGCAACGATTCATAGCAACAAGGTTCCATTGACCAATATTTGACCCATCACAGCACAATTAAAGACACAAAAATCTATTACGAGTTTCTCATCTTTGGCACTGAACTACAAATCTGACAACTCTATATATATATATATATATATATATATATGCATATATATATATTTATATATATACACACAACTACAGCATAACCTGATCACCGAGTATAAAGGAGTGTAGTAAAGGACGTGTGATAATGCTATCACACAGAGCCACCGTGGCAACCTGGAACTTCCCGTCCTCTCAAGGCACATATGCCAAACAGGAAGTAGTCCATGACAGGCTCCTCCCACGGCACAGGAAGTGTAGGGTTACTGGGCTACTGGCCCACCTCTCACAAGATCTAAACGCATTCTATCGGAGGTTTTGCACTTGTCTCTTCTACCTGGATATCTTAAAGATGAGAAACTTTAATCAGATTTTTGTGGTTTAGGGTAGATCCACTGGACAAAGCCTTATTAAGATCTGACACGGTTCCATTGATAGATGCAGCTATCAGTTTCACAGACAGCATGCATAAATAGACCGAGGTAAATTAAGGAGTAAATGATAACAAAATCAGATATAAAAATTGAGATAAAAATGCATAGAGGAATATAACTGAAGGGTCGCTAGCATGCCCAGACAAAAGACGATTGGAGAGGAAAGAAGAAATACGAGATATAGAGGATAAAGCGTCTGAGGAGAGAGGAAGAAAAGGGAACAGAGGAGCAAAAGAGTGACAGAGGAAGAAAAAAGAGAGGGGGGAGGTTTGGAGGAGGGTGAAGGGGGGGTTAACCCACTTCAATGCTGTGTAAACTTTGTTTTTTTTGTTGTTGTTTTTTCTCCAGCAAATGTGACAAAATGTGATGGTGGCACATTGTCACATCGCGGCCCCAGTTAACACAAAATAAATATTGAGGAGGAACAAGGTGTGTGTCGAGAAATACATAGAAAAAGAAACTAGTCGTTGTAGCTAGAGAGTCTGCTATCACAGAGTGTTGGAGCCGAGGAACAGAACTGGATCAACGGGGAGTAGGAATCCAGAGAACAAGAGAGAGAGAGAGAGGGAAAGGGGAAAGAGAGGTAGATGAGCTAAGGGAAGACGGGGAGGAACCTCAAAACTCATGGATAGGAGTTGAGTGGAAGGAGGTTGATAATGAGTCTGAGACGCAGAGGGAGGGTGCGAAAGCCACCGTATACTTGCATGTGTGTGCATGTGTATATACATATATGTATATATTGTTCTGCGTTGGTGTTGCGTGTGTACAGTATGCGAGAGTTAGAAAGTGTAGAAAGGGTATGAGTTAGCGAAGAAACACCGTGTGTTCATGAGACGCATCCCAGCAAAGCACTTGACAGACGGCGAAGTGGCTCGGTTCAACGCTTAACGAGCGTGACATTTTCAAAGTGTTGTATAATGACGGCGTTTCATCGCCCGTATGGATCTAGGGTGAGCAACGTATTGTTTGTTTCTGCCTAAGCCAAGAGGAGCTGCAGATTTGCCCATACTGCTGAATGTATTTCGATGTATAAAATCATGGGAGTAACAGATGTTTTACATGGTGACCACCTGCTGGGCGGGAACTATCTTGTGGTCCTTAAAATTACGACATATTAAGACTTTAACTTATTTGAAAAAAAAAAAAAAAACTAAAAAGGTCTGCTGCAAATCTCAGCTCTTTTAAATCAAGACTTTTCTGTTTGCCGTTGCATTTTAGTAAACGATACAATTCATGAAGTGCTTATACTGCACTGCAATTTCTATTCCTTTGATCATTTTATTCATTTATTTTATTAGCTTTTTTTGCTACACAAATAACATTGCCTTGCCTAGGATGATACTGAATAAAAGCTATGGTCTACTGCAGAGGTCTATGTGTTCAATGTATCGCAATTTTCAATAGCTTTCCAACAATGGCTGCAAAGTGCCGTATGTGCATCTGTTCAATGTCAACATGTTTGTTGGGATGCAAAGAAGGTCGAAGAGAGAGAAGTAAAAAAAAAAAAAATGGAATCAATGGAAGAAACTGACTTAGAGACAGACAGATAGACAAGACAGGAAAGACAGGGACAAGAGACAAAGACACGAGGCAGAATAAAAAACAGACTCGAGCAGCAAGACAGCAGACAAGGAGACAGACAAGAGGGAGACGGGCAGACAGACAGTGACGGATGGGGGACGCAGACATACTGTACAGTACGCGTAGGGTTTTGTTGGAGAAAGGAGGGGAGGAGGAGGAGGAGGAGGAGGAGGAGGAGGAAGAGGAGGAGGAGGAGGAGGAGGGCATAAGTGGGGGATAGAATAAGGAGACTGTGATTCTAAATCAAATCAAATCGAAAAGAAAAGAAAAGAAAAAAGACCATGGCTCAAAGTGGGTTTGGAGGTCTCACACACTGGGGCTTAAAAACAAGAATCAGTTACACCTCCCTTCCTCCCTGCCTTAAACATTGCACCTCGATGCAAATGTAAAGAAGTCGTAGGGTGGATGGATGCGAGGTGTATGTGTGTAGGGTGAGGGTGAGGGGGAGGGGCAGTGTGAGGGGGGGCATCAAGGATAGGTAGCATTCCAAAATACACCGTGTCGATCCAAATGGGATTCACATGATCGTTGCATGGGACACTGACTTTCCAACAGACTAACGGTCAACAAATATCACCTACACACACTCTGAGACCGGACATCTACTGACCTGATCACTAAATTCACAAGAATGCACAGACAGCATGTTCACATGTAGTAGTGTGCAGGGCGCCAAGCAACAAAAGGAAGATAGCAAAGTCCATAAAAGGCGTCCACTGTTACGTAACAACCATATTTAGTCATAGAAACCACTCCATTCTGCTTTACATGTAACACATTATCCAAAACACGGCTGGAGACCTTCTGTTTAATTCCTCCTCCTCTACATGCCTCCTGTAATTCACTGTTAATGTCAATGATGTTGCTATACCTTTGGCAAGACACGACCTGACCTCAAGGGCACACACTTCCCTGCTGACCTTTGAGGATATGCCCTTTGCACAAGCACACACACACACTGATTCGGCATAAATTGTACCAAGAAAAAGAAAGAAAATCTATCAATAGCAGATTCGAAAGAGTGTCCGTACAAGAAAAATGCCTACGTCAGAAGAACACAAAAAACATGATAATGAATCTAACCTGTTTGGCCCTGATCTGACTGAACGGGAATTTAATTAAACAATGAGACGCATGACCTTTTCGGTTGAGATATCATGCTTTGTCTCATCGTGACAGGTATTACAAGATAATTAGGAAGTCCAAATGGGAGATATTCTAAAAAAAAATTACATGTTGAAATGTAAAAAAGGCTATCATAAAGGTACAGAAGAAACATCTCTAGTTTAAAAAAAAACAAAAACAACAATAACTCTCTGAACAACAAAAGGTGAAAGGGCAGCCCATTCCTCACACTGACATGCATGGGGTGTGGCTTCGGGCATGAGTGACATATACAGGCGCGCCCCCATCCACATGGGCAGACACCAGGGAACCAACACAATCCAAAAAAAAAAAGGTCACCCAAGCCCATCCGAGCATGCCATTCATTCCCAAATATATATAGCATTGTTCCAGACAGACACGCACAAAAACAAATCAAACTGAACAAATCCACAACAAGAAAACTAAGTCCGGACAGCACAGATGGGACCGGAGTGCAGCTGTGTACAAAGGAGGTGTGCATCCATACTATTAGATGTTTTTTCAGCTGTTTGATTTTGTCTCCAATCCAAAAGAGTGGTGCAAACTGAATAGAGCACGACAGGGTTTTTGTTTCTTTTCTTTTTAGGGGGAAATGTCTAATCAAAGTGTGTATCTGATGGTTGCCCCTTTCTCTCCCTGGGACTCAGGTCAGCCAATGGGACCAGGAGCTGAAGTGGCTGAGTGAATGAGGTTTCCTCCCCTACAGGAAGATGTCTCTGTACCTTACACCGTCTCAGGGCGGTGATGGGAACTTACACCAGCCACCTGCCAAACGCTTGTCACTTTTTGGCTTGAAAATATACTAATCACTGAGCCAACACACCGAAAACTCGACCTGTCTACCGGCATGTACGGTGTGTCTGACACCTAAATACATTTGGGTCTTTGGTTACAGAAGAAGATCAAGAGCTCAAGGTCAGTTGACACTACAGCACATTGCACTACATCTGGCGGGGGGGCAACGATAAATCTACAGGCCCCGGTCGAAGTAGTGCACCATCGTTAGCTAGACACAAGGCCTGGAGGAAATGACCGAATGCTTCAAGTGGACGTCGTAACTCCCGTATGCCAATAGAGCTGTGCATGCGTGTAAGTGGCGTCTACGCTACCTGTAACCCTGCATGTGATGAAGTGAGACAAAGACAATGAAAGAATCCCAAATGCATGGACAGGCTCCTCATTCACAGAGACCAGGAGCCCAGACTTTTGGAAACGTACAAATACCTTTTCATTTGGACTAAAGCGGCATGTATAAACTTGTTTCAAGCCCCAATGTGGAGAGAGAGACAGGAAGCCTTAACAGTGGACGAGGTGAGAAGCAGTCGAGAGAGAACGCCAGAGTACTGCACTAATAACTCTAATAGTGGGCGGTGTTGTGGAGGGATTTGTGCCAAAAAACAGAGGTCAGAAGGTGGACATTATCGGCCATTTTGGTGAGGCAGTTGTTTTTTTTTGTATTTTTTTTTGCTGCTGCCCCAAAATGAAGGGGTGGGAAGCCAAAATAATGTGCAGCCTTTAGTGTCACCTTGAAGCTGAGATTACACCCTCTTGCCGCCCGAGGACACGGGCGCAGTATGGAGATCCTTTAGTCGCACTCGCTGGGCGAGGCCTATGGCATTTACGAGCCGCAGGGGGTCGGGCCTTGTATTAGCATACCCTAGGCTGCGCCGATGCTAAGCAGTCACTAGCTGGTGGCTCATCAATATGGAAATGATCAGGAACTGACAGGAATCATAGCAGGGGTATATCTTATAATAGCAAGCAGCCGATTGAGGGGATTTCAGAGTGAATTTCTCCTGTTGTCTTACAGGTAGATGATGATACTGCAATCATGTCCCGATTGAGAAAGGGAGTGTATTCATATATTTGCATTAGAATAAGCAGCGATGAAACTTTGGTTTTGTATGAAAAATAAACTTTTTTTGAAGGGTGTCTAATGACTGCAGGACTCCTCGAGACAAACATCTAATAGAGATGGCAGGATTTTCTTTTTTTTGGGCTTTGGCCAGTGAAAAACATAAGGTGTAATCTAGCTTTCTTTCCCAACGTTACACACAAATGCATAGCAAGACATGCAAGCACATTCAAAAAAGTCAGGCAGATACCATTGTAGGAGGGCAAACATGCACATGCGTACATCACAGCGCAGTCTTTCTGCATCAGTGTTATTTCTCAGGACTTTAGGATTAGATATGAAGATTGTCAGACATTGTCAGGCCGTCATTATTTTCTAATAGTGGGATCGTGCCAATGATTGTCGGACAGTATTACGGGGGTGGGCAGGCATCGACGGGTTATCGACCGGAGGCTTTTACACACTCCACTGTTAAAATTACGGATTGGAACGTTTTTGATAGCCGACTGGTGCACAGAGGTGTTGGAACTGAAACCCCTCATTTGTGTCTGAGATAACCGCGGGATCAGAAATTGATATTTAGAATCTTAAGGAGACACAATGCTGGCTTTTATTGAATTTATCTGGGGGAGGGGTTCTCAAATTACCTTGCTAGCTTGCACATAATTGATGCGTGTATGCTAAATGTGTTGGGGCTCCAACAGCGGAAGACTTAAAATGTGCACGTTCCAGAGGCGGATTTTGGTGCAGCGTGTTGCCTTGAAAAACACACGTACTCCTATGAATAAAAGGTCTGCCGAAGCGAGGGAATTAATTTGTTTGCTGTTGGAGAAGTAGTCGTGTTCAATATTCCAGATACTCTGCAGAGATCAGTCTAATCTCCTGGAGATCAGCACACTTCGACAAGCCACACATCCGAATCCTCAGAGGAGGCTGATAGGGAGGAAAGTGTTTTTATCTCTTCTACCCGAGTGAACGACACACCTGATCTGCCCCGATTTGTTGAACCACGTGTAATACTACAAGGTTAAAAAAACAACAACCTTGTTCCTTACCCCCCCCAAAAAATATGTATTAGTAAGCCTACTGGAGCCCGGAGCACGACAACAGGTGATATAAGATTCAGATCAGATCTGATTCAGCTGCACGTCTCGGAAAACGTGCTGATGCTGGAATTTTGCATCTTAAGAGATGTTTTGTTTGATTTCATTTAGGACTTTCTCCTCATTAATGTGGCCGAACTACAGTGGCTTGTTGTAGTCCAGTCAGAGAATCATCATTACTTTAGTCACTTCAACCTGAAAATCAATTCTCTTTTATGAGTGTGCGTACGAGGGGAAGGAGGGCTTTAGAATAATAAATGAGAATTTGATTGAGTGTCGTGACTGCGAAGTGGAACACAAAAAAGCAGTCGCTCAACGGAAACCAATCACATCTAGCCGCCGCCATTTGAAAAAATAAAAGTATCTTTGAGCTACCCGCTAAGCAACGGCAAAATGTGGCGTCAGAGTCATTATATCGTTATTGATCCACGCTACGCTGTAAATGGCATCCCTTAATGGCTGCCTGAAATCACCACGGAACCCAATCAGGTGTAATTTTTTTTTGCCCGCGGTAATGGACCGCCATAAACAAGATGACAGGAACACTGGCTGTATACACACTTATTATTTCATTCGGCATTTGCATTGGCACTCTGAGAGTCAAGAAGCAGAGCAGCGTCATCGTGAAAAACAAAAAAAGGAAACACAAATCTCACAAACAAATTAAGCACAAAAGGACAAACATTTTAAAAGGAAAAGTAACGGAACCGAAACACAAAAGGAAAAAATAAACACACAAACAACACCGTAATCACAACACAAAATAAATATTTAAACCAAATGAAGGAAAAAGCCAAAAAATCAGGTTGTATCAGGGGAAACACTTGTTGAGAAACCAAAAGGAAGAGAAGGAAACAACTGAACCAAAACACAGGGAAGGCAGAAAGAAAGAAAAAAAAAAAGAAGACCAACACGGCCAAAGGGATTCTGTACAGGCATGCGTGCGCAGTTACATTCTCCCATCATGCAACAGGTTCTGTTATTTCCACGTGCTGGGTTTCCATGACAACACGTGCAAGAAAGCCTTTAGGTGCAGAAGCAATACCAAACGGATGCAAAACGAGAAAAGGCCCCACAATGCAAACATAAAAGTTAAAAATTAACAAGACCCGAGCTAATCAGGTTTGCTTTCATCATTTCTTCCTTGTAAATAAAAGAAACATTTCTTTTCATAATCATTTAGCAGTTTGGATTAACTGATTAGTATCTCTTCAAATTAGTAAAAACGTATCGAGCTCTGAAATAGGCAAATACAGCTAGAATTTCTTCAACATGTTGAATTTCTTTCTTTTTTTTTTTTCTCTTTTTCAAATGTGGGTTAAAAAAAGTAAAAAAGAAAAAACACACCAACCTTCTCGAAGCTCTGAGGGATGTAAAGGGGTTGATGCAGAACACAATGACATGAGGAGAAGAGAAAAATAGGGGAAACACAGAGAGAGTAAAAAAAGCCACCTCAAGGTGTTTAGCTGCAGCTACATTTCCCTTTTCTTTAATTCTTTCCCCCACTGCTGTCCCCCTGTCCCTGCTATCAGTGACACCCGTCTTGAAAGAACACTTGCCTGCCCCACCCCCCCTCCCTTAAATCAACTTTGAACCAAAACAATTAGATACACCCCAGTGGCCGCACTGTCGCCTGATAAGAAGAAAAAAAATAGTGAGGCGCCACTGGAATCAAATCAAGCGTACCATACTCATAATTCAAAATTTCACAAGCTCCTTATAGCCACGAGGATACGCTCCCGTGGCGGCTGTATTTTTTTTTTTTTGCTTTCGTTAGAGAAGGAAACCAAATAAAGAGAAAATAAAAGAAAACAACTAATGAGAGATAGAAAAAAAAAGACACAGTTTGGGCTGAAATTAGCAGCTGCAGTCCCGACAGTTACAGTGAAAATGCTGTTTCGGAGCCAATCAGCGACACTCGTCATTACGAGTTTGTGTTTTGCAAAGTGGGCTCGATTCGGCCCTGGAACAGTGAGTCCCGGATCAAGGATTTTTTATTTTATTTTTTTTATTTGTCTGAAAATGGATGCCTACCGCAGCTGCTAATCTCGAGTGCATATTCGCTTTGTGAACAAAAACAGTCAACATCAAGTATCAGAAAATTGATCGACAAAAGTTAACTGAAAACAGACAAAAGGTTGGACACCATCCAGGCATAACAAGTGTGTTACATAGTGTGGAAATCGCCTGACTAAATTATGACCCTTGTGTAAAAGGCTTTTTTTTTTTTTAAAGCATGCTGATGGAGCCGGTGTTCATGGAGAAATTGCATGAATTGTTGGAAATGATATCAGGTATAGCTTCGTTTTTTTAATTTTTTTTGTTATTGGGACCAAAAGGGGGGGCGACGACTAAATATCCCAGTGCTGTGTCAACAAAATGTTCCCGTAATTGTTAGTTAATGGTTCCTGAAGAGCTCTCGACTGTAATTTGCTATGAACCTTTTAGCGTCTACTGTATGCGAGGGGGGGGGGACGCAGATAGCTACTTGACATTAAGTGTCACTGCATCACAGTGGCGACGGTGAGAAGAAGACGCTACTCTCGATGAACCAATTTTTCACCTTCCACCTCTCACAGTCGGAAAAAATCTTTCTTCCCCCCACGCCCGCTACTTCACAGGGTATGATAATAGCAATAATAATGAAAAAGCAGCTCCCTGACCCATTTTATAATGTCAGGCTGGTGAATTATTTATCGGGAACAAAGTTATTTGGTACACAGCAGAGGGGAACAAAACCGAGTAGATACCGAGGCATCTTTATTTAATATGCACAATATAAATAATACATGTCGAAAATGCATCTGCTTCTATTTATCAGAGCTCCCTCAACAGGGATTCATTGTCATTTAGCATTAGTGGTAGAGGTTTAGCTTTTGTCTTCATTGCCTGTTTCCTCTCCAAAAATCAACGTTCTCCATGGCTGATTGTTTTTCATATCTTCACTTTGCTGGATAACGCCAGCGAAAAATACTGCTGACTGTAAAAAGGATTTCAAGATAATACCCCAAAGCAGAAACAGGGGAATGCTATGGATTTATTCTCCAGAATAGCATGAAGGGGGGAAAAAGTGCTCTATTTATAATCTATGCAATAGAACACTGTTTTGTGTGTAATACGGAGCAGGTGACTGTTAAAAGTCCTATTCATTCATCACAAGGAAATCCTTTTACCCCCCCCAAAAAAAATATCTGGAGAAGGAGAAGGGGGGTTGAGATTTTGATTGGTGGGCATTAATACCTCGCCACTTAATCAAAATCAAGACTTACCGTTGCGCTCCTGTACCTGAAAAAAAAATCTAATAATAATGAAAAAAATAAGTCCTTTCCAACTGGTTTTGGTTTCCATAACTTTGACGGACGGGAGACATTTTTCTTTTTTTTTACCGTTCACACATATAACAGTTAAAACGGCGTCTTACGAACTGGTAAGGTAAAGACATACGGCTTGTTGCGCTACACATTTCCTTCTGAGCGAGAGTCGGAGGGGGGGAGGGAGGGCGTTCAAAGACAAAATGGAGCATAACATCATAACAGAGAAGAACATTAGTTGGTCAATTATAGTTTTACATCTGGAAGGTTCAGTGCATATCAAATTACATTTGCTGGCAGGCAATGCTATCAATGCTAAAAAGATTTATAGCACTCGGGTAATGGTATTTTGCAAAATACATTTTGTGCAAATACAGCTGGGCTAGAATGGAAAGCAATTATCATTTGTTAAGCTCAACAGTAATGCTACTTAAAGCTGAGCTGCACTGATAAGACATTTTAGTTAGAATGGGTGGATGTTTTTATTTTTGGTGGCCTGGCTCTGGAACCGGGTTTCTCCCTACCTCGCACATAAAGGTTAGCGGGGGACGAGTAGCGCACGCCTTCCACGTTAGACGCCACGCACTCGTACTTCCCCTGGTCCGTCTCCTCGCTGTTCTCGATCTGCAGGGCACCTGGCGGATCACACAACACAAGACAAAAGAGGGGGAGGGGGGCGAGAGAACAAGAGAGAAAGAAAGAAAGCAGGGAGCACGTGATTAGTTGATTTGTCACCGAAAGTCTTCTTAATGCAAGGCATCTTCAATATCTCAGATCACCGTTTCCCTGTCACGCTAAATTTGTTAGCTACGTCGGTGTATGCAACTCATATACGAGAGGATATCTCTTTAAAAAAAAAAGACCACTTTAAGGACAAAGTGATGATGTAAGTGTGATGAAGGGTTATGGAGAAGAGTCCTGGGAAGTGAGTGAGTCCAACAAATTGCCCTTTGCTTAGCACTCACTGAGGGAGAGTGTGTGTCGGGGGTAGGAGGGGAACGAACACTAGCATGGTGCATTATGGGGGCAGCTCAGCCGCTCCGTAGTGAAACCACTCAATGAATTACAAAACCACGGGATAAAGACACATCGGATTCTGACATTATTAACAATTAGGGAGAGAGAAGAAAAGGTTAAAAGTATATCCACATGAGATGATAGGCTGAATACTGTTCTGATTGGCTTCCAATCAATTTTGTTTTGTTTGTTTTGTTCTTCTGTCTTCAGTCAGCCATTTCCCCCATGTTGTCATATTCTAGGGTATGAGGGTTTTATATGATCCACTTATATGTTTTTAAAACTGACCAGGCATTTGACCACTTTTAAGATTTTATCTCTCGCAAATAAATCCAAAGCTGAAATGCTCGGCGAAGAAGGGGGCGTGGGGGGGGGGAGGTGAAACAGCGGGCGTCAGATCACTCCTCGTTAGAGCGCTGTTGACGGCACTTCCTGATGATATCATTAGGGCTTCTGGCTGGCTCTGCAGACAGATTGCAGCCCAGGCCTTCCTGACAAACACAGCACCATCGCTCGTTAGCGTTTAGCCAGGCGGCATCAATACGCCAGCCGCTGCCCAGGATGCTTTGTAATATACCATAACCTACTCCATCACATCGAGCGGAGCCGAGTGAAACACAATGTTGTACAGAGCTACCATCCTGGAACATTGCTCTAATAACACTTTTCAGCTGTGGCACAAATGAGACCATCGATCCTGCTTAATTATAAGGATTAGTCACGCTTTCCCCACCTTCGGCCGGAACACTCCACGAACATTTCACACCTCGGAGTCAGTTTATAGATATCTAGTGTTTGAGAAACCGAGCCGAAGCGACAACCATCTAGACTCTCTCTCTTATTTTCTTATCATCTCCCCTCCTGGCTGCGTAGCTCACAAATGAAAACGTCTACCTGAGGAGTGCAGGTGGCGGAGTATAAACGCAGAGCGAGGATTTGGAAGGGGGTTTTGATGTGCGCTTGGAACAGCCAACGCCAGCCCGGTGGCAGGTGGCTTGGAGCGGGCTTAGAAGAACCGCCGCCTCGGCCCCGGGGAGACCTCAAAGTAAGGACCGTGTGAAGTTCGGCTCCAGTTGGACGCTTCCAGGAAGTAGTGCCAGCAGCTCGTCGCGCTATAGGCCTCCGCACTGAATTATAAAATATTTGGAAAGGCTGACGTTGGCGCCATTGTTTCACCGCTTCATAAATAATAACGCTGAAGGGGCTTGTGCCCCACCCCTCCTCCTCTTTTTGTTGTTGACTGTTACAAAACAGTTAAATGAGAAGAAATCTATATTTTATGCGGTTTCATTCCACGTGGGCCCATCGGCTGAAGGTCCAACAAACAACAAAACGTCTTCATCCGGGGGAAAAAAACCCCAAAACATTTAACAAATGTCATCTGAAGGTCGACACAAAACACACGCGCCGACATGCAGAGGGTGACAGATAATGAGCCAAACACAATTAATTGAGAGCCAATTAAAACCAACATTGGCTGCTGTGAATTGTACCTCCTGGCGGAAGAGAGAGAGAGAGAGAGAGAGAAGTTGAAGAAAAAGAGTGTTTGAGGGGGCGGAGGCAGTTTCATCTGCTCCTCTCCATCTTTGGTGGTGGCTCCTCACTAGGTGGCATTATCTATTGTTTCCAAGCCCCGACTGGCGTCGTTACATATTCTAGCTATTATTTAGTGGAGCTGTGAAGAACACATAAAGACTCCTTGTGATGGCGGAACGGAGAGACGGAGGGCGAGACAAAGGGAAGCGAGAGAGGCGAGGAATGGAGATTTATTCTCACTCATATATCATATTTCTTATGTTCCGACTGCTATTATTCCGTCTCAAAACCGAAGGCCTCAAGTTTGACTCCCGTAACGAGCACAGAGGTTATTCTTACCCTCGTGAAGATCTGAACAACACCAACAACGCACTGATGGATTTAACTGCGCACACCAGATGAAATTAGATCCGTGTGAACAAACGTTGGATGGAGGACGCCCAGTAGGAGAGAGACAGGAGAGGGACGAAGGCAAGAAGAGAAATCACAACTTCACTCTATTCTGAGAAGGCTTTATGCTCCTCTCTCCGTCAGATTCACACGTAGCCACGATGCAATATCACGCTGGTGTTGCATGTGTTGCGCTACACTGTGTGAGTTTCAGAACTCTTCTGCCCACGTTGTCATTTCTACTCACGTTTCCCTTTAGTCCCGACTTTCTATAACCTCCAAAAAAAAGGGAATCATTTATCATGTCTGTACCCACATAATTAATAATCAAATATCCTTTTTTTTTTATGCAGCCTGATATTATTAGCATTTAAAGACAACAGACCCCTCAGGGCTTCCGACTTCCCGACACTCTTTGATGTCCTATCTCAGCAGCGTTCACATGCATGTGGGCGCACGAAAACAAACTTCACCCTTTTGTCACCAGCGTGTGTCCCATTCCTACAAATGCTTTTTTTGTGTGTGTGTGTGTTTTTTTTTTATATTATGACTGCATCCTGTGTGTTTTGCATAATTGCGCTCAGTCTCCCCCGCCAGCCTGTGGCTCAGCAGAGCGCGAACGGTCCTCGGTATTTATTTTTTCTTTTATTGGGGGCGGCACAAATAATGAAATAAATGGTGGAAATGATTCTTTCACAAGGACAATAAAAAAAAATACAAAAAACACGTCTGTTCACACAGTGGGCATTTTCTGATAAAATATTTGCCTATTGACAAACTAGTGAGTTGTGGTGTCGCTGACACTTACTGTGCTTTGAAGTGAGTCTTTTATGTGGTCTAATGACATGTCCTCCCTGTCTGAAGAAGTTTATTTTCCCCAATTTAATCGGGAAACAGGACAACAAATCCTCGGTACTCTGCTTGCCAATTATCAATAAAAGCATGGTTCTTTGTACTTCATATGCCATTAGCACCGATTGACTGATCACCTGATTGTTTATTACAGAAAACCAACAAAAACTGTGGTTTAACTTCAACTATAAGAGTGGTCTGCAGAGTGGGTACTACTTTACTACTTAATCTTGCTCAAGGACACTTAAAAAGGACGCATGAAAGTAGAAGGACATTATGCAAGCTGTTGTGGGTATTGAACCTAAGACCTCCACTTACAGGCCACACCAGCCTGCCACAAACCCCAGCGAGTGCCCCCCCTGCTGAGTAATAATTCATGTTTTTCTAGGTCAGAGGAGAAAATACTTTTTTTTCTTCCCCTTTCTGTCTTATTCCATGATGTATGCCGCGCCATTAGGATCCAAAAAGTGGCTACAGTTGAGGCAAATAAAGTCCCTGATAATGACTTCACTTCCTTGTGGACCAATTAGTCTCCATCCCCCCCTGCTCACACCAAACCCTCAACCTCCACTCTCCACTGCTTCCCACTCCTGCCTGTCTCCCAGCATGTTCACCGCCTTCATCCATTTGATAAAGAAGGCTGTAATGGGCCAGTTGGTCCGGGGACATTTGTCGCGGCCGTGACAACCGCCCCGGTTAGCGGCACCGCACGCCGCAGGCTGATCTGATGAGGAGCGTCGAGGTGCCACGGTGCCTGGGCGGAGTTCAACAAATACAGATTCTAATTCTGGAAGAGACACTCTTGCTCCTGAAGGAATCCAGAACGGATAGTTTGTGCCAGTGATCTTCAGTATATTAAGATTTCGCCATTTTCTTGTCAGAATGTTGGGGAAACTTGAGATGTTTAACTGCATTCAAAGTTCATTGCAGGTTTTAAATGCAAATATTCAAATTTTTAACAAAATATCAATATTAACACAGTAGATATAGATATAGTTTTATTGGAGGTTGGACAGGGGGATGACAAACGTGTAAGGGTAGGGAATTGTGAAAGCAGGCAAACGGACAGACGGAAAAACGTGTAGAAAAAGTCTGGTTTCTCGGAGGTGCAGTGTGCAACGCAGAGACAGAAAAAAACAATCAGAGGAAGGCGGGAGGAAGAGTTGAAGAGATAGACAAGCACAGAAAAACCGAGAGACCGATGAGGGGATAAAGGGAAAAGCAGGGAGGGGCAAGCATGGATGATTAATTTCAGAGAGTGCCTGAAGCCGTGGTCTACCCACCCTCGTCGCTGCTTTGTGGCAGCTTTGCCATGTGTACCCCCCCCCCCCAGTCCCATTTGTGTAATTCAATTAGTGTGCTCCAGCGGGCCTTGATTGATTTGTTTAGACGATCAACAAAATGGCTGGCCAAGTCTCACTCTTTTTTTCCCCCCTCTTGCTCCTTCCACGGCCGAATCCAGCCTGCCAGCGGAACAATGTTCTTTTCATGGTTTATCTCTGATTTTTCAGTTCATGTCTCTCACGTCCTCCCCTCTCTTTCCCTCGCCATCCTCTCATCCCGACACCGCTCACTAAGACTCTGCTACAATGCAATTAAGACCTCAAATTAGTACCTTACTGTAGAAGTGGATACACGCTCAAAATAATAACCTTTTCCCGCGCACAAATTAAACTCGCTGGCGTGCACGGGAGATTGCGGGGGTACAATGAGTGCACTTAACTAGATGTCTACTAATACATTACAACAACACAAAATATATAATTAGATAATTAGGGATGCAATTGGCAATTGAGAAATGCTGTGAAGCCTAACCTGTCCTGGTTGTCAGTGCAACTGAAGTTGAAAACAAGCCGATTCAGTTGGGTTTAATAAAAGGATTCCAATTCAAATTCATCTTGTATCTATGGAAGGCGACTTGAGAGGGTTACAACGGAAAGTTCTGGATTGTTGTGAACCATCAGCTTTCGCCTTCTGTCTGTATCCTGTCACTTGGCACACGCCAACACCGCCCCAAGGTCATTGTATTGTGAGCATGGGGTCCCGTGTGTGACGCTATTGTTGTCAGGGCCCATCTGGTGGCTTGTAAAGCTCCCATGGAATCAGTAATGAAGCAGGTAGGGAGTTCAGCTACCTCTTTCTACCTATTGCTTACCTCGAGGCCAGCACCTAGGTGTCTTTGTGTGGAGGCAAAATGAATCCAGATTATGACATTTTTTTGCTCTTGCACATGAAAATGCGATGCTGCATACACTTCTTTGTCCCCATTTTTTTCATTCTCATCAAACTAAGTATTTACTCTGATATTCCCTTTCCCTCCTTTGTTAGAATAACTCTTCTCTGCTTAGATGTCTAAAAGTAATAATTTTGAACCCTTTCAGCCCGCTTCCATGGCCTGTCAGTGGTAAGTGATCTTCTGTTCCTGTGGATTCAGATTCCACCTCAGTGCTTCTATTGCTGGAGCTCAGTGCAACGTTGAACACCATATATCTATATATAAACTCTTGGACTGGAACGTTTGACATCCCTCGCCTTGTTCCTGCACGTCTGAAACTCTTACTAATCTGAAAGAACACAGTTGTCCTCCAACTGTAACACAACATCAATATTTTGCGATGTGAAATATGGAGTACCTCAGGGCTCTGTTCTTGATCAGAATGAACAAGAAGCCAGCAGCCTCGGGGCCTTTTTCCTTATCACGTCGCCTTCCTTTTGGAATAACCTCCTCGCTGACGGTCTAAGTGTTAAATTTTGTTTTGTTTCCTTTCCGCTATGTGTGTGAATGATGTGTTTTTTTCCCCCTTCTCTGTCCCAAATAAGGACAATGGGTGCTGTGTGTTGTGCTATTGTAAAGCCCCTTGATGTAAATTTGTGATATTTGGCTATATTAAGTGATTCAGCAGTGAGTCAAACGATGGCTAATCTAAATAAATGTTTTAAAAAAAAATCTAAATTTTCTGGAGTGAAAGGGACAACTTTTTTTTTTAATAAATGAACGTCTGCATTAGTGACCATTCATGTCCTTCTCAGACACATTGATCTCAATTACATTTGCATCTCTCTCCCGATCCTATGCTATTTAGTTTTCTCTCCACAAGAGCACCACACACTCCTGCCTTGAGAATCAGTGTCGGCATGCAGCAACGTCGTGGAAAGGAATCACTTTATTTCTTTTCTTATTATGCAAATGCAGGTTCATAAGTCACGCCTGCTTTTGTTCAGCACAATATGATTTATTTAGGTGGATGGGTGGAGTGAAGGGTAGGTATTTAGATTCAAAGCTCTGGTGTTCATGGATATGTTTGAAAACATACTTCTCTCTAGATATCGTTGTCACGTATGGCTGGTATGGAGTGGTTGATGCGGAGGATCTCTATCTTACTGTGGGGGCTCTATCACCAAATGAATCACCTCCTCTGCTATACCAAACTGTGATTGTGAAACTAAAAGCATTTATCTCGCCCCCATGAATACAGGGACATACGTGGCAAACTGAGATATTCACTTACCTGCTCAGCCTGTGGAACAAAAGCATTTCATTAAACAAAAAAAAAACAAAACAAAAAACACAACAATCACACTATCAATCAACTGAGAATCTTTCAGCAACAACGCCTGGTGGATCATTTCAAGTGAAATAAATTGTTCAGGGAAAGCTATTGTATAATTCATCAGTCACATTGCTTTACCTGCATCATTCCCTTCCCACCTCGTCATCCTCCTTTTCATCCACTGACATTATAATAACCAGTTGTGGTAAGGTATAAGGACTGTTGCCGGCCATTGCACACAGCAGCCACCCCCAGCATTGCCTTTATAAATTGCTGTGCCGTGCAGTTACAGGGAGGAAACCAAATGCAATTTATGCCGGCCTTTTCCCTGACATACCGCGCGTATCTCCAACTAGGGCTTATGAGTGATGAGGCTGCATTAACATACAGAATGTGGCTATTACTCTGGTGCTGAGCGGACGGATGAGGAGGGTATCAAAGCAGTGCATATGGAAGAAGGAAGAGAAGGTGATTGCTGAGACTCAAGTGTGATACAGCCTGGCCTTATAAACAAAGAAGGCCACCATCACCTACGCCTAACTTCTCCGATGTCCACGTCCAAACAATTTGAATGTCAGACACACCAACGAGTTATAACCCTCACCATCCCTCCCCTCAACCTTCTCCATCCTGTATCATAACACAGTTTGAGCTGCAGTTTTTAGTTTCCTGACACTGATGACAC
This sequence comes from Eutrigla gurnardus, assembly GCF_963514095.1. NCBI lineage: Eukaryota > Metazoa > Chordata > Actinopteri > Perciformes > Triglidae > Eutrigla > Eutrigla gurnardus. Next base: position 22,718,632 of record NC_139920.1, on the reverse strand, counting down.
CGAGGAGATAGTAGGAAGGCACAAACACACACGGCTACACATCAATGATGACACGGACATGGAAGTGTGGAACACATGGTCACGCTCACAAGACAGTGTGTACAGAGAACACAGAACCCAAACACAGATGACAGATTAATGTTAGTAGATATATCCAAAAAGTTATTTTTAAGAGCCCATATGAAATTCCCGCTATTAAGTCAGATGGGTTGAGTCAGGAGCGGTTATGTCTGGGTTAATGTGCGTTTTGTTCTTTTTATATATATACCCTTTTTTCATTGTTACACATCTTACCTCGAATCGGGGTACCCTCTGGAGGAGAGACAGAAAACGAAGACACAACATCAGTTTAGATCAGCGTTAATGTTAGTAATAGTTAGAGGAGTTATTTGGGTTGGAAGGTGGATTACTGGAACTAGATTATCAAACCATTAGGTAATCTCTTGCAGGGCTTTCTAGAGATGGGTGATTTCTTTCATAGAAAAAAAAGGACAAAACACCTCTCACTGCTGGTATCACAAAGGGATGGGGATTTGTATATGACTGACACACTCCATTGCATTATTGGTTTCTCTTTTCTTTTTTTCCCCCTCTTTGTTTTCGACATATTGAGTCAGCAAACAGAGCTGAAGATGCGCAAGGCATGTGTTTGATCATTTCTGCAACTTGGGGTAAAAATGCAGAGCAAGAGAATTTGATCTTTAATTGACATGGGTTTGCCAGATGACCTTGAATAAGAGGTCAGACAAAACAAATGAAAAGTGCCACTAGTCTCAACTGGGTATCATCTACATTAGCATGGAACAAAATTGCTGAGAGTCTCCACAAAACTAGAATTCCAGGCTGTACCTTCAGGCGAGCGCAAGTTAAATCAAACAGATTGAAGTTCTTATTTATCCTACAAGTCGTAAACCTGCTTAACTGTGACAGATAGAGTCTTCGCCTCGAGCTTCACCCCTCTTCTCCGGTCATTCAATCTCCCGGTTCTTCCCATTGTTTCATTTCACCGAGAGTTGTATGTTTTCCTATTCTTTGTCTTTGAGTCGGTATTGTCTTACTTGCTTGACTGCGAGCCAAATGTCCCATTAGTGACAATAAAATATTGAACTCATCCGGTCGGGGGCTGGTGGGCTTTTAAGACGTAGCCCTAGTTAAAAACGCGTCCTTTATAGCTTTGGGACCGGGTATGGGAGGCCGGCTTAACTCCAAACCCTCTCTGCCAAGCATTATCTGTTCTTCTCATTTTGGTATTTTTCTCCATTTATTGTTTTTTTCATAATTTTCCCCCTGTTCCTCTTTGTCCTTCTACTCATATCTGAGTGTTTGTGCATCTCCGTCTTTCCCACAGTTTCCTTCCTCTCTAAATCTAAGGATGACTCATGGCTTAAACGTGCCCTTGGCCATCCCTTGAGAGGGGCAGCAGGGCAGTGCCTAGCTTGGGGAGATGCCCTACTTAGCATCGACTGTCTGCAGGCACAGAGCTGAGGGTCAAGGGTACGGACTGAACATGTCTTGGCCCTTGGTGTGTGCATGCATTCATGCATGTTGCATACAACATATGCCAGCATCCTACCAAAGAGCTGATCCAAAAAAGCAACAACACCTATCAAAATCCAACCGTATTTTAATGTTTTTCCAAAGCAGGGTTGAGGTGGCACGGACTAAAATAAGGTAGTCCAGACATCCCTCTCCCCAGCAGCATATTCTAGCTCCTCCTGGGGGATCCTAAGGGCTCCTCAAGCCCGATGAGATATATAATCTATTCAGGGTGTTCTGAGTCTACCCCCCGGGGGTCTCCTACCAGTCCATCAAGGACGCCGCCCAAGGAGGCATCCTCACCAGATGCATAAACCACCTCAACAGGCTGCCTTTCCCTGCAAACGAACAGCAGCTCTACTCCGAGCACCCTCCACATGTCTTACCCTATCTCTGAGTGAACCCAGCCACCTCACGGAGGAAAGTCTAAAAGCCATGGCCATCGTGATGGGTGGAAACGTAGATCTACCGATACTTTGCCCTCTGGCTCATCTCCCTCGTCACCACAACAGTCCGGTACAAGGCCTTCTGATACCGATCCACTTGTTGAGCTCCTCAACAATACCTTTCACAGTTAAAAAAAACCCAAAATTAAATCAAGAGAAGATGTCATGTGGTGCCAGTCATTTCCATATCCCAGACAGTACATTGAGTTGTGTGGGTGGATGGGCAGCGGGAAAACATTTTCATACTTTCTGATCGAATTGTTGTTGCCGCTCTACATACACATGCGTCCTTTGTGATACCAGCAGGTAGGAGGCAGTTTGAAGTTCTGGCTGGTTTCGCAATGAAGCTAGGTGGTTTCATTTCCTTTCTCTTGAGCTGCTGCACATGGCATTGAACTGTGCTGTCTTAAAATATGTAAATTATTTGATACCATTATGTAGACAATCTGTTTAGCTTATTGTTCATAGTCTGAACATGTGTATGTTCTGTGATTAAACATACTGTAGCATAACTGTAACTACTGTAAAAAGGTAAATTTCTTTACTAGTTACCGATTTACATATTGTCTGATGAAAGTAGGAAATGCCTTTAAGGAAAAGAGATAGCCTTTTAGTAATGTATTCCTATCATGTAAACCCACTCTAAAGGCACTAATTTGCTCCAGTGGTAGTTAGGAGTCATTGAAAAACCAGGCAAAACAACAGTGACATTTTAATCATTTCTGCAATGATTTTAGAGACCACATAATCATGGATAATCACAAGACAAAGGACAAAGGGGCTCTGGGGAAGGTTACATTGTTACAGAGTTAGAGTTTGATTAGAGGCTGCAGAAGCTGTTGATTTATTTCACTTTAGCGGTGATGAAAGTTTAGTTGGGAGGTTAAGGGGTCACTAGTTAAAGGTTAGTTGAGGTTGAGGTCAAAGTTAGGTTGAGGTTAGGTTAAGGTTAATAAAGCAGGACAACGCAATCAAATGTGAACCTTAGAAAGGATTGAGTGACGAAAGAGGGAGAGGAAAAAGACAGGAAAGTAATAAGGAGGATCCAGGTAGTTCAAAATATATATAAAAAATGAGAAAAGGAAATGAGTGATCTAGGTCATTGGAACTTCTAATATTTGAATAATTAAGCAGCATGTAGAGATAAAAATAAAACCTAACCAAGTGTCTGACCAGACAGGTTAGGTCTGGACTGGCTGTCCTGTACTCAATTTCAATGGCAATTCCACCTGTACTACAAACATGCAACCATATGGCCATAAGCTCCCTTTCTAAGCTTTGGTCAACCAGGGGTTGATCAGCTTAGGGTGACAGTGACCTAAATATACCTCAGCAGGCTGCTAACCTCGCATTATGAAATGCGGCATTATTTGCTCCACAGAACACCCCAGCTGTTTTGTGAAACAACCCTCTGAATATATTCAAAATATTATTGAAGGATGTAGTCTGGCCAGAGGCAATCTGGCCAGAGATGTTGCCCATCTGCGTGAGAGGCGGATGGGGTTACATGATTGGCCGAGTGTCAAAGTCTGACTACCCTCCAGAGGGCGTCTGGCTGACCTTCTCATCAACACAGACGCCCGTCTGGGATCTCGGTGGTGTCTCAGGCAAAACCTGGCTGTTGTTACCACATCTGCCGAGCTCCATGTACGATCCTGCAGAGCAGCTTTCATACCAACAAATGTGAACGTTTTGTGCAATCGAACGCAGCGTGATTCACATTGGGGTGTGCATAAATCTGTGTGCGTGTAAGGGAGCCATCCAATGTCAGGTCATGATTTTTAAACCTTTATATTAAAAAAAAGACCTTAATCTTTATGAATATGCACTCCTCCCAATCCTCTCACTGTCTCTCTGGCCTCCAGTTAATCTGTTCTGGCTGACAAGGCCAGAGAGGGCCTGGGGTCTGCAGCCACAGGGATTTGGGGGAGAAATGTCAGGCTCCCACCACACCTCTAGAGGAGCTCCTCAGGGGACACTGATGCAAATATCACTGCCCCGCCAGCACAGCATGGTCTGTCACATAAAGAGTGAGTCAGCCAGCTAGGCAGCTATCTAAAAAACAAGCCCCCTCTATATATAAAGTAATTGTTACAATATTTTGTTTTACGTAGGGGGGAAAGTCAGCCCGGTATGCACATTTCAACATCAGATGGAGTGAAGGTCACATGAGATGAGGTGGGGGGATTCATTTGCAGGAGCTGCAGGCTGACTATGCTTTTGAACTCATGTTTTCCAACCCACTTCCCCATGTCCCCCCTTTTTGCTCCTCCATCTCTTCCCAGAAGTCTCCATTTTACCGGCATCAGTGGAAGAGCAATGATCAGAGTTACCCCCAGAGGCCCGGGAAGTGTGCCTTCAGGAACAACAGGAAAATCGGAAAAAGTATCCAAAGCATGCCACAATAACTTATACCTATGTTTTTTTTTAAGTACATATATTATTGATGAAATAGTAAAAGATAAAGAGTCAAGATGGCTACTAGAAGTGCTGAGGACATGAGAAGATGGCAGCTTAGTGGGCTTGAGCAAGCAGGCCTTTTTTTCTCATCAGCATAAATCCTGCCTGGCTGCTGAATGTGCTTTCCAGCAAACAGGCTGCAGAAAAAAAGCCCTCAGAGCTAACATTACCTTACGAGAGGCTCGGTATTGAAACAAGGGGAAGTAATTTCCTTTTCTGCCCTCCTACATACACAAATGACCTGTAAGTAAAATATACCCAGCTTAAAGTGGCTGGGTATATTTTTGCAAACAGTTCAAAAAGTCAGGAGGAGAACAAAACATGTGGCCAAATTAAACTATCAGTTGAGCCCTCGCCCTCTAGCATGGGCAGGAGAGCCTAAAGAGTTGGAGATCTGTAAGCCAGTGGGGATGTGGGCCAAGTTGGCAGGAGAAGAAAAAGGCTCTCCTGAGAAAGTATTTGGCCAAGACCAGAGGGTCGACCTGGCCCGAGTGTGGAGTGAAGGTCTTGGCCATACAGCGGTCCTGCAGAGACCTTGACCTGGAAAGAACCCAAGACTCTTTAAGCCCCCCTCAGTACTTGCTGCACGTTCCAAGGGTATTTTTGGACGCCGAAGCTGTTATTGTGAAAGCTGAAGTTTGATCGCTTACAGCTGGGTATAAAACAACAGCATATTTCTGGAGGAAACTGTTTGCTATATGTCTCCCCGAGAAGACAGAATACAGTAAGCTATGACTGCACATGAATAATAGTCTTGGATTCAAGCAGAGTCCAATTATTTCCTCAAAGCCTGCTGTCTTGCAACACAGCAGAGAGAAGAAACGGGATGTGACAGGAGGCGTCAGCGGTGTAAAATCTGGATAATATGATCTGGGGTAAAGTAGACATCTACTTCCATCGCAACATAGCACGACGTACTTATGACGTCAAATATCCAGTAAAGTTGCTAAACTATTGTATAAAAGGTGGCTAAAATGGGCAGTACAGGATGTTGCCTCAAGAATTGTTCAGCAAGTCTTCCCCAAAGAAATACTGCTTGAATGTTGAGTGATACCTAACCAGCTCCCCAGCTAGTGCTGCTGCTTGTCCTTGGTTTGCCTTTCTAAGTTCCAGTGTGTGTGTGTGTGTGTAGGGGGGGAGAGGATAAAGTTGGTGTAAGAAGGAGTGTAGGCGAAAACAAAAGTAAAGGGTTTAACAAATAGAAACAGAACACAGAACATGAAGAACGAGTAGCAAAACAGGGAACGGGTGAGGGGATAGCAGGGGATGCATGCATTTTGGAAAGTAGTTTAAATATGCCATCTGCTTCAAAGAGAGTGGGTGGGCTTTCTGGGCTTTGCAAGACACTTACCAAAGGTTTCTGAAAATGACAATGCAAGAGGAAAGTAAATAGAAAAAGGGGAAGAACAACATAGTTCATTTTAGGTTGAGGTTAAAGTAAAATTAAAAATTAAAGGGACTGCAGTTTAGTTGGGTACCTTAGCAGTTGCACCACAAGTTACTATGGTAACAGTGCAATTTGATTATATCCAAATTTATAATGATTTGTTAGTTAAAGATCAATTCATCGATTTTTGGTGCCAGTTTTAAAATCAATTATTTTGTCTCATTGTTTTCAGTTATATTTTATTGGTTAGTTTATTATTATTAATATTATTATTATTATTATTATCATGGTCATGATTTTTTTTTTTTAACTTGTGTTATGGGTCACAGCCAAATGAAACGTGTTGAAGACTCAGCGATGTGAGACATCTGAGTTTCAACAAATACAGACAAAACACATAGAGAGAGAAAGAGAGAGAGACAACCAAGTAGCAATCTGATTCAGTTAGACAGGACACACAAAGACAACTTACAAAATCATGAAACAGATAGAAGAGACAAGATGATACAGAGGTTAGGCAACAGACAGGAAGCTGGGCTTATTTGTCCATCATTGCTTTGGGTTTATTTAATTTCTTCAGCACTTTTAACATTGTTAACAAGAGTGCTATAGAAATAAAATATATACAGAAGGTCAAAACTTACAAAGCCACGTGGACAGCGTTTTAGAGCAGAGTTGGCCTCCATAGGATTATATACAGGATAAAGAGATTCAGGCTTCCGAGCTCCCAAATTAACCTGGGAAAAAAAACCTAAACCTCCACATTTATCTAATTGTCTAAAAAATCATGAATATCGTATCTAATATATATATATAAATATATATATAAACTTAGCAACATAGCCTGGCAGTGCAAGAGAAGGAGCATGAAGGTGAAAACATTAATGTTTTGGAGGCCCTTTGTCGTCCAAATAAAAGTCAAAAGCACTTCTCCAATGCAGCTAACGACAACCAAGTGAACAAGTTACTGAAAGCTTTCAGTAACTTGTTCATCATCCCAGAGAGGGAAAAGAGTCACACATCCTTTGTTGCTGTTGTTGCTTTAAATCTCAACAATAAAGGACTGCCTCAAAACCCTGCACACATAGGTTAAATATCAAACACATCTAAAAGTACAAGCATCTTAGGAAGCTGTCGACTTGGCAAGGCATAAATAATGAGATCACAAATTGATTCTTTTGAGTATACAGCTCATGAGGGCCACAACTAGGGCAAGGACTCGATGGCAACAGACTCTTTATTTAGTGGCGTCTACACACATTTACGTATGCAGCAACAAATCAAATAGGAGTCATTGGATTTTTCGATCCGTGACAAAATCATCGACCTAAAATATCCACCCTTTATTGCCTGGGGCCACTACAAGTCCTGCACTTAATTAGCAATATAATTAGACTCTGGGCCTCTCGGTGGGGTTTCATCAATGGGAACAAGACAACATAGCCACTGAGTTGTGTCAGTAGAACACGGACCTTGGTCTCATTGTCTACTATGACACACTTCTGGGCTGTTGTGGATCGTTTGACCTCATTCACTAACGTTACACTCCACATTTACTATGGTAACAACACGGTCAGAGCACTATGTCTCCTGAGCTCAACCTTTACGCTGCTTCTCATGGTGTTATCTAGGAAATGTAGCTTCCCCTCATGATTTTGTGTTTAAATGCATTAAAAACACTGTCAACACCCAAGTTTAGTTTGATCTAAACACATTTTTTGTTTTAATATTTGCAATATATTGTGTTTTAGCGATTTTTATGTCACTGCATGTATTCTTACATCCCTTGGTGTACTGCAACCAGTTGGATGAATTACCTAAAAAAACAACACGTCGTTTCTAGTTCCATTAGGACAACACTTAAACAGTCGTATGTGTTCACAAGCTGATACCATACAAATCTGTTAAAAAGCTAACAAATTGTTCTCAATTACATTTTCTCAAATTTCCTAACAATTTAGTTGAACCAACTGGCTGTAAATCACAAAAAAGGCATGTTAACTGTTGTTAAGAATGTCCTCTGAAATCAAAGGAGCGCTCAAGTTAGTGAGAGGGAAGAAGACGGCCACGTTGTTCTTGGGTTTTCCTTACCTGAGCGTAGCTGCTTGATTCGCCCATTACTTGCACTGGGGTCAATGGGCAGGAAGTCTTTGTACCAGGTGATTTCTGGGTCAGGGTTGCCACTGGCAGCACAGAGCATGGTGGCCGTTCGAGTGCGCTCCACCACTTTGAGTTGAGGGCCCATGTCAATGTTAGGGAAGCCTGGTGGAAGTAGGTCCTCTGTGAAAAGAACAGGAAATGTGATTTATATTTTTACAGAAATAAAAACCTGCTGGATTCATTCCATATCAACATGCGGAAAGATATAATAACAACCAGTAAGAGTTAAATATGTGATAAAACTAAGACAAGTTAATGTCAGAAGGTAAGTGGTTGCAGTAACATAGTATTAAGTGTACTTACAATAATTTGTCAAGAATAAATACGCAGGTTAATGCATTGGGAGAGTGCCATAAACCTTGAAATCATAGAATCTAATTCCCAAATCCCCTTAAAAGTGTTAAATTAAACAGGCTGATTACAGAGCCTAATACTGTTATTGTATGCATTGTTTTTCTTTATCTCAGGAGACTTTCCAATGAGACAAATGCACCTTAGACCAGACCATGTACAGTAGCCAGATACATATATTTTTTCAGTGAACATCCTTTAAAATCTGATACCGTCCCATCCCTAATGTACACTGCATTTCATTAAGACGCTGGCTCTCCCAGAGGGCTGCATTAAGCCAACTGATGGGTTTAACAGCAAAGACCAGGAAGCATTGTGCTTAATGTGACTTCCTCTAGCGTAGAAAATTACTGCATCCTAATGGTTGGATAAGACATCCTGTAGCCAGATACTCGCAGACTGCATTCCCACTATCAAATAGCTTGTCCATTAAGAACCATGTGTCATAATCAAATGCCCTTAAGGAGGAGACTGACTCCCTGCACATATTCTCAGTATACCAAGTAGTAAATAAAAGGCTTTAAATGCAAATAGACGATCCGAGCGGGAGAAAATAGAGTATAAACGTAATACCAGAAGGAAAGCCTGGTAATCCCGGCGATTTCCCCATCTCATTTCCCGATGTTCAATGAAATAAATGACACTCGAGTCAATTTGAGGTTACACGGAGCCCTGCAAAGGCACCACTTGGTTGAGAGGCACTATAGGCACCAATGTCCATGGGGTGAATTCAAATTGAGAGATTTAATCAGTCAGAGTTTACTCTGGCATTAAAGGTGCAAAGGTTGTGCAGAATGGTAACGTAATGCAGATAGGATGGTAAAGAAGTCTCTTTGACTGTTTTTTGCTACACTTATTCAAGAATCATCATACTAGCCAGCAAAAGATTATGGTGTCCTTGCAGCTAATACTCAGGCATGATTGAGCAATTACTTCTCGGTTAGGAGACAACAGCGTAGTGTGCTCTGTGGTCATTGTCCTCCTTATGCAGATTTGCTGCTCTCTTGGGGCAATTAGTCCCATCGGTCAAACCACTTGACATCTACCCCGACTGGAGTCGGGGGAGTGACTCATTCCCGGATGATGAGAGCAAAGGGGGGGAAGCACCCTGAGCTGTAATTCACATCTGAAGTCCAAGGCCATATTGCAACTTGGACAAGATTGACTGACTATGATGCTTGCCAGTGGCACAGCAAAGGGTCATTGTCCATCTGGAGAGCCAATGACCTCATGTTCACTCTGACATCATGGCGGTGTTGAAGACACCCAGGGAGTGCTAAATTAAGGGGGAGTTGGGACAGCATCGTTTGAAAGTCCCATGGTCTGAATGCAGAGTTGGTCAGTCTGCCATTTAAGCGGAACGTTTGCCTATTTTCAACCCAGTGTGGGTGGTATGGACATGTTTCGAGTCATCTGGCGGACTCCATTCGGCAAATGAGTGGGGAGCTCTGATAAACACTGCAGGAACATGGAGGGAAGCCGAACATCGTTCATTTGCACATACCACCCACACTGCAGCGACACAAAGCCGGTTGGAAATTGGCAAAGTTTCCCTCAGTGCACAAGGAGAGCGATGCCATATTCCAGGGGACTGTGAGCAATGCAATCATGTTGGATTAAAGTGGTTAATCATTTTTTATTTAATGATCACCCCTTTATAACCTCTTTTATACCAAGTTCCCCTGAAGCGTAGACAGTCAGTGGCAACACCACACTTCACTTTTACAAATTTCTGAACAAGACAGAGCAATATGTTTTCACAAACTCCCCTTTTTCTGGGTGTCATCAGTGATCTATGTTTAAGATGCCATAAAAGGTGCTGCATTCTTGCACTCCCCTCGCTAGTCCTGTCTGCGAAGGGCCTGCTCTCTGGGTGTTAAATCTGATGTATTTGATGTAGCCGAAGCCTATCTGTGCTTCGCATCACATTAGGCCTGCACAGACACAGTAATAAAGCTAGAAAACATACAGAGTAAGTGGATTTGAGAATAATTAAATTAGTCACTTGACAAAGGGAATCTGCCTGAAGGAGCAAGGGAGATCAGGAATAGGGGGGCGAAAAAACAAACCCACCAAAAAACAGCAGTAAACAAGAAAACAGGGATGGTGGATGCATGGAGATATGATGCTATCGTTACAGCTGCTCTGACCTGATACCGCATCGCCAGCCATTCCAGAATAAATGGAATGTATGCTGGTTTCTTACTTCCCCAGGAAAAGACGCTGATACCATCTTCTCCCCCCTGAAGCGTACAGGCTTTGTCGATAAAGGCACCCATGCAAAAATAAATAGATCACTCATCGAGGGAGTGTTACTTCAGGGTTATCCAGCCCGACAGTGGAGAAGAGATTGTAACCAATGACATGGGCTGATAGTATCGTAGAGTTCCCAAAGGGCAAGTCACCCATAATGGCTTAGCAATTGCATGTCTATGATGCATACTCAGGGTTATCCGTGATGACAACTCTTCACAGGCCAAATGGAAAAGACAAATACATGTGCACTACTGGTCAATGACTACGTCACTGTTTATTTTGCCGGGAGCAGCCTTTGTCACTTATGCCAACAATCATCCTACAACAGAGCCTTGAGACACATGCTGCAGTCACACCCTGCAGGGTGCCAATAATTCTTCAATTACCATCACGCTTCTCATTTTTGGTTTTATTTTAAACCACAGATACACACATATGCATGCATATTCAATTGTCTTTATCACAGTGTAAATACTAAAACTTTAAGCTTTTTTGATGAGTCCCAATTTGGAAATGGGTCAGAACTTGTACATCAGTATATACTGGTGGTTGTCATTTGAGAAACGTAGCGTGGTCATCTGCTGTGATGTATGGCACTTAGGCAGCCATGACAAAGGCCTTGCAGAGACATCATATAGACCATTATGTGTTCAAGCAGATTTGAAGAATCTGAAGAATGTCTTTTTCCTCACAAGAAAACCACAGTTTGGAATCTATTCAGCAGGATTTGGACAAGTTTCAAAGACCGCAACTTACTCAATGCACACACTGATGGCACAGAACAACTACATGGCCACTCCACGCAACAGCTGGTTTGCTTAGCACGACTCCAAAGCTGAACCCCAAACAGGCTCTAGTTGACCTCATCTAGATTTAGATTTTTTTGTCATTCTCTTTTTCAGGTCGGCTCGTGTGCCATCATTATCCATAATTGTCTTTAATTTCAGTTTGAACATTTAATATCATTCCATTCCATTACAAGTGACAGGTGCAAAGCCTTTAATCAGCCTCTGGTTAGCTTAGCCACTGCCCGGCTGTTAATCTGCAGACTCATGCCTGCTGTTGCGTTCTGCTTTCTATCATGCTAAGTGTGGCCCTCTTAAAAGGTCCGTCCTTTAGACTCATTTAACTCTCCTGACTAATCCCATTCCCAGTGAATTACTGCTCAAAAAACAAACAAAAACGCTTTTTGGTAAATCTAAGTCTGGTATAGTTATAACTGTACACAAAGCCACATATGTTGTGTATGATTCCAACATACAATATACTTACGAATGAGTGGTACTCCTGAAATAGTATATAGAAGCACAATAAACTATTCTTCCAAGTATTTTTTTTAAAGCGCCGCAAATAGTACATACAACTTTGTGCTCTATTCAACGAGTACACAAATACTAAAACCTACATTTTTGTTATTGGTGGTAATATGCCTTACCCAATTAGCTGTGTAGTATTACACATGACACTAGTTTAGTACTGTTCTGTTCTACCATGCAAACTAAGCAGACAACTGAATCAGGAGTCTGGTCAAGATATTATCCTTTTTTTATCAATGTTAATATGATTATAATGCACATCTCATCCACTTTTATCCGATGTCAAAATCTCTGACACTGTGGAGTCAAAGGTGCTCGTTCTGAGCCTTCAGTGATCTCATAGTTATAGTAAGAGAGTGGGGGAGAGAGAGAGAGAGAGAGAGAGAGAGAGAGAGAGAGAGAGAGAGAGAGAGAGAGAGAGAGAGAGAGAGAGGTAAAACCAGACTGGCTGCGAGTGCAGCAAATGCCATGGGGTGCTCCGGCGTCCCCCGCACCTATTACTCATATTATTATTTTCACTTGCTTAAATGATTTAATTTCATCAGCAGGATAATCAGGTTAACTGATTACCCAGCGCCACAGCACGGAGACACAGGCTTTAAGCAGGTCTGTGCATTAATACCACAGAGGGACTGCTCGGGGAGAGAGACGGAGTGAGGAAAAAGGGAAACAGAGGTTAAGATTAGACGGTGCAGAAAAGGGAGGATGATAAATATAGTGCGAGGGGATGAAGAATACTGATGGCATGCTCGCTTTCACATACACAAATAGACATTTAACTAATAGGCAGAGCCAGCTGCTGGGACTACAGTTTCATTTGCTCTGCACCTACGACACAGGCGTGAATGTTCTATGCGTATATATTGGCAAATAGGATGCTTGCTATATCTACTGGAATGGCATGCATGCATTTACAAACATGCACGTGTTAATCCCTGACTAGAAGCTGGTCGAGGCACCAATCCTTGATCAGCATATGGCACCAAAGCTACCCCAATTGTCACCATGATAGCTGAGTTGACAAAGTTCATTCCCAAATGTGAACCACATGTTTAAGTCTAAATGTTTCTCACTCCAGGGAGATTGACGCTTGACCATTAACACCCAAGTACACTCAGAAGTCAAGCTTCTAAATGACTTGAGTATGGTCAAGACCACACACACGTATTTTTTATGTTGAGATCAATTTGTTTTTTTCTGCACTTGGTTGTACTGCGAAGCAGAGGAGCTAAAAGGCACCAGCTCTTGAAAAGAACGTCTGAAACCAGGTGTGTAATATTCGGTTCCTTATTCAACACAATCGGCACAATGGTCTGTTTCACTTTTCAGCTTTCTTGTCTGCGGTTGACAGCCGAATATATCCAAAACCAAAAATGAAGGTTTGCAAATCTTCAAAAATCTTAAATGCAACTTTTTGTTGCATTCCCTCAAATTCTCTAACCAGTGGGATTCCTTTTGAATTGTTGGAGGAACATACAAAGAGAGACAGGGGAACAGTGACAAGGAAAGATCCGGGGACAGAGAAGAATAGCAACACAGGGGAAATCTAATCACAGTGTCTGTGGCCCCGGCTACCGATAGCCCTCTCTGGATAGCCATCTCAGCTGAATAATGGTTATTATACAGCAAGCACTCAACCTCTATCCCCCTGCTCTGTTCCCGGAAAGACGTCTGATGTCCCATTGGTATTCTCCACGCCGCGCACATCTAGCCACCAAGGGCAACATTTACATCCAAATCTCTGAAATACAACCAGATGCGAGAAAGGAGAAGGGGCAATGGAAATTAGTGACAAAGGAAGAGAGAGAGAGAGAAGAGAGAGTGAAAAGATTGAAAAAAAACAGTGGGAGGGAAAACTGGACGAAAGGCAGAAGTTTTAAGCATTGCTTATCAAACTGAAAAATGTGTTTGTATTGTTATTTCAGAGAAATTAGCTCTTTTTCAGGAAAGACTTGATCCCATCCACACAGTTACACACTCGAAAGCTGTCCTAAACGACAACAGTCTGACCTGCTGCCCTGCCGGCCACTGGGCAGCTGCACTGGCAGTTACAGGGTAACTGGCCTTGCTCAAGGGCACCTCCGTGTTGGCAATGAGGCGAGCCCTGCTTCAATAGAAAAAACATACACAACAGGCGGATTCCCTGATGTGGTGAGCCACCATGATAGACAAAGCACAGACAAGAGACTAGGGAGGTGGTGAGCCACCATGATAGACAAAGCACAGACAAGAGACTAGGGAGGAGTAATTGTCTAGCACAGCTCCAATGATCTGTTGGAGAAGAGGTTGAGAGAAAATAAAAAAAAATGGTTGTGTGTATCTGTCTCAACCGGGGGAAATGTATCGAGTTCTCCCTTCCTCTCTCTCTCTCTCCTGTCTTGTCAGGCTCCTGAGGTGTCTGGGGTAAGACAGTGGAGACAGGGGGGTGAGGCCAGGATCATTAAAGGAAACGCCTCACCCTAGAGAAACGTCAGCCAGTTAGGTCTGGTTTTAGTGGCATATGTGGGTAGGGAGGGCAGCTGTGTTTGGAGACACAGTGGGCACCTGACGTCAGTTTACTACACAGCGTGGGTGACAATGCTGCTGTAGAAATGACCTTCTGTCATGCAATTGTTTTGAGTTGAGAGTTGTCGAGAATACAATGCATGTCATCTCATTCAATCGCAAGAACAGCTCACCTTATTGTCCAACCAAGGTTGGTTCTTACCCCTTTCAAACACATGTTACCCTTGAGATGTTTGGTAGTTTTTCATGAAAATAACTGGAAATCTGTCTATGAATAAACTCGTAACATTTCTCTATGTCTCAATTCTGAGCAACCATAGTAATGGATACAGCATAAATGGGCTTATATGAGAGAATTAAGACTCTAATCTTCCCATAATTTTCCCAAACAACGTTAGGCCAATGCAACGATGGGTTAAGAGGGTTGAGCTGCTCCCTGTCTCATTTCTGCCAAAGCAACTAATGCAACCCGTACCAACCAGGATGTGTGGGACTGGGGAGGTGAGTGCATTGTCTGTGTAGACCATTAGCTTTGCTCAGAGAGCTAGTAATGGGCAGGTTTTGAGGCACCTTTGGTGAACAGAACAACACTTATGAATATGTGTGGGCTAAAAAAATTGGGGGCCAGTCAGAAGACGGCAATTGCTTCGTGTCACCTGGAGATGTCAAGGATGTGGGCCATTTACCATAAATAAGTCACTTAAAAAGATGAGGCTGAGAGGTTGTGGGTATAATGTCGATAAGCCCGGTAACAAGCAAGATTGTTAAGAGGGAAAACATGAAGGAAAAAAGGTTCTCCATTTTCAGAGAGATGTGATGCTTCCACTGAACTCCATTTCAAGAGAAGGATGAAGGATCAAGTTTTTGTGGGCAGAAGGGAAAGAGAGGCGAAACATATGTCCGAATGCCTGGGAGTACAAAGAATAGGCGAAACTCTAACTGCTCATATAAATGAGTCTTCATTATGCATTGTTTTGTATAATAGTAGTTTGAGGCGTATTACAATCATGGAGGAAATATTAATAAGCATGCCGTTAAGCTTGCTACCCAACTTCTACCACAGGAAGCGTCGGCACAGCACTTGTGAAGCATGCAGGACTATAAGTTGAATCAACTCTGCCGATCCTGCAGGGCCCACGGGGTGACCTCGCCGTTGTACGACTGCAGTCACCTGGGCCGGGGGGGCTCATGTATATGCATGAAGCTGGCGGTTCAGACCATTTCCCCTTGCTCTTCTTTATGCATGAGTTGGGCCACTCCAAAGGTCGTCACTCACACCATTTCCACAGGAACCCACGTCTTCCTCCCCAACTCTCGTTCCCTGCATAAGGTCGGAGCACCCACGCTACTCCAGCAGGCTAGCTGCGATTGTTGATTGGATTCCTGCACAATGTCCCTGCATTAATATTAATATTAAACTATGTAATGCATGTGCTGTTCCAATATGTGATTATCATTGTGGGCAAGTAAATCCCACGTCCAGCTGCACAATAATATGAATGTGCATGTACACATATGGTAGTAAGAACAGCAATCAATTCAGAATGGCAGAGAACTAATCAACATTTTCTCAGTCGTGCAACAAAATCATACGGGATCAAAATAGTGCCACAAATTGAATGAAATATAATGGAAAAACATGATGCAGGAAATCAAACTATTACTTTTAATCAAAGCTGACTTACATATAGATTTTTGGGCAAAATCATTTTAATTTATTTTGATGTGATGAGTAGAGGCAAAGGAAACCAATTTTGATTTCATTAAGATTTTTTCTTGAGTTGATATTACAGGTATATTTCATTTCATATATTACATTTCCAGCCATCAGTTGAAGTATTTGGGGGCTGCACACATGGGAGGTGACTATGGCTGTTTCAAATCCACCTCGTGAGTGCTTCTTGTTGTAAAAGTGTCTCAGAGACACTGATCTTTCTATTACATCTCCTGGTCAAACTCGTTGCTGCAGCAAAGCATCCATTTATCTAAACTTTCTAGGCAGAAGTAAACAAATCATCCAGACCCTAACTCTGCTTGTTCTTTGCTCTCCATCTCCTTGCCACTTTTCCCTTCCCCCCGTCCTTTTCACTCCACCCCGGTGTCTTATATTGGCCACGGCCAGATGCCTAGGGTGGCCAAGGTCGCTCTACTTGAGCAGGAATTATATGAAATTGATGGCGAAGGTTCAGGAGCCAGCCAACCCTGGCTAGAGGCAAGCTCCCTCCACTTATCCCGCTCCATCAGCACCACCTCTTTCCTTTCCCCTTGTTTCGCCTTTATCTTTCTCAGCTTGTGTCCCCCCTCCTTCATCCTTCAATCACACATGATTACTGCATTACAGGTTTCCAGGATCAAAGGATTCACCGGCCATAAACTCGCATCTGAGTGAATTTCCTCCGGAGGGAACTTTTTCCTACAAGAGCGAAAGACAGGATGAGAAAAAATAGAAGGCTGGCAAAAGTCCGGCAGGCATACACATGCCTGGTATGAAGGTATTAAGTGGGGCAGGGGGGGTGGGAGAGAAAAAGGTGAAAGGTGGGTAGAGATATATCCTAAGGAGTAGAAAGGAAGAGCCAGAGTCGCTGAAGGACAGCAAAGAATTACTCCTGAAGGAAAAACACCTCCAATGAGAGTACAGGGCCATCCATGTGGTCAAAACCCGCCTATTGATCTGTTGTTTGTGGCACGCATGCCCTCTACTACACATCCAATAACACCAATAACAGCTGAGCACCTCATAAGCACCATTACGGAGAAAAACAAGACATTTCCTACTGACATGAACCTCGTCAGATATAAGAGCAGAATAACAGGCGCAAAACAGGTGAGCATATGGTTAGAATTTGAAAAAGAAAAAAAAAAAGCGCCTCATGCAAGAATGGGTTCATTGTGAGCAGGTAACCTGCCCCTTTGGGTGTAGATCCTAACAGTGATAAACATGTATTATTTACTGGTCCGGGTTTTGGTGAGTGCTGCATGAGAATGAGAATTGACTTGCCGGAGATGAGGAGCCACCAAAAAAAGGGTCTCAGGCTCCATAATCAGGCCCATCTTTCTTTTCACCCTTCCATCCAGCCATTTGCGTATTTGTTCATCCAATCGGCATACATGCACCGTGGTATAGCAGGTTGTTTGTCACCATGTCAACAGTCATTACAAGTGTTGGTAAATGCTAAATGGACCTGCATTTATATCGCGCTTTTCGAGCTTACCAGCTACTCAAGGCGCTTTTTACACTCCATTCAGTCACTTTTACCCGTTCACACACACATTCTGCCACTGATGGCAGAGGAGCCGCCTGCACATCAGGATCCAACTCATTCATACACAATCACACGCCGATGTCACAGCCTTCGGGGGGCAATCCTGGGTTAAGTATCTTCATTAGACTGGAGGAAGAGTCGGGATTCGGACCGCCGATCTTCCGATTCCGATCCTAGAACTCATTGTCTCCAACTCACAAATGCAACCAAAGTGCAATAAGATAGCTTGTACTAACTTCTTCATTGATCTTTATTCCTACCGTTTTCTACCGTCTACCCGTTTGCTTCTCTCCTCACCTCCCCGCCACTCTTTTTCTGCATTTGTTTTCCTCCCCCATCTGTCTTGCTCTCGCTAGAGGTGTGTGAGACTCGTGGTGGAGGGCAAAGGTCACCTCAGAGGCAGGCGGTAAGGAAGAGGAAGAACAGCCAGATCTGTTGCTGATACTGCCAAGCTTATTCTTCACTGTCTCATTACAGGGCAGCCACTGTCTGCCTGCTGGCTCTCTCTCTCTCTCTTTCTTACTCTCTCTCTCTCACACACACACACAAACTTAAACACACCACAAACACTCTGTAACACACCTGCTGTCGCCCATGCATACTTGCACACACATCAGGAAACCGTCTCGCATGCAAACGCACACACCTGCTCATGTTTCACTATGTGTCTTATAAATGTTTCATCCAGACCGTCTGATGCCCTGCACTCACCTTTTCCTTCGAAATAAACACACGCAAAAAATAAGCATTCAACCCTTCACCAAAACCAGCATGGCATTAGCACTACAAAGAGGAAAAGCCAGGAGATAAAACTGACCACGGACAAATCGATGCGAAAGAAAAATGTAAATGTAAAAAATAAAAATGTGCATCTGCAAAAAGAAAGTTTTTCGGGGAGAGAAGAGTTTTCTGTTTAATATCTCGTGTGTTTGTGAGAAAATGGAAAATGTTGTTTTAAGGGGTTACAAAAAACCCAAGGGGTCGTGAATGGACTCAAGGGGAATATTTCACAAACATAAATGTGAGTTTGGGCTGGTGCTTGTTAGATACGTACGGGGAATACTGATGAAATGAATAGCAAGGAGGGAGAAATGTTCTGCATTTTACTCTCTTTTTCTCAAACTGTCTATTCCTCTCTGCTTCAGCCTGGACTCACACTTTTAAACCCCCCAAAAACTATGTTTTAATCAGATTGCATCACACACACAGACCGCTTCTTAACCCTGACCAAACACACACGGACACTAAAGGTTGTGAAGATCAGAACAGTTCCTAATATAAAACCTAATGTTATTCAACGTTTTGTTTCCCTCCTCTAATATGTTTCTACAAATGACTTAAACGCATCTGTACAGTATGCAGGTTGTGCTGCAGCTCTGTCACATACTGTGCATTCAGAAAGAAAAAATACTACAGATGTGCCAGCCCACCCGGAAGAAATATATCAGACTTTTTTCCTGCAGTTTGTTTAAAAATCGACGTTTAGAAATGGCTGTATCACACACTTACACACTAGTGATTGCATACATCACCCTCCAGCCTGCTGTCCACTCCGACAGGCTGCACTCTCTCTCTTTCACACACACACATATGCACGCACACACCAGAAGCCATTGAAATACAAAGAAATAAGATTGGTAGGGACAGAAAAGAGAGAACAACGGTGCGACATAGAGGAAGAGAGATAGAGAGAGACTGAAAAAAGGTAGACGGAGAACAGAAAGCAAAGGTGAAGACAGGAAATAGAATGTCTTAAGGCTTGGCCTGGAGCCACTGGTGGTTGAAAGGTTGATTGGTCTCCGTCCTTTTAACTTTCATTCCAGTTCTTCTTCTCTCTTGTGGCCGCACCCCCTCTCCACCCCCATCCCATCATTGTACCTCTTTTTCTCTCTCTACCCTTCTCCCATAACAATAAAAGGTGCCCAGAATCCACTGGGCTTGATCTGCAGCAAAGACTGTTCATGAATCAGGATTGAGGAAGCCCATTAAAATTCATCATTACCTGCTCCTTCACAAGAGAGCGGCCAATTAGCAGACAGCCTGATCAAACAGTAGGCGCGCTGCGCCCTGACTGACCTCTGTGAAACCCCCCGACCCGAGTGTGGCGGTTGGGCGGAGCTTCCTGTCAATTTAAAACCTAGCAAATGACACGGCACAGGCAGCTTGTATTGACCTAGATCCACATGGAGCTAGAGAGAGAATACAACTCCACTTGCATAAACTGGCAGTTCCATGTTCGCATGGCTCGACGTAACACGTTGGCTCAGTCTAAATGCATTGGGAACTAAATGCTGAGGTCAACGTCTGGCGGGAGTATGGTTGCAAAATTCTGGGAATTTTGGAAATGTTGGAAACTTTCCATGAGGATTTATGTGGATAAATAGAATGTATGGGAATAAAAGGGAATTCATGGGAATAAACGTGAATTTATGGGAATAAAAGGGAATTTATGGGAATAAAAGGGAATGTATGGGACCAAACATGAATGTATGGGAATAAAAGGGAATTTATGGGAATAAAAGGGAATGTATGGGAATAAACAGGAATTCATGGGCATACATGAATTTATGGGAATAAAAGGGAATTTATGGGAATAAAAAAGAATGTATGGGAATAAACAGGAATTCATGGGCATACATGAATTTATGGGAATAAAAGGGAATTAATGGGAATAAAAGGGAATGTATGGGACCAAACATGAATATATGGGAATAAAAGGGAATTTATGGGAATAAAAGGGAATGTATGGGAATAAACAGGAATTCATGGGCATACATGAATTTATGGGAATAAAAGGGAATTTATGGGAATAAAAGGGAATGTATGGGAATAAACAGGAATTCATGGGCATACATGAATTTATGGGAATAAAAGGGAATGTATGGGACCAAACATGAATATATGGGAATAAAAGGGAATTTATGGGAATAAAAGGGAATGTATGGGAATAAACAGGAATTTATTGGAATACATGAATTTATGGGAATAACAGAGAATGTATGGGAAATGCATGGGAATTAACCTGGAATTTACAAAATTGAAGTTTTGCCCTTAACAGGGATATTAAATATATTGGGGAAAATATAATTTAGCATAATCATGACTAAAACCACCAGATTCCATGCAAGTACACTTGAGAATACCTATGCTATTCCTCAATCGCATTCACATAGCACACTGCTTACTGCAACATATTGCAAAGTGCAAATATAATATAGGAATATTTCCAAAATTCCCCAGCCTAACTTCCCATGGAAAGTTTCTGGAAATTTACCAGAAATGTCCCGCCCCTTTGCAACCCTAGGTGTGAGTGAGGTTGCATTAACCACGGCAGACATTATTTTAACACACGGATACGTTGCCTATCTGACGCCGACCTGCGTCTACAAATCATCCTCAAAAAGAAGCTTCCCGTCGGGGACAGAAGAGGAGGTCGGGTGAGGTTAGGAGGAGTTTTGAGAAACTAAAGAACGCTAAAAAATATATATATTCACTTAATCAGTGCTGTGGATGAGAACCAGACCTGCAACTTGGCACACTCAGAAAGAAAGCAAGATGATTGGAAAAGTTTGGGGAGAGAGTCAAGTGAGCGATGACAGACAAGAAAAGGGTACGTTTGATTGGTTCCACCTGGTTGGGAGTGGCAAGAGTGTATAAGCAGGATGTGAGAGAGTCTGTTTGAGTGTGCGTGCACGGATGGAAATGAAGGTCGTCTATACCAGCCAGACCAGAGACGTGATCCGTGTGTGTCAGAGGTGAGTCTCTGCTGGTTCAAACAGCCCAAAGCAGACCCACAGCATCACCACTGAGTCTTTAGCTCATCCGACTCAGGAGCAGCTCTCCCTCGCTGTGATCTCAACGGTGGGTTTTTCCCAAATAGACACATCATATATACAACTTGTTTTCAAAGATAATAAAAATGAATATCAGCCCAAATCTCATCAATCACATATTTTTTTTTTTTCCCTTGCTGGATGCCTCGGGGGGAGAAACTATTTGCAACAGTAATCACAGAGATTAAGAGTGCTGCAGTGTAAAAACACAAGCACACAACGCGGGATAACTCCACATGATCCCCCACACACAACAGCATGAGCTGACAGTATCCCAGTTTGCCTTCCTTTTGACACTCGAAAACACTTCGAAAAAAAATGTTCCCATGACAAGAAAAGAACGCAGAGCAAGCTGCGATTTGAGTCAGATCTCGAGAGTGTGCTTCATACGCTTGTCAGTCCCTCACCGAGGACTCCCAGGGGACCGTGTGCAAGCCTTAGTGCAGCCAGATGGCCCCCATCTTAGGTATTCAGCTGAGGCACTGGAGCAAGGAGGCGGCGCAGTGGATCCTGAACACAACCCGCCATCGCCACCGATGCGAGCGCACAAACGCAGAGGACGACCGACGAGCAGGTCGGGTGTGTCATAGGAGGCGGGGCTTATTATTTAGCCTGTCCATCAGAGATAAACGTCTGTGGATTTGTAAAGTGTATGCTCATTTCAGGTATATGTGTGTCTGTTACTGCACATTTTTGTAGATGTAAGTCAGGGTGCATGCACAGTTGTGTGTGTGTGCACGTCATGAGTGTGTGTGAGTGTGTGCACCTTTACTGTAAGTGTGTATATATTAATCAGTGCAGGCGAACGTGTGGTAATTTCACTTTCAAATTCGCTTTTGATGAGTTCACGCTAGGACAGCAAACGCTGGTAGACTGCACGCATCTGTGTGTGTGTGTGTGAGAGAGTGTGTGTGTGTGTGCACGCTGCTTAACTGTGACTATGCATATATTCATATGGGTACGCCTGTATCTAGATGAACTGCAGCCATTTTGAGTGAACGATTCTTGTTCTCGTTGGATCATTTATGTGTTCGGGGAGTTACACGACCTGTAGTTAGTAAGCGTGTTTATCCATATAAGCATATAAGCATTACATTTACATGCTCATGAATAACCAGTTTATGGGAGAAACCGGGATACTGCTGCTGGTCAAATAACGTGAGCAAAAAACACACTTCTGGAGTGACGAATACAGAGAGACGGAGAGAGAGAGACACACACACACACGATGCATCTTGCATATATATAGGACAGGTTATTCATGACCATGTAAACAGCCATGGATGTATTGTGGGTTTAAATGTATGCTGTTCTATCTGTTCCATCCATGTTGTGTGCGTGCAGCTGTATTTTTACTCAGAAATGCATGCCACGGCTTTTTTACGGCCAAGTCAACCATCGCGGCGACCCATTTTTCTGCCTCTTCAGATCCCACACCACATCCCCCGCTGTTTACTGTGGATGTGTCCCTCGTGCCTTGTCCCATATCCCATAATCCTTTGCCCCTGTTCCAAGAACGCAGGTTCGGCTATTGTCCTCTTCACCTGTTCTACATTGCCAATCATCCACAACAACCCCCCCCACCCTGTTGTCTCCCTTCATCTTGGGCCAACTTTTCACATCCATCCCCCCTTCCTCTGGTGTGCTCCACTTCCACCGCGACTTGCATTCACCGCCATTCATTTTCTCACTTTCTACCCATTTTCACCCTTCCCTTTCTGTTTTCTGTGAATTCAATTACATCTCCCCGTCTTTTCTCTACATATCGCTCTCCTAATGGATTAATGCAGGAGGTCCCGACCTCATTAAAGATGGAAAAACAGAGGAAAAACGTTGCGCTCTCCACCTCCGCAGCTCGTCTTGCACCTTCGACACCCATCATCACACTCTCATCCCTCCTCCGGTGGCGGGTCTTGCCCGGGCAGCCGAGCCGCCGTCTTCCTCTGGGCTCTGGAGGGAAAAACCTTGTTGAGCCGATTCCAATAACTTTTCATTTTCCTCCAGCTAGCGTGGACCAGCTCCTGGGTTTGCCCTGTGCTCTTGCACATACCTGGGTTTGATCGGCTTGTTCCTTTTTTTCAATTTGTTGTTTCCATACTGTCTCTGTGTCTTTGTAAAGGACTTTCCGGACATGAGTTTCACAAAAAAAACATAAATAAATTGGCATTTATTAGAGTATTAAATTAGAACAATTTAATATAATTGTTTTGAGCATGAAACCAGTGATGCAGGGTGGAAGCGTGATTCCCATTAGGGCCCTGAAATGCCTACACACGATCCTACAAGCAAATGCTGTATTCAAGGATCCAAGAAATCCAGATAGTGTGCAGCAAAGGTCCTTCAGTACAGAACCAAACTGGTATCTGCCTGATCAAAGCACATCGTTAAGTAAAAGCATGAGTAGCCATGTGGATTTTCAAAGTCTAAGTAGCACATTTTAAAATGTATATCAAGTTTTGAAGGGCACCCAAGGCACCCACAACCCCCAGCACCCAACAGCATGCTTCCAGGGCGGTTTGTTGCTAACAATAACTAACCCAGGATGCTGGAGCCAGGCAATCCAATCCCTGGTTCCAACACCCCCCTCCCCCCCCACGCCACCAACGCTGCCTGTGGATTTGACAGCCAGGAAGGCCTAGCTCCTGTGCTGCCAGCCAGCCAGCAATAGCTCAGCTTCATGCAGCCCTTGGAAACATGGCAGATGGCGGCAGGAGAGAACAGAAGAGAGGACGCCGGGTGTGAGCGCGTCTATGTGTGTGAGGCCGACAGAGACGAGTGTGAGAGAGAGAGAAAAGAAAGTGCAAGTGGTGGACCACATGCTAAGCTGTCTCCATGACCTCTAAGCTAGAGCTAAACAAATGGTATATCCAAACGTGCTTCTATAGGTGCGATCAAGAAAAGGTCTACAAAGTACAGCTGTTTGGTTATTGGGCACCCATCTATGTGTGAGGAGTGTGTCTGCCCCCCCGACTGTGTAGCAGGTGACCAATCACTTTTTCATTCAGGGATTCTATGAGTTTTCATCACGGGCAAATGGTGGTTTAGCTCCTCCATGAATGGACGGTTGATTAGTTCCATCAGATTGCTGGATGGATCCTTGATAAACAGCCTTCACACCGTCAACTGTTGTGAGTGAACACAAGTTATTTTAGGCTAACCCGCATTTGGCTCTAAGAGATAATTCTCTAATTTTCACAGATATTCATTCTGCTTTCTCTAGAGCGGTTTCATGTAACTGATTTAGCTTATATAGTAGTACTTAGTATAGTATTACAGTGTGTATATGGCTGCATATGTACAGGGTCACGCATCAAGTTGGAATCATTTGCAAATTTCTGCTCTTTTATATCGCCAAAAAAATGTTATGCATGGATTAATTTTGCCAAAACAAATCATCCATTGGAATAAACAGAGGATTGTGTCTGAAAACAAAATATTCCAACTTTATGGGCAACTTTTTTTTACATTTAGGGTAATTTCTGATTGTATTTATGTTCATGACTGCAGTACTTTGCTTGACTGTTTATCATTTATTATTTGTAAACACCAAGGCAAATTCCTTGTATGTGATAATGTACTTAAATTCCTTTCCGATTCTGATTCCGAAATAAAAGCGTTTACAGTCGTCATGTAGGAATGTGCAGATAAAACTCACAGCAAACCGGAAGGCCATCTTTGTGTGTTTCTAATAGGTCAAAATCTAAACGGATGATCCAGCTGAACAGTGTTCTACCAGAAAATACTACAGTACTACTTACAGATATTCCAAGCATCCTACAGCCCTCACCCACTGGCAAGTGCAGTGTAAAAACTCCAAAGCAAGATGTCATCATAAAAACCCCCGAGGAGCTCATGGACGTCCACTTTAATGATTTATTTTGGCGTTACCCCTGTGCACACTGTTTCATAATGCAGGACTCACCTCGGATGATGGACAGCTTGGCATTGACGGTGATCTCGGCCTCGCTGTTCTCTGCAACGCACTCGTAGATGTTCTCGTCGCGCGGCGCTCGGAGAGGCTGGATTCTGAGCACGGCGCCGGCGCCCTCGTCAAACTCGATGGTCTGTAGGGTGGAGTAGAAAAAACAAGGTGAGCTTAGACGGGGGGGGGGGGGGGGGGGGTGGGCTCCCATAATAATACCACTAGTTTCAAATCAGAAAAGTGCCGTTCATTTGTGAGGATTAACAAAAAGTGTCGGTATCATAAATGTCACAGAGATTATTTGCTATATTCCTCTTTGCCTTTTTGGCGAGGGAACCAGTGCAATGCCGTCTTCTGGGGTTAGCCAACAAAAGTCATCCCTGCAGCAACAAACCAAACAATTTTCTTGGAAGATAAGTGTCCGTTTCTCATTTCCCAGATATGGAAGCCAGTCACAAGATATCTTCGGTAGAAAAGGTGTGATGTTTCTATTCCTTTGTAGCCTTTTGTCCTCAGAAATGCAGAACTTTAAGGAATCTTTCTCACACACAATCCTGGCCCCGTATCATATGCGTGTGATATCCTTGCTTTCTCGTGTTTGCATCTCCTGTTTTGATCTGTAATTATGCCCTTTGTTCTCCGCAAGGCTCATTGTTTTCAACCTCTTTGAAAGTGCTTCTTAAAAAATGAAATTAGACAACAGAAACGAGAAGAAATCCGTGGTTACAATCACAAAAGAGTTGCTTTATAAAAACAAGATTTATTACACTCAGGGGGCTGAACACTAACACTCTTTTTGTGTCTGAATTATCAATACTTTACCTGTTAAAAATCAGAAATGATGAAGGCTACACATCTATTAATTCTACAATAATGTTCCTTTTGTCAAAGCTGTTTGCGTGTATCATTCAAGTACAACACAAATATGACAAAGAACAGTTTTGTGTGCAGTATGATGGAGAAAACATAATTTAGATGAATTAAATAAACTGCCAATGAACAATCCAGACCTCACTTTTTTACCTAACTTGACATCAACATCCTGATGTTTTAAATGTCGGGATCAATAAAGTACGTCTGCCAATAAAAGCAGCTTCACCCCTTTTCACACAGCCGTTTATTTCCCAAGTTAATCTCGTTTCCTCTAAGTTCAGATGGATGAAGCGTTAAGAGACGATGGTCGAACCCGTCTGCCGGGCTCGCAGCGAAAACCCCCACGCCTTCCCTACATCTATCGATTCCTCTGAGGAGCTCACACCATCCCGGCGAAGGCTTCGCCGCCGAGATCTGTGAGCGAAGCGTGACTTTGAGATGGAAGTACGAGTCTGCTGCTCCGCTGCCGCACGTCTCGGGGCTGAGCTGCTAATTAGGCTAAAAACACTGCGGAGCATGGCATCGTGATCAATATCAAAGCAGCTGTCGAGAGGGTAAGATGGGGAAAAAAAATACTTCAAAACCCCTTTACAATTTTTTTTTTATTTCTACTAAACGGAAGGAAGAGGAGCGTCCGTTCTGGCAGGCTCATTCACGCCCTTGGCTTTGTTTCCCACTTAGCATGCAGAAGAAGGGAACGTACAAACACAACTTGTCTTTTTATTTTGTCCTCTGTAGCGATCCCCCCCCCCCCCCCACCCCGTTGATGTTGTCATTTATTTTTTTCATTCGCTTCTTTCACCCCCTCCCCTGTAGTTGCCTCCGTGCCGCAGCGTGCGCTTGTCTATCTGTGTGCACGGCCGACGATAACGGAAGCAACTTTTTTAATTAAGAGACATTGAGCATCAATCAAGACTTTTTAGAGACGCCATCTGGGAACGCCTGCTGAGAAACTGAACAACAAACATCATGAATAACGCACAGATAGATTCACATTCACAGAGACGGGGTGGTGTGCAGAGGAAAAAAAGAAGAATGTGACAACGGAGACAAAGTCAGTCAAGTGCAAACAGGACGGAGAGAGAGAGAGAGAGAGAGAGAGAGAGAGAGAGAGAGAGAGAGAGAGAGAGAGAGAGAGAGAGAGAGAGAGGATGGGCGGGCTCTGCCTTGCGTAACCGGTAGCAACGGGTGGACCTGCACATTCCTCAGAGGCCGGTCCATGAAAAGATGGGATTGTTGTCCAGAAGCGTTTCGTGGGTGATGAAAGCACAAACACAAACATTCTGTGTGTTCTGACAGAGAAAAATATAATGAAAATGTTGCTCATTGACTCACCTCGATACGCTGGGAGTTGACCTTCTTGCCCTTCTTGTTCCAGCTTACCCTCGGCTTGGGGTCGCCCGTTGCCTGGCACACAAAAGAGACCACGCCCCCTGACACGCCGATCTGGTCGACGGGAACTTTAGTGAACCGTGGTGATGCTAGGGAGGAGAGGGGGAGAGAGAGAGAAGGGAGAGAGACATTAGCCCAAGCCATGAGATGAATGATTTCTGAACGGACCAAATCACCATTTCCACAAATAAGACACACATCAGACAGACATCCTTATCTACTAGGGCTGGGAATCACAGAGTAACTCACGATACGATATCATCACAATATTTTACCCACAATAACGATATCACAGTACTGCGATACGCAATATATTGCAAGAAATCATCTATAATATGCATCACGATATCTGTGTATCTGAAGGAGTCTTATCTTAGTCACTCTCAGGAAGTATCACGATATATCGATATTTCGATATATTGTCCCACCACTATTCAGAATAGTCAGAATAGCTCGCCATCTATTCATAGTGGTCTATCGACATCAAATTGAGTCTACCGTGGGACACTTGGGACCTGAAACCTTTTGCATATTTGTGACAGGGCCGTCTCTTTAACCGCCGGACCACAGCATCATCCTGAATCCGCCCCTGCAGCACACGCTCGGGGGTTGAATTAAAGAACCCTTTTCCTCCTCTAGTAGCCCAATTTCAGTGCTGTGTAATTCTCTGTGTAAATCATAGCAACCGCAAATGTATGTGTTGATGCCGTGCCAAGGCGCTGATGATTAATAGCTGAAATATCTCTCTCGGCGGGGAAAATGGCGTCCGAATACCACCGGCACCAAACCCTGGGGGGAAAGGAGGCTTTAAGATGACGAGGCACTTAAATGTGTGACATTGTTTGAACTGAGTTTTTACTTGACAAAGCGATCATCACTCGGACCGCACATGCAGCACTTTAAACGGATGCACTCAAGAGGACTGAGGCGCTTTTGTCCATCAAAAAAAGTGCGTCATTCAGTGCCTGAGTTTTTCTGCTCGTGCATCAGTTGCAGAAGGTTCAAAACAACAAGCGTGATAGAAACAGAGAGAAAAGAGAGAGAGAGGGGAAAGAAGAAGAAAAAAAGATTCTCCTGGGGAACTCGTTAAATCGGAATCATACAGATATGTGGGGATGATCAAACGGCCAGCGCATAACGTCAAATTAATAATTAAGGGACCGTGGGCCGACACCAGTCTCCAGGCACTGCTAAACACATATGAAGGAGAGTTCCTGCATTTATTATCAGGCGGGAGGGCGAGAGAGAGAGAGAGAGAGAGAGAGAGAGAGAGTGGATATTTTTGCAGAGAACGAGGCAAAGAGAAATGGCGTAGGACAAGGGAAACGGAAAGAACTGGAAAGTGGAGGCACTGCAATGCAAAGTTCATCTCATCGCCCCCCGACGACCACGCCAAATGTTCCTGACGTAAATATTACACCAAGCTGCACACGTACACGCACACTGGTTTAACTAGCGGTTGGTGGCCAGATCATCTCAAAAAGCAGTTTCCACAATTCCCTCAACCAGCTGGATGTTCTCAAGTAGAAGAGGCTCTTTAAAGGATGAGTGGGTGAACATGTCATAACAACGCACAAAAATGTGTTCCTGCCCGGGGTACGAGTGTGAGACGCACTTAATCTGGATTTTTACAAGCCTAGATGACTGCGGGTGCAAGATTATCGCTGAAAGAAGACGTCCTCATTACGCCGTCTGTGGTCAAATGAAGTTTGCGAAATGCTCCCGAATAAAAACGATTACGACTCTCTTTCATTTGCAGACTACAGTCGGCAGCCGGAGTTGCTCACCTGCAGATAAACAGAGATACTATTATCTTGCTTTGATATTTTCATTAAAATAAAACCGGCAACAATTCCCTGTGCAACAACACAACATATACATCATTTAATTTTCAATAAAAATAAAACAATAATAATAATAATTTCCCCTCTTATTTATTGGGTAATTTGGAACATTTGCAGCCGAACGTGTAGTTATTACACTGCCAGGATTAAAAGGTGTAAATTCTAAGCACTAACTTCAATCCGTATGTGATATCACATGTTCATATATCATAAAACATCATTCCGACAGGCCGAGGTGTGTTGGGCATTGATAGACAACACGCTGGGCTAAATAAATCAGCCAAAGGGCAAAGGATGAAACTTAAAAAGAAATATTAAAGGGCTGTGTTGCTGGCAATCATTTTGATGTTGGAAGTATTGATTCCCGGCCGTCTGATGGTCAAGTGAAAGTGTATTGATTGTTACATCCTTGGATTTTTTTTCTCTTTCACAGCCCCCTTTAAATCTGCTCTACATCTGTTAAAGAAAATAAGCCCTGGTGAAGTTGCATTCCCTGACGTACCGGAGGGCTTGGTTAACAGAATGTATAATGTTTTAGAAAGATTTCTGCAACCTGACAAATCTCTACAGAACCACCACCCTGTTAATTACCGTATTATATATAATACGGTATAACAGAGGCGGCTCTTAGTCCATGTATCCTTCATCAATGTTTACTTTTAGCACAAAACGTTTGCTTAATGCACAGTTGTAAATAATTAATTTAGGCTGTGATAAGAGGTTCTCTCTACCTGAATTTGAAGGATTAGGAAACCCAACCATCTGTAAAAGATTACCCACCAAATCATAGATTAAAAAAATATTAAAAAAAATCCCTATCTGTATATTTCACAGGTGTTGATATTATGAAGGTTGTGGAAGGGATGTTTGGAGCACCGCAGCCATTCTCTGGCTTGAAGGAGGAGAGGCTTACTTCATTCATCCGGTGCATACAATGATTCGCTTTTGGCGATTTTTTTCAAATCTCAATTTCCATTCTGAAACGCAGCATTACACAACTACACCTCCTCTGCATTTGACCTCCCCTTACAATGTGCCCTCTGTCGAGATGGAAAAAAGGGATTTACACAGAGCGGGCCTGTGGCGGTGGTTCTCCTGAAGGCCGGCGCTCTTTGATTAGCTTTTCCCCAAGACCAGTTGACACTTTCGCCCAGTTCGACCCCACCCTCCCTCCCACTCCGTCTCCCTCGCTTCATAAGAGGAGAGAGATGAACAGGACAATAAATGCACCGACCCACATGTCACTCTGAATATAACTCCTGATGGATTCAGACATTTTCGCAAAAATGAGGCAGTATCATTTTGCCTCAGGAAGGTTTAAAGAAAGTTAGGGAGCTATGAGGGAAAACATGGTTGAAATGAAAAGAGGGGTTGACCAGAAGAGGTGAGGTCAGCGGTAAAGAGAAAGTTAGAAGAGAGGAGGTGACAGGAGTTCTAATACATCATATATCAGAAACTTTAAAAACTTTTCTCCCTTCTTCCATCAGGTTTCAAGGCGCAACGATGCCAACATCTCTTCAGAGCAGAGGATTCGTACTACATTTTTTTTTTAAATGATGGCTGTAGCCGAATACCCTCTACCGCCCTCCACTGTCCCTCCGACTATATACGGCGTCCTGTTATCTCTGTACGTTCAGCAGGGATTTATGACTGTGATCACATGTTACCAAAGAAAGTCTGGTTTTTAGGACCTTTTTCATCCTCGCTGACACGCTTCTCTAACCAAATGAGGAAGACTGTGATGCAAAGGACCTTTTGATCCATGATCCATGCGTGCCCAGCATTCATGTGGACCGTGGATCAATTACACAATTTAACAGTCATAGTTTGAAATAAAATTGTACTGCCGATCGTCCTCAATCGGTATTCAGTAAAAGTATCAGAGTAAATGCTTTGTTATGTAATGATGCTTTCAGTAAATCTAGTAAAGAAGAAAAGGTCAGGGTACATCATAACATAACCACGATGTGTTCAGTGTCTTATCAAATGTAGTTTTTGGCGAGACTCAGTCGAGAGGGAATTCTCACCTGTTTAACTTTAACTCGAGTTTTAAGCAGCTTCTGGTAAAGCATTGAAAATAATAATGCCAAGGTTTATTCAATCTCTATTTTCCTAATGATTTGAATTGTGTTTTATGCCAATGACATTCTATATACTTATAACAAACTGCGACTTTAACTTCAGTGTATTATATTGAATAATACTGTATATTTTACCTCATTGTAGTGCATTTCATGTTATTGTATTTTTGTTCAGTATTGAGACGAGTCACTTTGATATAGTTATGACGTCATCAACATTATTTCACCTCTAATCCACCCAGGTTGGCTAAACCGCCCATGAATGTCTACTATAATGCAATAACTACAGGAATGCAGTGCAAGATTGTCTGAACTCTGATGAGTATAATTAACCTTTTTTCTCTCTCTTTTATTCCACTGAGCTTCTGCTGCCAGTTACTGTTGACTTTCTTTTTTTCTGTTTTGGGGAATTTAGCCCTTGGAACGTTGCCAGTAATTGAAGGTTAGAAAAAAGGTTGAGTGGCATCAGGTTAAACTGCTTAAAATAAATCCCAATAATGAGTGATGGCACCTCATCATATCATCAAACACTAAGGTGTATTCACAATGTGTCATTGGTAAAAAAAAAACACACATTTCACATGAAACCTGTTGCTTCCTACGTGTGAGCTCTGTCTGCTAGCCGCTCTCTCTTCACAAAGCAACATTCATCAAGTTTAAAAAAGGATTTCCTGTGAAATAAGTACCACATTGTTAAAAAAAAAAGTATTTTAGAAACTGGTAGAAGAGGCTTCCTTTTCTTGATTCACAGTAATTGTATTATTTACCTGAAATCTTGAATAAGGCTTTCTCGGCAATACAATAAAATGCTATTTAGCAACTTGAACCCATTAGTCATCTTTGGGTCTACTGGTTTAAAAAGTGAATGTGGAAAACAATTAAATATATTTCCATTTTTCATAACTATATAATTGAGTTTAGGACGTCCTCTGTGTTCTGTGGGTATATGAATGTTACCCGGGGGGCTTTTTTGATTCCCACCTGAAAATCGTACACGCTTCTTTTGCTGTAAGGTACCTCGTGGAAAAGTCGCCTGCGTTATGTTACCAGGGATGACATTGAAAGGACGTTGCGTCCGCAGTGGCCATTTGTCCTTTCTACCTACGTATCTCCCTATTCCCCAAGCTTCTCTCAGACATGCTGTGGTACGGCGCCGCCCAGATAAGCACACGAGACCTGTCTTTATCTGCCTGGCAGGGGGACATGGCCTGAGCTAAAATAACCAGCAATGGGGGCCCCGGCTATCTTCACAAGGCCCCGAGAATAGAACAGATCCATGCAAACACGACCGGCTAGCAGGAGGGGAGGGGGGGGGGGGGGGAGGCGAACCTCACACTGTGCACACAGACGCTTGTTTAGCTAATACATCTACCACCTGCTACTGGACGCTACCTCTGTTGGACCCGATAACACAGAATACACAAGCATTGTGATTATAGAGTGGCGGAGAGTGGGAGGTAAGGTATGTGAATATGAGACAGCTCCATTTACACTTTTTTTTTGTGTGTGTGTTGTCGTTTGCTAGAGAGGGTGTAAAGAGGAGGGAGGCGAGGGGGGAGGGGGACTGGCTTTATGACTAATACAGTAATTGATGGAGGAAAGCTTCTTGGGTCATAAATAGGAGCCATTATCTGCTGGATTAACAAAGTGGGAGACAAAATGACGCGAGGGCCATTCAGTGATTTGCGGAGAAAAGGCAGAGAATTGGGGAAAGGGCACTATCCATCTTGCTACAAATAGCTATGTTACAGAGGATACAGGCCTTTTTTGTTCCGTGTCTGGAAAGAACATTTGGTGCTATTCGTGGTACAACAAGGACCATAATTCCACTTTCTCCCGTCAGTCATGGGCGGAGGGTGTGGTGGGTTTTTTTCCCCCCCACTGTCGTACAGCAACAATATAAAAGTGTATAACATATTTAGGATATTTTCATCTCCACTCCTTGTCACTTTATTTAGCATGTTTACAAAGTGGATGAGAGCAACGTGAACGGCCGCGTGTTTCTGATTTGAAGTTGATTTACTTGTTAATCCTGGCCGAGATTCAATTTAATTTCCGCATTAGCCAAGCAGCAGACACATGTCACGCACAGTCTAGGCCGAATGCTTAAAGGGGAAACAAACAACCAATAACCGAAGTGGAGTTTGGAGTCTCGATTACTGATTTGATATGATGTAATTTGAGCGAAGCCAAATAGACCAGCAGTGCATAGAGATGTTGCTGACGTTGAAACCACCTGGACCTCCGAGGTGCAGGGATTTAACCAGCTTGCATATCTGATCCAAAAGGACTCAGCAGGCCGTCCGTCGGTCCTGGACCCGACTATAAAAACCCTACAAGCCTTTATCAAGAAGCGTACACGCACACACAGATATATACTCTCGGAGGGATGACAGTCGGATAGATCGGAAGATAGATTGATTCCGCTGGATGGGCCTTCATGTCGATGCATTAAACAGCACACACACACACACACACGAACAACACATGCACCTTCTCAATCACAATCACACACACAGACACACACCCTCCAGGTCTACAACAACCAAGCCCCCATCAATCAGGACCAATTCTCACAGGCTGCCTGAGCAAGCACCATCGCTATGGAAACCAAGCCTTTTACTCTAAAGCCACCTTGCTTTGCCTTGTCTGGAGGCTTTCACACACAATCACTGCCACGACAAAGACTAGCAGACTCCTGCGACAACCTTGAATTGGGCGAGAAAGAGAGCGAGGAGAGAGACGTACGTCGTGCCGGGTCTGTCGTCAATTCCCGATTCGGGAAAAAAAAAAACGTTTGTGTGTGAAGATGTATGCCAACTTAGAAGATGAACAGCTGGTCAACAATGTGGGTAATAGAGAAGACGTCCCCTATTATATGGATCCAGTTCATTTAAGAGGGCAGCACATTTCCATCAGCTCAAGCTAGCATGTAGAATTCTGTAGCGCCAAATGTAAAAACAGCAGTGCACTTAGCTCATACTCATGTCGTTGAAGGGGAAAACCTTGCAATGCTGTGATTGTGCTGCTTGAATTGATGCTTAAAATAAACATGAATGTTGTGGCAGTCATGTTAAAAAAAATAGCTGTAGCTTTATTCCACAGGGCATGTTTGGGTCAGGCTCCATTCCCATATAACCCTTATTTTGGCTGTGCAAGCTTACGGGTTAATGAAACAGTTGCTTTTCCAATTAAAATATAAGGAAGAAAGGCTAATAGGGATTTGCTCTCGGGGCAGTCGGGGTGCCAAGCGGTGGGTATAATGATTCAAAGAGCCAGTTTGTACTGTCTGGACAGGACAGGCAGTTCCCACATTGGAAAATTGTCCTTTTTGTGGGCAAACCGTGTCTTGAAATTATATTTCCTTACGACGATTGAATAAAAAGGCAGAATTATCTTTGCCTGTTTAAATATCACTTTTTTGAGAAAGATTTCATGAATGGAATGACATAATACGAGTGAAAAGAAATGCCTTGTTTAAAAAGCATTATTGCATCTTTCATCAACCGTTTCAAACTATTGATTTCCTGCGCCCAAGAAATGAAATATGTCTTCATTAGTATTCACATGAGAAAACAAAGATTCCAGGGCTCGGTAGTGTGATTTTTTTTTGTGCGAACCCTTCCCCGTTGCATCACACAGTGTGCCATCTATGTTGACTGCGCTGCGAGCGAACTCGCAGGGCTCAGGGTTTGCAGTCCATGAGGGAGTTGTGGCAGGATGTGGGAACCTAGTATAAAATAAGTTCTGGAGTGTTAGTACCCAGAGGTGAAAAACGTTGCCCGACCACACTGCTGTCGCAATGAAGCTGCATTTCTAAAAAAAAAAAAAAGGAGTGGCAAACTTGTACAAATTGGTCCCATTGAAACTATTGTTGAGGGCGAAAGGAAAAAGAAGTGAAACACACAGCGTATCCCTCCACCCATTGGAAATAAATAGGCTCAATTCCTCTGGGAGAGGGGAGGGGAAATTTCGCTTAAGTGTGTGTCTGATTTTCAAAATGGCCACGTAGCACACATGAAGGAGGTGGAATTGGGAACAATTTTGTGTCATTTAGAGACTCACTTGAGACAATTGACACTTGTTGCCTCACTAAGTGAAGAGTGCACCTCCAATTGCTGAATCTATTAAAGGTCTGATCAAAACAAAAAACGAGAATGAAGACAATAGAGCCCCGACAAGCTCCACTGAGAATACAACGGCATCTTCCTTTCTCAAATCCAAGTAAAGGAACAGACAAGGGGAAGGGATCCACCTGTGCAGTCTGTCCACCGGACAAACATCTTTCTTTGAGGGAGTTTCATAAAAAAAAACTCAGGAAGATCCAAAACATGTTCATGAAAGCATTGACGGCATTTTAAAAGCCACCACAGTGGTGTGTTGAATTCCTCACTGCTGGAAGAAAGAAAAAAAGAGCAATAACGCCTTTCACGCATGTCAATCTATCAGGATGTTCTGTCAAACAGAGTTCATATAACATTGCTCAAACTACTGAGGCATGTTACTGAAAAGGGACCCAGAAAGTGACGATGATTGGAAAGAAAAGAAGAGATATTAAAGTATCACAGCTAGTTGATCCATTGTGCTTCTGAAAATGGTTAGAGGTACATTTCAATGAAAGTAACCGACTAACTAATTGTTTCCCCGTGCCATTTTGAAGGTTACAGCTCTGAAAACACAACTTTCAGAAAGCTCACGGTGCCAACAGGCTACTTGAGACGGGGATTCATGCCTTTAACTCAATTAAAAATTAACTTGTTTTCTTCTCATTTGAGAGAAGAAGAAGGAAAAAAAGGGTAAACACGAGGCCGAGCTCGCAACAGCAGGTTGCCAATAAAATTGAATTTGACAGAATTAACTTGACAGTGTTGGCTCAAACATTAATTTGACTGGAAAATACAGGGAGAGGGAAAGAGAGAGAGAAACAGATATGTGGGGGGAACAAGAACAAGAAAATAGCAGCTCCACTAAAGGGCTTCATTTTTTTTGCTACCAATTGGCAGCTTCAAAGGGATATACATAATTGAACACCTTCACCCCATCACCGTGAGTTCTGGCCAATTACTATTAGCAGTACTTTGCCAAGAATGCTACTGTTGAGTACTCTGAAAGACTAAAAATGATGAAGGGGTGAAAAGCCAAAAAGAATGCTGACAAACAATCTTGTCTCCGTGTCCAAGAACTGAAACCCAAATACAAAGAAATGTTATAAGAGATAGAGAGAATTAAAGCAAGGGTGGGTAATGCAGTTTAGAAAAAACAAATTGTTGTGTGAGCGTGGGTTCTCTCCGGGTTCTCCGGCTTCCTCCCACAGTCCAAAGACATGCAGGATGGGGATAGGTTCATTGGTGACTCTAAATTGCCCGTAGGTGTGAATGTGAGCATGAATGGTTGTTTGTCTCTACATGTCGGCCCTGCGATAGACTGGCGTCCTGTCCAGGGTGTACCCTGCCTTCGCCCAATGACAGCTGGGATCGGCTCCAGCCCCCCCGTGACCCTGAATACAGGATAAGCGGTAAAAAAAGTTCTGACAAACAATATCAGGTATATGTGGCTGTAGCAGGACTAATGGGCACTAAGGTTCATTAGGGGTCTTTGGAAGGAGGGCCGTTGCTGGATTTAGCTTTTGGAGGTAGTGCTGCTCGCTCCTTTCTCTGAAAAATTTGGATGATTTCTAAAACCTAGTTTCCTCTTGCTGTGTTTCTCCAATGTGGCCCACCCAACATTTAACTGGGGAAAAGGTAAGAAAATGTAAAAATATCGGAAAATAATTTCCCTTCAGCGTGTGCCACTACAGAAACACCGTGGCAACTATGTCACCCCACAGCTCATAAATAATACAAACAAAATGAGAACATTTAATCAGCCTCCCTCACACCTTAGAGGGAAACATTAAACGTGCCTTTTGGGTGCTGTGGTTGATGTGGTTCTTTAAAGCAGTACGGTCTAATATGCATACAGACAACTTTCAACTGTGTTTTTTTTTTGTGTTTTGCCCCTTTTAATCATGACTAAAAAAGTAATCTGGGTTGCAATTTTGCACAAATTCTATAAATAGATGACTTCATTTCCTCTTTAAAAACTTATTTTCCAGTAAAGACAGAACATAATACCTATGACATTATGCAGCCTGTGTGCACACACGCACACACATACACACACACACCTGCACACAAATCTTTTTCAAACATGCAGACACAGACACACAAACAGGGAGCCGAGCATTATTACGGTAAGGGTGGCGGGATTTATGGAGGCATCTTTCTTTCTCTTTTGATTAAAAGTGTCTCCTTCCCGATGTGATTTATGAGTTTAAATGGAAGAGATGGAGGGCAGAGAGAGAGAGAGAGAGAGAGAGAGAGTTGGAGGGAGGGAGGGAGGGAGGGATGCGAGAGGAAGGGATGACATCATTCTTTCTGCTGGGTTTTTCTACAAAAGGGTGGCATCCACTTTGTGTGGGCGTGTGATCGCGTGTGTGTGAGAGAGAAAAAGTGGGGGGGTTAGTGTCGTTGTCCCCCCCCTCAGGTGGGAGTGAATATAATTGGACAACTGCACCACTGGGTTGTGTGCGTGTGTGTGTGTGTGTGTGTGTGCGGTTGTGCATGTGGGTGTGAAAGACAATCAGAGAGCACAAGATGGTAGTGTGTGTGTGTGTGTGTGTGAGTGTGTGTACATATATCTCCAGACCTAATTGTGGGACAGTGAGAGAGAGAGAGAGAGAGAGAGAGAGAGAGAGAGAGAGAGAGAGAGAGAGAGAGAGAGAGAGAGAGCTTGACAAAACAGCGATCATATCCACAGGCAGTGCAGACAAAGACTGGCAGATACTGACAGATGGGGGGAGTAGCCTGCTGTTAGTATATTTGTAAGTATGTGTGTGTATGTAAGAGAGGGGGGGTAATCTCCATCAAAGATGAAGCAGACTGTACTGAATGCCATTTAAACCCGGGTGAGCAAACAGAGGCTGCAAATTGGTTCAAGTGGAACAGAAGAAAACGAGTCCCAACGCGGTGAGCGAGTAAACCCGAGGACCGAACACGCAACAAACCGTCTTCAGACGCAACACGTTAAGATAGGCACCCTTTTGCTGGGTGGGAATAAAAAATAAAAAAAAAGGAGCAGCCATTCTGTCGGCGAGAAAAGGAAAAAGGCTGAAAAAGGGAAGGGAACAAAGACATCTGTTTGACATCTGCCTGAGTGCAATTTCAGATGTTTGCAGCCAGCTGAGCTGAAAGACACTCAGATGAGTCCGCCAGACACTCCAACCAGCACGCAATCAAGAGCAGACAGCTTCGTTGCAACACGAGAACAAGGAAATCAAGCCCTCTTCATGTTATCCTGAAGCGTCGAGAACATGCTCGCTGGATGTCAGACACGCAGACAGACAGACACGCAGACAGACAGAGGCAATTCATCTTTCAAATGATCCTCAGATAGACGGCAAAATCAAGCAACTTCCCCCCAAAATCTCCGATGCAACACCTGGACTGTGGAGCGAAATGCCTAAAATGTCACATCTGCTGAATCTCAAGACATTTTTAAGTGCCGTTTTAGGACAGATTTATATTCTCTTGCTGGCAGTTTTTATGGATTCTGTCTCTTTTTCCCCCCTTTTTTAAGGACTTCTTCATTTCATTGTCTGTGTAGACTTATTGTAGTTTTGCAGTTTGCCTGGCTCCTCTTGTGATAAGCACTTTGATCCAAACTTATTTCGTTATTTAGGTGTGACGTGACTTTTTTTTTTTATCCGTCAAAGAGACCGCTGCACTGCTTTGAGACGGCGCCAGAGAGGAGGGGGGTGAGATCCAATGAAAACAAGACGATGACATAGTCCAGCCTTTCCTCTCGCACACACACACAAACAGAAAACAGAGGCACGCACATCATTTACATGTTGCATAAACTTGTCACCGACACACATGCTCACAATGATCAACAGATGTACACGCATTCATCACTTCTACTTCACACACTCCCCAACACTCCCACCTACACACACACAGAGGATTTACCAACAATGAAGCCCAAGGGGGAGCCTCCCCACCTCGCCATCACTCTTGTTCTACTTCTCTGCAGAGCCTCTCTCTAAGCCCATCTTAACGGGGAAATGGTGCAGAACAAATCCTAAACAGGACTTGACAGGGTGGGATAAGAGACTACTCGCGTTCCTCTCTTGCTAACATGTACGAATCGACGTCGTCGCCGCGGCGTCACCCGTTGGTTTGTGGACGACCGGTTTTGAAGCCGGTTCGGGAGTCGCCATCTTGGTTTTTTGGCCGATCGCATTTTTAGGAAACCAAGATACAAGATAGTAAGTTACGATTAACTGTTGCAAACTGAAAACGCGCTGTGAAAGGGTTAAAGTTGGAAGACACAGCATAAAGCATAACCTTCTGTATCGTCTATTTGACTCTAAATGGGATAATCATTTCCAAAACGAACATCGTGCCGTATTGAAGTCAACTTGAAACTAGCAACTGAGACCATAAACTCATATGTGTACAGTGTTTATTGAGGTAATAAATCTTTTATACAACTGGATTATTTTTCCTGTTGGTTCTGAGAAATTATTCAAGTTTTATGGAACTTCTTCATTGGCATTACTTTTCAGAAATGGAGGTTCTAACATGGGAAGTTATGGAGGACAAATGCATGTGCCTAAATGATTAATACCAAGCCAGAGCTGATCTGTATGACAGAATAATCAATGTTGAGTTGATCAGCATCTACATATTATTGTCTTTGGGGTGCCTTTGAGCGAAATCCTGGAGGTCCTATATGCTCACTCATCATAAGTGCTATGCAAATACTAATGCAGATGTAAGAATACTCTTACAAGTCAAACCTGGCATCCTATAAACAACATCCCTTTTGCAGATGAAGAGAACCTTTCCAAGGTTGAGATGTCCACATTTTCAGATATGCAGTATGCCATCCTCACCAACAGCATATATCTATAAGGGGAAGGAAGGCTCACATGCCGTCCTCCACCTTTCAGCAGTATTCCCTGTTTCTGACCCGTGTATCAGATATGGATGATGGACCTGTAAAGGACGCTAGGGAGGCTGAGATGTTATCAGTAGTAGTCAGTGTCTCTGTACTTACATAAGGCGTGGGCGCCGGTGAGCAGCAGCGATAGCAGCAGAGTGGTGACAGGCAGCAGGAGTGGCAAGGAGAGGCGAGGGGCACCGCTGGTGGCCATCTTAGCTCCAGTAGGGCGAGGGGAGGGGGGGCAGGGAGGGGTGGGGTGGGGCGGGGTTGATCTTTGACCTGGAGAGCCGAGGCCCCGACTGCGCACGGAAGGCCGGGGTCTTCACGCAGGACGGTTTGGCACTCTGGAAGAAAGATGAGAACAAATTAGACGATTTTATAACTGGGAGGGTTCTTTTTTTTATGTTCAGTGTTGTTCTCCACACCCACAAACATAAGTTCCAAATCACGCCAATATATATGCATTGCATTTTTTGCATTTACATGAAGCTCTCAGCCAGAGCCACTTGCAAAAAAAAGGAAGGTTCTGCCTTCAAAACACACAATGCCTCCTTGCTGCTGACACATAAATGAAAGGTTATACAGTGGAGGCAAACCCCCCAAACCCTGTAACCTCCCCATCTCTCAACCAGGGTCCTCTCATATTCCTTAATTAGTGGGGGAGTCACCCTTTTTCCCTCTCCTTTCTTTCCTAATCGCCAGATCTTGTCGTTATTTGCTTATCTCATTGCCTTGTAATTACACAGGCACCCAATGATATTCCAGGCACCGTCTCTTTGTTTTAGTCAAATTGCCATTAATCCTCCAAGCTGCACACACACACACACAATCC
Source organism: Eutrigla gurnardus (assembly GCF_963514095.1). Classification (NCBI taxonomy): domain Eukaryota; kingdom Metazoa; phylum Chordata; class Actinopteri; order Perciformes; family Triglidae; genus Eutrigla; species Eutrigla gurnardus. The sequence goes on along the minus strand of NC_139920.1, from coordinate 22,677,187 downwards.
TTTTTCTCATTGATATGTCTGGTGCAGCACCGAGCCCCCACTGAGTGGTTATACATACCCTTTAATTAAAAAGACGCCAATAAAGAGGCAAAGAAAAGAAAGAAAGTGAGGGATTCGTGACGTGAATGTAATGAGTTTGTCAATTTTCTCGACAAAAAGGCGATGTCTGTGTCAGCGATCGCACACTGTAAACACAAAAAGAAACTCCGTTCCTTCTCAGAGGACCCGGGTGACGGGACCCGGGGTTCAAGCTCCTATGTCAGCATCTGATGTGTCCTTGCGTGAGACACTTAGCTCCTCTCAGCTCCGGGGGGATGCTGCTGCTCAGCCGAACCCACGGGAGGGGCGAGGGCGACTCTCCAGAAGTGAGATTAATTACCTGCACGCCGGGTGGCTAACAGGGTGCCATATAGTACAAACTGTGCAGACAGTACAGCGTTTATTGTATACGCCCTGAGGCAAGTTGAATTTTCTCCAGGTAACCTTCAAGTTAAAGACAATGTAGTGTCGAAGCAGGTTCACCGTTCTGATCCGTGAAGCAGCAGCTTACAGATTCAAGATTCAAAGAGTTTATTACCATGTGCACGGTAAAGAAACGTGTTCCCCTGTCGTGTGACATATGACTTTCCCAGGTTACCACCATTCTGACGAGAGCCCCAATGACTGAAATCACGGCCTAATCTAATATAAAAGTAATTTACCTTCCCTTAAAAGACTGAGTGATAATAAAATAATAATTAATATGATTTATACAGCACTTTTTTTTAGGTACTCAAAGACACTTTAGATGCTGGACAAAGAAAGAATACAAATGTAAAATAAAAAAAAATAGTGGAAAAGATAAATACAAAATACAACATTTAGGGGTTTGACAGTTCAGCCATGTCAATGCTAACTTCCAAGGAGTTGAAAGGTTTATATGCATGGCTACTGTACAGTGTGTGACTGTGGCGGACAACCACAGCTAATTGCAGTGTAACCGAGCACCTCAGACAGCAGGGCATAGGCAAGCCCCGCCCCCTTCACAGCCACCGGACTCCTCGACCGGCGAGATGAAACGGGGGCCGACGCACACGGCGGTGGCAGGCCCCAAAACCACAAACACGTATGACACACACACTCGGCGTCAAGTGTGTAAAGCCTCTGGCATCTGAAAACACTCTTTTTTTTTCTCTCCACAAATTCAAACTGAAATGTTGTGAAAGCACAAAGTGTGGCCAAAAAAAAAAACACACAAAAGGGAAATATCAACAAAAGGTCTTTTGTGGTGACGCCATGCCAGAGAAGAGTGGGCGTCTTTCAGAAGCTTCGGCTCATCTTTCAACACAATGCAATGCGCACACGACCAACATGTGCTTCCTTTTTCTATGTCCTGCAGGCCAGGTGAGAACTGAGAGGAAATGCAGAAACATGAATACAGAGAATAGGGGGGAGGTATCAAATGATCTAGAGATCTCTGAATGATGCTCCTATTGTTGTGGCTGTAAACTTTGGTGAAGGTGGAGGGAATCTCGCCACGCCTGGAGGGAATTACTCTATCTATGCTGACAAAGTGCCGAGGTTATGATTTATGGCCCTCCCCCCTCAGGGCACGGCTTCCTATCTCCACCTCTAGTCGCTATACAAACTTCACAACACACTTACACAAGCTATTGTTGTTCGGCCTCACCAAACATCACCCGTGGAGGATTGTGGGCTCCAGTTCAACCGTAGACACGTGCACGGCTCAAAAGGTGGCTTTTATGAAATGGACTTAAAAAACAAAACAAAGAATAGATAAAGAGGTTTGGAAGAGACACATATGTATTATGTATTAATCCCTGCAGGATGGGGAAGATAAGATCTCACTAACAGCAAGTGTGTCTCTAAACCAGAGGTCTTCAATGGCCAAGAACCCCCAAGGCTTATAGTGACCTGGTGGAGGGACCCCCTATTCCATATCATATAAAATTGTGTTCCTTATTAAACTGGGCCAATAATAATGTGTCGTGCAGCCTATAGGGCCATGTATGTAACAGCACTTTGTAATGATGTATTTTGGCATTTCTACGTCACAATTTCTCAACATAACATAAAACAAAGAGGAATATTTATATTTGCTTAATATATGTTGTATTTGTGTTAAGGTGTATTTTTGGACATATTTAAATTTTTGGAAGAAAAAAAGTTTGGGATCAAATCATTTCGGGGACTCCCTGCAGTAACTCTGCAGAACCCCCTAGGGGTCCCAGACCCCCTTGTGGAAGATCTCTGCTCTAAACAGAGACGTCAACATGTCACTAGAGCAGTTCCTTCACTCAAAAGACATGACACAGGAAGTACAGCATGCTTGTCCTGCTGTTAGCACCTGCATGGGAGAACCTGTCAACTCGAGCTCAAAGCACTTGTGGCATGTCCTCCAGAGATTCGTAGAATATATTTAGTATTGTGAGCAAAAAAATAGCATTGAAAAAAAAATGAATCTGTAAAAATGAGTAACAGTAAGATAATACTGTATGCTAATCGACCAAAACTCATTTTGTTAACCTTGTCCCGTAGACAATGTCCAGTGCAGCCGCATAGAGGTCATAAGCATTTATAAAACAGAAATAATCACAAGGATTTCTGCGATCAGGTGGAATTAAAATATTCAGTTTTAAGCAAATTCAGGCGAAGAAATGTAATGAAATAAGTGCAGCTCCTTTTTTATTCTTGGTTTTTAGACTGACAACCCGACAGCGAACGTCTCTCCATTAGATTCTATGTTAATCCCACTGATGGGCAATGAATATATTCTAGAAGCTAGAACTTTTTTCTTTTTCTTCTTCTTTTTTTACTTTTTACATCACTCCAGACATTAACCATTCACCAGGCTTCAGTAATTACAGTCAAAATGGCAGCGTAATTTCCACTGAGTGGTGGCAGTCACTGGCTATCAGGGACTCTCGCTTTGACATGGTCAAGCTTTAAATTCGGCTCGTTTCCCCCATGCAATATTGATACTAATGCATCTGATTACTGAGATTGAGAAAGGCAGCGGAGGGAAAAGGGGAGGTGGGAATTTGCGCCGTAAGCATGAAATGAGAGCAACAGATAGGAAATAGTGTGCACGTGCAGATCTACACACTAACGCCAAGAATAATTTAAAAAAAAGAAAGACAAAAAAAGAAAGAGCAAATCCTTCGAATGAAGGCACACATCATGGTGGAGCGATATATACCGATATATCATGATACTACAAGCAGGAACTATTTACTGATTCCATGCATTAAGCCTGTTACCATTTTGCCTCACCAGAGTCACTACTTCATGACTCCTTTTGTCCTTTTGCCAGTTTATATTTTTATTGGAATGATGTCACACGTAGACATGTTCAGTCAGTGTGTTAAAGAGCGACTAACAAGACTCTGACATCACAACGCAGGGAATAAACACAGTATACCATTAATTCCTACTTTTGCCTTTTCACTGGTATTTGTTCTCCTCCAAATACACGGATATTGTGATGCATATCATAGATGATTATCTTGCAATATATCGCGTATCGCAGTATCGTGATATCATCGTTATCGTGGGCAAAATATCGTGATGTTACTCTGTGGTTCCCACCCCTAGTATGTATGTAGATTTCTCGAGAAGAGACCGAGAGACGGGGGCCTTCAAGACAACGAGCTCTTATTAACACGTACACTGCACACATATTATGTTGTATTAACAAGGAGAAAAACAACCGTGACCTGATGGACCATGTTAATAATCCCTTTTATGAAGTGAACAGTGAGCTCACTTCACACACTCAGTTTAATGATGATCAAAACGCCGTGTTTGATGTCTAGAACTTCAAAAAGAATCAGATTTTATGTGTTGGACTTCCTACAGGGGAAGGATATTTTCCAAGTATTGTTTGGTTTGGTGCATGTGTTAAGAACACCTCATTTATTTAGGTGGTTTGGTAATAAAAAAGGGCATTTCATTACTTATGTTTTTTATGCTGTTAGAGGAAGTTAACCTATTCAGAATTGTACAGAATCCAAAGGTATCTCAGCGTGGCCTGAGACTCCCTTCCGGTTGAGTCTGATTCACTTTCTAAGAGGTTAAAGGCCAGAAGAAAAAGGTATTACTAACAATGATTTCTATAAAGAGCACAGGGGTCGTGTGAAACGAGCAGAGACCCACGTAGGTCAATTTATTCAAATGGGAACATTATTTACAACAAAGGCCACTAATGACATAACATCAGAGTTCTTGTTCGGTGCCTCCCACGCACAGCGAGTGCTTGACCGATGGCTTCGGGCCACTCTAGGATGCCACTTATCTGAGGGCCACTTTGAGGGCAATCTTTAACCCATTTTCAAACCAAACATTATAGTAATCATGTGATGAAGATATGTCTACAGAGGAGAAGAGCTAGACGTGTCTCCGGAATCGGAAAAATAATGTTGCAGGGCTAAAAGGGAGAAAATAATAATAATAATAACAGTAAATGATGCTTGGATTTGAAGATTTTCCGTTCACACAAACTGGCCTGAAATAATTCTTTAGCATTGATTTGTCATTTAAAAGACAGAGTCAATTGTGGAGATGTGGTTTTCTTTGATTTCATGTGTAATGATGACCTGACTCTTTTTTAGTAGACATTGTATTTCCTGCAATACGATATGATACACTACAAAACATAATATGAATTTGGGTAAATATGATTTTTCTTATGTAATTATAAAGATTTTGTACATGTATGCATGTAGGTTTGTTTGTTTGTATGTATGTGTGTTATGTTCTGTCTATTTGTGAAAAAAAAATGAGTGTTGTGCTGTTGTCTGTTGTAGAATGATGGAAAAAATAAAAATTTTCAAAAAAACATCACCCACTCTTAACTTTGCTATCTGTTGTTTATGTTCAGCCTTCAGCCGCCGTCTCAGCCTCTGCAGGCTTTTACCTTCGATGAAGTTTTTACACATCAGCTCAGAGTTACAGGCTTTTACCTCAACCAGTTTACTGCCTTTTACTGATTTACACCCTGCAGACGGGCCTCAACACACCGACACAAGATGCAGGTCCATTTGAATGTGTCCGTGTGTCTTACGACTAGGTTATTCGTGTGCGTCGTATAGGTCGGCGCTTGTGTATTCATGCCTCTGTGAACGAACATTTATTAACACGTATTCATGCATATATATGAGTCACACATAGGTATTTATGCATGCTTAAATATGTACATATAGACTAGTGCTCCATATGCGTGGTAGTCCGCATCTGCACAGTTCATTTGATATTTGCATTTGTATGTGTGCATTTGGCAAATAACTATGTAATGACTTGGAGCTTACGTGGCCGTGCATTATATATACGTGTCTCAGTGAAAAACAGAGATATTCCCGATACGAAACAAATCTACAGCAACCAGGATGTTTTCCACAGTTTTTCACCAAGCTGAAATCAGTATTGATTTCACATGTCATTGGTAAGGTCTCTCTCTCTTTCTCCGTCTACACATCTCCCTCTCCGGCCTCTAAACCCTTTTAGCTTCCTGCATCAGTCTATCGGCTACATCTTAAGGCAAAAAATCGACCACGAGAGAGAAAAAAAAGGAGGGGAAAAACAAACCCAGTGTACACTGTGTTGTGATACCTTAAAGCAATAAATGGGTAGAGACGTATAGGCAGCATAGAACTGTGTGTGTGTGTGTGTGTGTGTGTGTGTGTGTGTGTGTGTGTGTGTGTGTGTGAGAAGAAAGGTGTGTTTAGCTTCCAAATATATCCGGCTGATCAAACTAGCCATCCTGTAAATCTTCCATCCCTGTTTTCCTTTACGCCGACCCCCCTCCCCCCATTTCTCTCTCTCCTTCCCTTCCCTTCTCAAACTCATGCATACTAAACTATGCTTGCATTGCAGATGTTTGGTGGGGAATCATGAATTTGCATGGAACTGCAGGACTATTATGTAAATGCGACCAGTGTGTATCCACCTCCCAGCCTCCCAGTCTTTTGTCGCCGTTCTCTCCATCCTGAGAGATTTGTGTCGGAGGAATTTGAAAACAAGGCGCACCTGTCGCTAGCCACCGTGCGTAGAGTAGCCCCCGGGGGGAGGAGCTTAAGTATTCAGGGTACTCATGTGTGTTGCAAGAAACCACCATTGACGTTTTTACATTTAGCTTGGACTTACATAAAACTGCACTCGTGCAACAGGCAGTGAGGTGTGCAGAGCCAGAAGAAAGGGAACAGCAAAGCTATCATTACTCAATATATCAAAATGCAGAATGTCTGAGATGCAC
>NC_139920.1:22643589-22670737 GCF_963514095.1 Eutrigla gurnardus | reverse complement strand
CCTCCACCTGCAGTTTGCATGCAAATTTGGTGGCAGAGTGGGTGGTGAAGGAGGGGCTTCTGAGTCCTGCATCTAATGCATAAACAAGACCCCCCTTTCTCTCGGTCTCACTGTCTTTTATGTCCTTTGTGGGTTTTGTCATTTTACCCATACACATAATGTGTATTATTGTGCTGCATGGAGTGATGAGGGATGTGTGTGTGTGCGTGTGTGTGAAGTCACACACACATATGTACACATGCAAACATACATGGAGAGTGACCGTGGCTGAGGAGGAGGAGGAGGAAGAAGGAAATGGGAAGGGAGACAAAAAGAAAGCGTGAAATTGTTTACATGCATAATGACAAAGTATGACTAAAAAAGACACATGCATCACACACACACACACTCACACTCACACACACACCAGGTGAAACCACATCCAGAGCAGATGAGTCTGACAGAGCGATGATGAAGCCATGGGAGGGATGGGTTGGCGGTGGGGAGGGTGTGGGTGCCTGAGATGGGAGGGCGGGGGCGGGGGGTAACAGACTTAATGGAGACAGATGAATGTATCATATTGGCCCCAGACAAGGCTGTGGAGCCACCGCCAATGACAGTGATCTGAAAAAACAATGGTATACTCAGAGAGAGCTGAGAGAGATTGAAGTATTTCAATAGCTCACACTGCAGACTCTGCAGTTAAAGGCATGGAGCACTTAGCTCAAGAGCACTTTGGCAGCGACGGCGGGTACTTTAATTCATGCCGTCCTTGAATCAGCAGCTCGCCGCTCAAACGGACCCTCCTGCCTCAGGATTAAACCAGAAAACCTTTCAGTTTCAGTGATTTACGCCAGAGACGGCGAGACAGGATCTTGGCCCAGAAGAAGCTCCTCGACTACATTACAGACGTTTTACTATTGTGATCCAGTTATGGATTACCACGTGTTCTACAATGTAATCCATAACCAGGCTCAGGCTTGGTCTCAGGTTTAATGTCAAGTCTCCAGACAGATTTTCTATTGTTTTGGACTTGTGTGGTAGGGTTTTAACTTCTTCTCACTGGTGTCCCCAGATGATCTTCTTAGCTCTGGTTTGTGGGTCCAGATCACCATAGTCCACATTCTGATCTTGTGACTGCCACAGGCGCCATCAGGAGGTGAACACACAACTGTAGAAGATGCCAAGACAGAGATTCATCCAGGTTTGCAAAGGAAATCATCAGAGACCAAGTAATCTCCTTTATGGCCATTAAAACCCTGATTTGTATAGATTGTATCCAGATTTCACTGTGGGATAGTGAGAAACACCTTCTCTATTCTTTTGTATGTGGTACATGTTAAGGAATTGACAACAAAGAGTTGAGATTTTGACAAAATCAACAAAATTCTGTGTTTTACAGTCGATTCCATTTTCATTGTCAAATTCCACGATTCCGTTTTTTCACATCGCGGAAATCAAAGGACCTTATATGCAGGACATGTGAAAAGTTTTTACTTTTATAATTAGGGCTGTCATCAAACAATGATATTCTTGTTGATAAATATTCATATAATTTTGTTGCCCAATTGATTATTTGATTGTATCTACATATTTGTGGATTCCAAGAAATAATCACACAAGAGCGTCGCTTTGTCTTCAATCTTGTGTTTCCCAGAGATGCGTCGGTAAAACAGTGTTGGGCAAGAGGAGGAATGAACATTCGAAGCTTCTGATATTAATGATGGAAGCTTTGCGACAAAGCGACAACTTGTCAACAGCGCGATATGAAAAACATCAGGGCAGCAGATGTTAATAGTGGGGATTATTAAGGAGTTCTAATTAATTGTGGGGAAGCAGTGACGGAGTGAACAGAAATTGAGAAGAAGCATACAAAAAGACCACTTTCATGCCAGGCTGGCACCAAACCGCTCATCTTCTTGGCTTCCAGGCAGAGAGAGTTGGCTTTTAATCAAGCAGAGGGCCCATCGCTTTTTATGCATTTTTTCTTTCTTGTTTTGCTTATTCACCATAAGAGTTGTGTACAATTTGTTCACTAGCTCGCCTCGCATACTTGGATCGCCCTCAATCGCCGTTCTTTATTGGACTGAAAAAGACGGTTGTGTTTTTTGTTTTTTTTCCCAAAAGCCTGCCGGCCTTGAAATGCATGCAGGCTGGAATCCAAAGGCCCTAATCACAGCTGAGGGAATAAGGCTGACTGGAGAGTCTACTATTTGTAGCACGGGGAGGACTGGAGACGGAGAGGAGGAAGGAAAGGGATGAAGAGGTGAGAATGGAGAGAGGGAGGAAGTGGCTATTGTGAGAAACAATAAATTTTTTGGACAATACCAATTAAAACTGTAGTTAATTATTTTACATAAATAGCACCTGATTGAAGGCAATGCATGACTGCCCGTGTGTGTGACTTCATGACAAGTCTACGTGAGTGTGTAGGGCAGCCTCAATGTGTACGTACAGTATACAGTGTGTGTGTGTGTGTGTGTGTGTGTGTGTGTGTGTGTGTGTGTGTGAGTGTGTGTGCGGCCTGCCACTCCAGCACACCTCAAGCTGTTCAGCTGTCGTCAAGCTCGCTCAGCAAGAAGCAGGCTGCTCCATCTGGTCAACCCACCCCTCGTCTGTCTTCTCCAGAGACTCTGTGTGTATTTGTGTGTGTGTGTGTGTGTGTGAGCATGGCGTTTACTACCACGTGCACTTATGCGAATGCCCACACATGCACACAATGTGTGTCGGTTCTCTGCGTTATGCAATGTGCCCGAGTATAGTCTACATGTCCACTTATCCCCTTACACACACACACACACACACACACACACACACACACAATGACCAGCTTAACAGGTACTATCAAATTAATCAGTATTCCATTAGCCTTTCATCCCAGGTTTCAGCCCCGTGTTTGCTGGCATGATAGCAGGAAAGCCTCAGAGGGAAATTAGAAACAATGACACAAAATGAGCGGCTGGAGAGTCAACAAGCCAAGGTCAGACAAGGTCAAAATCATCTGCTATCTAGATTATAACGATGGCGTCTTTAGTTAATACATGATTTTCTAGTGGGTGGCAAAAGTAACAAATATATAGAAATATTTCTTCCCATCAAGATCTCTCTTTTTAATTTAACACAAATAAATGATGAGTTAGAGTTTTGCAGCAAAATGTCTTGTTTGGTGAATGCTTTCGTGCCCCAGATATCAAATGGGGGTATCTGGATTGAGTGTATAGTGTGTGTGTGTGTGTGTGTGTGTGTGTGTGTGTGTGTGTGTGTGTGTGTGTGTGTGTGTGTGTGTTTGTCACTAACAAGATCCCACGAGGCCCGCTCAGTCACCTGGGCATTGCAGCAGAGCTCGCAGGTCGACTCATGAATGAACCCAGAGCAACAACAGCAATATCCAGAATTTTCCACCAGAGTGACAGTGTGTTTGTGTTTGTGTGTGTGTGTGTGCGTGGTGTGTGTGTGTGTGTGTGAGGTACAGGCTACTTCAGAGCCGTAGTGCAGCTGGCTGCCATCTCCCTGCACCATGGAAATGTGAACCAGCTGCCCCCTCTTCCCTCATCATCCTCAGCAGATAACACAAGGGACTATTGTGCCCCCCGAAAGCACACACACACACACGCACACACACACTACAACTTTCTCTCGCTCCTCGTTTTCATTACCTTATTATCTTGTTTCCATCACTCACTGTCATTTGTTCTCTCTCTCTCTCTCTCTCTCTCTCTCTCTCTCTCTCTCTCTCACACACACACACACACACACACACACACTCTCTCTCACACACACACACACACACACACACACACACACAGACACACACACACTCTCTCTCTCTTTCTCTCCAGCTTCCAGACGTCTGCACCGACTCCAAGTATTTCCAGGTATTTCGCTCCATCTGGGAACTAATCTAGTTTGGCTACTTTTCACAAGCCAAGAGGTTCAACTAAAGAGGTTCAACTAAACCCTCTTCCTGCGGCCTGACACCTCTTTCCCCTTGTGAAGAGCGATGCATTTCATGCCTCTGGTTTTGTTTTCCTAGTGATCAAACTGATAGCCTCTCATAACGGGTCCACCGAATAAGTACGGGGGAACCGACCAAAAGCAACGCCAACAAAATGACAAATGAAGAGAAAAAGTCAAGCCAAACACATTAGTGCATGGAAGTATGTGAATACGTGTTGCAGGGGCCGAGACAACAGCAGAGGGAATTTATTGGTTTACACTATTAGCCTCACATAAAGCATAATAATCATAATTTATTATGATATAATTGACTTGTATCCCAAAAAAAATTATTGTTTTGCTCCAACTCAAAGCAGAAAAATCGCATGAATACTTTAAACAGTGCAGACCTGAACCCAGCAAAGCAACTAATCATGCCATGTGATTAAATGAATGATATTTTATTCATACTCTAATCAAGCACTGGCGGTAATGTGCTTGATTTTTTATTTTTTTTCCCCACGCAAACAGTGTTTTGTTTGATGCAAGCGATGCAAGCAAGAGCACCTCGGGCTTTTCTGTTTCATGTTTACACTCCTCTTGTTATTTTCTCCTGATTTTCTTCTTTCTATAAATGTTTTAATTCGGTCTCCCCTACTGCTCTGCATGCCCTCCTTCAAATCCTCTGACAATCGCTTGTTTTCCTTCATTTTCCCCCCTAAAACTTCCCCTGCTGAGTTCCATCCCCATCCTGCTCTCTGCTGCTTCTCATCTTAACATCACTCATCTGCCTGATTTTTTTTCTCTCTCTTTCTCTTGTTTGTTCTACTTCTTTCCCTCCATCCATCCACCCCCCCCCCCCCCCCCCCCTCCACCCGCCAGGCTTCCGTTGCAGAGGAAGAGGAGAAAATAACAACATAGCGACCGGTCCATCGCACGGCAATGCTAACAGCATCAGGGTCAGAATAAACACGCACGCCCAGTCGTATCTTTTTAGGCTCTGTGTAAAAACACACACACTACAATCACAATTTAGACACACACCGCAGGAACAAAGACACACACACACACACACACACACACACACACACACAGATAGCAAACCATCGTGAAACCCACAGATCGGTGTGAAAACCAAACAGCGATTCTTTGCAAATGAAAATAAAAAAAGTTTCGAGAGGCATCCTCCTCCTCCTCCTCCTCATCATCATCATTAATATGGGGAGAGCCTGTTGTTTTTTGCCCCATGGAGTAATGAGGAGGCGGGTGGAGCGGTGGGTGAAGGGATGGGGAGAGCTATCAAATGACACCCTGACATTTGAGCCTGAAACAAACGAATCGATCACGATTAAATTATTCATCTGTCTGTTTACCGTGGAAATGGAGGGGTTTGGGGGGGTAGAGACGGAGGGAAAGAGAAGGGGAAGCTCTAATGTGTTTCCCACACTAATCTTGTAATCTGCTGTATTGAGTAGTGTGTGCAGCAGTTGGATCTACTTTCAGGTATACGTCTGATGTGCCACAACAGTGTTCCTGTAATATTCAGTTTTCAGTGGTGTTCAATAATTCATTTGTATCAGCCTTATTTCTAGTGGGCAGTTTGTTCTCTCCTTACAATTCACCAACAGAGACTCACAATGTTTCTTTATACGGCGTATTAAACACAGCACTGAGAGATTCCAGACTCAAGGGCAACCATCAGACGCATCACATGATCTTTACTCGATTTATCCTAGAAAGCAAAAGCAAAAAAATAAAAAAAAAAACACTTAAAATGTCCATCAGAAGTGCTTATTTGTTTTGTTTTGCTTTAAATCTTCCCACTTAAGAAGTTGGAAAAATTTTAGATTTGCTATTGTTTTTACCTGATAAGTGATTTAAATGATTAGACAATTGTGAAATTGGTTTGTTAATTCATCTGTTGATCAAGTGAGGAAATAACACGTTGTGTTCAGGACAGCAGAGAAAATATCAAAAATAAATCATTTATTTAAAAAAAACATTTAACAATGGCTCATTGGCCATAATTCACTTCATCACAGTGAAGGCACTGAAATAATAGCCTATTAATAGCTAAATACCCCTAACTTTTTGTGAGTAGTGTATGTGCATTCAACCAAAGCCTGCTGGACTTTTGGAACAGTTTGGGTACCGGGGCGTACCAATCAGAGCGAATGGTTTGGGACCAATGTATGGACCAGTCCACCCCTAAAAATACTCAATAAATAGGGGCAAACACACACACACACACATTGACAAAAAGCTACATTATGCCTCGTGCCCTCACAGCCCTGCTCCATTTTTTTCCCCAGAAATGCAATATGGCTGCCGCCTCGCTCCCCTCCGAGCCTACAGCATTCCACAGATAGAATAGATGGCCCTGCTTAGGATGACATGTTAATGAGTGTGTGTGGGAGAGGGGCTCTGAGAGGGTGACGACAGAGGGACGGACACACACACGCACACCGGCACATGGATGTACACAGAGATTAATACACACTCCGACACAAAGAGCCCCTGTGCACACACACTCGCACACACACACACACGGACAAACACACATGAATACAAAGTGCTATTGTGCACACAGACACATTAGCACACACGGACAGTCTTCAAGTCAATCCTTAACGCTGTTAAAAACCTCAACGACGAGGGTCTCCGCCGCGTACCCATCATTTCATATTCAAACAGGCTTCATCTCGTATCTCTACGCCGACACGCCAACAGTTAACTCGCAGCGAAGCCGGAGGCGGAGGAAGAAAAATATAATTAAATAAACGAGTGCCACGTTTTGACACCTAAGTATGTGTTGTCTCCCTGGAGAGATTTCCACTCCACCGCCTGCAGGAAGTCCATCTGTAAATAGAGACGATGTAATAATGACATGGTTATCTTGTTTGGATGGTTACATTAGAGTCTCCCTGTTCCCCTCAACCGGGAGGTCAAAGGGCGAGGTCAGCCCCCCCACCGGAGCTTATAAGGATTTAATTCATATGGCTTGAACTCATTGGCTCATTGGGCAAGAGAGGAAGTTAGACAGCGGTTTCCCCCCCCATTCCCAGGGGTCAACAAGTCTCAACTCCGGTCCCATTTGAGGGACTAGACCATCAACTAGACCACCAGAGACATGTGAAGGGTGAAGTTTTTCAGACTAAGTAAGCTTACAGAAAACTCCAGTTTTAATCACTTCTACAAAAGAACCTATTTAATTTTCTTTTCCCATATCTTCAAAATATTACATTACACATAAATACTATTAATACGTTGCTTTAAAAGGCATAATTATACTCACTACATTGACATTCAACCTTTTACGTTTCCGATTAATCTCCCTTTTTGCAAAGCACTTTTCTCATTACAACCGTGATCCCTCGGAAAACTGTGTTAGCGAAGTAACACAGTTTTTTTTAAATAGCGCCATCATTTTTGTTTTCCACACTGAGGACATTATGCAGCGTACTTTACTACATTTTGTCTATGGATTAATAGATTCATGCACGGCTACAAGGCAGGGAGATGTGTTGACACATCGTTTCTTCCGAGTGTGTCCACAGATAGTTAACCTCGGCAGCTGCAGATTATATTAACCTTTTAGAGAATGCGTTTGCATATGAGAGGAGGAGAGAGGGAGCTAGCACTGCGGTATGGCCGATGGGTTGAATTAATGAGATTGTAGGTATCTGCATGGCTGCACATTTTAACTGGGCTCTGGGTGAGGAGAGGGAGAGAGAGAGAGACAGAGAGAGAATGGGGAAGAAATGGGGAGTGGGAGGTCAGGGCAAGCAAAGGAGGTGAAACACACACACACACACACACACACACACTCACACACACGTAGCTGCTGAAAAGCCTCTCGTCTTCAGCTCCCCAGTTATAACCTTCAATTAACCTTCCTCCTGAATACAGGAGTGTGAGTGGTGGAGTGTTAGTGTGTGTGATTGTGCATACGTGCTGGCTTATTCTTGCTGACTGATGTGTGTGTGTGTGTGTGTGTGTGTGTGTGTGTGTGTGTGTGTGTGTGTGTGTGTGTTTGTGTGCCAGCTCACTCCCTCTCATGTATCTGCTTTTACTCCGAAAATCAATTTTACCTACCCCCCCCCCCCCCCCCCTCCTCCATTCTGAACACATCTGAGCCTCAATGAAATTCAAAACACTGAAAGCACACATTTCTTTATTAGCTTAGTGCCGCCGCTCGCTCTGGACATCCAGCCGAATGATACTGGAGACGCGTAAGTCCGACGCTTCTAACGTGTCACGTCGTGTCCTTTGTTTCTCTCAACGAGTCTCGGCCACGGCGTTGCTTCAAAAGCCTGACCAGAATCAGACGAGTTTCCCTGCGTCCTCCTCCATCCACTTCAGTATTCACACCTTTTTCCAGACCTTGAAATTGTGACTAGATTTAATGATTTTTGGTTGCTGTTGAGCGTGATGTCTGCAGACAAGTAACACATCCATCTCTCACTCTCTGTCTCTCACACTCTTTCTCTCTCTCATATAACTGAAGATGCTATACTATACAGCTGATGTCCCAGCATGACTATCAACTAGTGGTATCACACTATAAAGCTCCCCCACTACAATGATGCATAGAATACATACACTTTAATTTTAGTGTGGTGTTTTCAAGGTTTGAAAAGTGCTTGGATTTAGAATAAAGTACTTGAAAGTGCTTAAAAAATGTATGTTCTGTGATGACGATGCCACAAAGAGAAAAGAAGATCTCCATATTTGAGGGACCGAAAACTGCATTTTCTATGTGAAAAATGAATTTTGATGATTAACAGATGATTATCATTAACAGTTGGTGATTATATTTCTGTGGATCTGTTAGTGGAATTAGTGTTTAGTCCTTTCATTTGCGGTCCTTCTGTAAAACACTGTCTCAAAACATCAGGTTGGTTGTTTATAAGACAATAAACAACTAGTTCAATAAGAAGTAGACTGAAGTATTGTATTGGATACAAATATGTAGTTTACCATAGCTGTAAGGTGCAGGAAAAGCATGAAAATGCACCTTGAAATGCAGGTAAAGTGCTTGAATTTGACTTTAGAAAAGATGTAGGAACCCTGTGTGAGCTTCTGTGGTGTGCTGATGTTAATCTTTTATCAGGCACCATCCACTTGTAGTGGTGGATTCTAGTCCAACAGGCTGATGCAATAACAGGCAGGAGCTGCATGAATACAATATTAGTGAGTTTTTTTAGGGGTTTTTTTGGCATGAAAATCAACAGATGTATTATTGGGCCAACAAAACATGGCCTAAGTCCTCAATCAAATGCATTGATCGGTATCGGCCTGTTGTCTTGCAAACTGCAACACTGTTGATGAGCATGTGTTGAAAAGAATTCTGATTTTAACGTTTTTGTTGTTGTTTTTCTGTGGCCTGCGTTATCCAAAATGGGTGAGGAAGTGCTCGGGCTTGGGGATATTGGAAGCCCCCCCCTGCAGCTTAAAGGATGGATGTTATATCCAGTCAGGCAGGGTGGAGGAAGCAGAGGAAAAGGTGCAAAAGGAACAAGAAATGTGTTTTTCTCTTTTTCAAGAAAAGAATACGCTGCCTGTTGCTGCACTCTTAGCTTCCTCATCACCCGAGGCAGTGACTAAAAATAGCCAGATCAAGTCTGTTAGTATAAGTGTGTGCATGTGTGTGTGCGCTCGAGTGTGTGTGTATGTGTGTGCTTGGCTCAGCTGCTCAGAAGGAGGGTTGGATCGGAGCTGATGAAGGCCATATAAACAGTGAACATCTGTGAGAGCCTATTCATACTGTAAAAATATAGTAGGTTGTAGAGCTGTAGAGTGTGTGTGTGTGTGTGTGTGTGTGTGTGTGTGTGTGTGTGTGTGTGTGTGTGTGTCCTCAAGTCAGAGAACCACACCCCACTCTCCCAAGTCTCTCTCTCTCTCAGACCAAACCTTTGCTCGCCCATCCCCCGAATTCTGCATTCCACCAGACTTGAGGGGCCTCAATGACTTCCTGACTCTCTCTCCGTCTCTCTCTCTCTCTCTCTCTCTCTCTCTCTCTCTCTCACACACACACACACACACACACACATAAGCTGATGTGTGCAAATTAAAACGTGTATTTATAGAAAGGTGTAGCAGGCGACGTGATAGTCTTGAGTATGCACATGTGTTCATTAGGCCATGTGTGTGTGTGTGTGTGTGTGTGTGCCCGGTGTGTATCCATGCGTGATCTTGTAAGCATGCCTTATGTATGTTAATACACTCGGCGACGTGACGTTACACGTGTGCCGACAGCCAGAGACGGCGAGGAGTGTGTCCAGCCCAGACGGGAGACGGCTTGTACGTACATGTGCCTACTTGTGCACGAGTGCTCGGCTGATTGCGGTCGACCGTCTAAATGTCGTGCAACAGTCGAGAAACAAAGAGTCGCGGGACCGTCTCCACCAAACCGGGTTAATATCCCCGAGCTCGGCTGTGTGCGCGTGTTTGTGTGTGCCTGTCAGTGTGTTTACATCAGTCCGTCAAAAAATGTTGGTGGTCATTATGAACGGGTCATCGCATGTAAGCCGTTTGAACTCTGTGGTTTGTAATCAATGTAATGTTTTGCATTCCTACGCCGTACATGTTCCCGACTCAAGGCCAGACACCCGGAGCAGTTTGATAAGAGTAGTTGGAATCAGGGTGGAACACACATCCAGCAGGCCTGCACCGTGTATAAAAGGGGTATTACAGACACAGACAGGAGGGATACGAGTTGTTAGAATAGGCTGGGGATAATTGGCCATATGCATGTGTGTGTGTGTGTGTGCGTGTGTGTGTCTGCAAGTGTTTGTAGCTGTAAGTGTGTCTGGGGGGGGTGTGGGGACCAGCCTCTCTGTTACATTGTTTGGAGGTTAATCCAGGCAGGAGGTCTTGAAAAGAAGCCAGATTAGAAGCCAAGAAGGCAGCAAAGAAAACACACACACACACACACACACACACACAAAATGTTTGAGAAGAAAAGGATACAAGGTCATTTACATATTTCTGAAAAGCATTCGTAAAGGCTTTCAGCGTTTTACAAATGGTGAATACTTTTTCCTCTAAAATAAATATTTATACGGGGATATTTCATATTCTAGGTGGATGGGAATTGGTCTTTTGACAATTCGTCGATTCATTTTATATGTATGTAATCAAAGAAGCTGAGTTGGCAGACACGGAGGATACTATTACAGATCTTTTGACATATTGGGAAATCTTTTTCGGCATGTTTGCCCAATAAAAGAGGATTGAATTCCACACAAAAACAATCACAGTGGAACAGAGAGAGAGGAAGATGGAAATTGACACAGAGACACCATGAAAGAGGATGGGGAGCACAGACCATGTCCACAGTTATTTCATGTCTATGAACACCCCCTTTCTTTGCCTCAACCTCCCTCTCTGTGTGGATAAAAAATTCATGAGCAGCTGACGATTTACAAGAAAAGACTTCAACCAAGATTCGACCTCCATTGCCACGACTCAATGACCACTTTACATCCAAGAGGGAAGGAAACGATAGTCGTGCTATAGAATGGAGTAAGAGGGACATGCGCATAACATGTTGGCGTTCCCTCCAGCCCTTAACCTCTTTCAAAACCCGATAAAGCTATCACGTGATCACCTCATCCAAGACTGCTTCTCAATTATAGTTCAAGCAGTTTTGATTTTGCCGCAGGTTATTGCAACACCATCTGTGGACCTGATTGCAAAATCCTTTCCATACGTGCAAGTGTGTGTATTAACTATGTGCGTCTATACCTGTGTGTCATGCACAGTAGGAATCCACTTCAGCTCCAGTTTCAGAGAGGAAGCCGCCTGCAGGATTCCTCCCACATGCTGCAGAGCAGCTATAGTGTCCTTTTAATTAATCAACACAATAAATCAGCTACAAGTGTGAGATTTCCTCGTCTTTTTTTTAAAAGTGTGATCTTCTTCTTTTTTTTTTTTGCTTCCTGAACTTTGAACAGCACCGGATTCAAGCAGCTGCTACTTCAGCATGGAACTGAGAGATCGACTGGTTTTGGCAGCCGGGCTTTTGGTGTCATTACGGTGAACATTATTTTGGCTGCCATAATCGAATTGCATTCGTGTTGCTATTTTTCCACTTGAGCGTCTATGAAAGACAGAACAAGTGATAGAGAGAGAGAGACAGAGAGAGAGGGAGAGAGAGAGAGAGAGAGAGAGAGAGAGAGCACTCCGGCTGAGGAATGCAAAGGGGAAAATAAAGCAGAGGAGAAGAAAAACAGAGCGGAGTGGGAGAGAGACAGAGGGAGAAAGAAAATCAATACCTTGCCTTGAAGAGAGGCCTACACCAAAGGTGCAATTATGCTAAATGTGTTTTGTTTACGCGGCAGCAGGCCACGGAAATTTCACAACCAGGGGGGCCGGAGCCAAATTAAAACATTATGACTCCAGGGTATAAAAACTCAAAACAAATTTATCCAGAATTTCACCATCCCGCCGCACATTTTTTTGGGGCCATTTTTATAACACAAGATGATGTTTTTCTCTCTGTCACGAACTTTAAACTCCAAAAAATATAGCTGTGTGGGCATGAATGCTATATTTCATACCTTAATTTGTGATTTTTGATGCTAAATGTAACTGAATAGATTAGCTCTGATTTTAGATAAGGTGAATACGTTTAGGAGCACCTTCTGGTTTACCTGCAAAGGCCACTCAACGTGGCTCTACCACCACTACAGCTCATATGCTTTTGAGCAAGCAAATCAAGCCCAAACTTGCTCTTCTTATTGTTGAACCATTCTCTGGTGTCCCCATGTGAAGGCAGTGATAATATATCTTCTTTTGGAAAAGGAAGATGGATTTTCTGTTTATCTATCAGGCAGCTCCCAGGAGGCGAAATGAGGAGCTGGATAAATGTGAAGTCACAGTGCTTAACAGCACTTTGTATCCTCTGCAAAGGATTGAGCTAAATAAAAAATAGCTGTTTGACAAATTCGACTTTTTTTAAAATTTGACAAACATGGGCGATGACACAAAAACGAACAAAATGGGTTCTATTTCTACATATATGAAAAAAAATATTGTGGAGGCAAAATAACATCTGTTACATCATTAACACTAACGTGGCAAGCCTCGGACTGATAATAGCATAATCTGTCAGACTATATGCGTCTGTGAAGCAACTACAGAATGCTTTATATTATGGGAATTTAATGGGCCCAAGTTTAAACACCAACCGCTCTGAATAGAAAAACCTCTCGCTTCAGTCTAGTCACTGCCATTATCCAGTCTGGACTAACACTGCCCTGAAGCCCCAAAAAAAGCTGTCTGCTTCAAGTCCTACATCTGAAGACCATGTGATGGTGGTTGAAGCCTCATTGCGAAAGCTGGGGCACCAAAACCCAAATAAGAACATGGCCACATGAAGGGTTGTAAAGGGGATGCCATGCTACGATGCTGCGGAGCAGCCGCAAGCCGTTTGAGATGTGGTGAGTTGAAAGGAGCGCGGGTGTTAATACAGTAAGGTTAGCTTGACAAAATGCCGCCACACCATAGCACAAGAACATTCCTGTTACAAGCAACCCTGAAAATGTCAACAAGCTATTTTGCACTGGGCGCCATTCAAAAAGTGGTTCCATCTTGTTCCCTTAAAAATATCAACGGCAATGTCACGATGCTCGTCCAATCAGCGGCCTCCGTTGAGGGACGGACTTGTTCGGCGGTGTTAAGTCCCTGTTCGTCAAAACGGTGGCCTGCCGTGAAATCTGAGCTGACGTGTGAAGGACAAGATGACAGTGTCAGGTGACAGCAGCCGCGAGCGTGCTGTAATGGATCGCCAGCGTTGGGAGTGATATGCCCGGTGATGATCGGTAAAACTACATTACCCATGGTGCTTACCGTTGCCGGTAACCACCATTGGGGCCACTTTGAGAGAGAAAGGAGAGAGGGGGGGAAGAAGGAGCTCGGTGGCAGCACATCAATGCAGATGAAAGCCAGGCTGACATTTGCTGGCAGGAATGAAGACACCAAAGTTAACATCAAGGAGCATCATCTGATTTCTTTTTTTTTTGTGGAGTGCCAGGTGATGAGTCAGGTGCTGCTTAGAGATGAAAGCAGAGGGGAAGATAATTCGTCTGGTGTCAACAACACTACAACCTGACATGACATCACCCCAGTAATAAAAAAACATGTCCCGACAAGGCAAATGATACTGCACCGTGTTGTCGCGTTCACTTGATAGAAGACCTCAAACAGAATCAAAGAGGCCCCGTAATAGTGCAAAGGCAACCCTGAATCAGGTGAAGGCAGGAAGAGATTGCGTCTTGCCTCAACTGCATGCAGCGCTGGGGGATCACCTGTCGCTTTTATCAGCCGATACTATTTCCATCTGTGGCCTTTCACCCATTTTCAGCCACCACAGAGGTCAACCAAAGGCAGCAACTGCAATCGAGGCACAGTAAGGGGTGAGGGGGCTGCTGTGGTAAAAAAAAGGGTTGGAAGTAATGCCCAAAATGAGGGGGAAAGATATGTAATTAAATGTGCTATAAGGGAAGAATACAGCTGTGGAGCCTTTCTCTCACTATATTTCACCCTTAAATGGTGGGGGAGGAGAAGGGATGGGACAACAAGGAGAAGGAATGGGGAGGTTGCCTTCTCTTGTGGGGTATCTGGCCATGTCCTTCCATTGTCTTCGCTCCCTTACTCCGCAATATGCTAATCCGAGAGTGGTACACAATTGCAAAAACTGGGGCATGATTAAAATCTGATGAGGTCCAAAATTAAAATGCTGAGGTCAAAACATTCGGTAGGTCAAACTTTTTGGTCTTACTGTTGACTATCACTAGAATAAAGTTTCCTTGTCAATTTCTTCTTTTGTCTCTCATACTTTCTAATTTGCCTTCTCTCTCCCGTCTCACTCGCATGCTTCCTGTTCTCATGCTTCTTGTTTTCATGCACTCTGCTCCTCCCTCTCCAGTCTTCTCCTTGACAGAGCTGGCAGCCTCAGTCTCAGAGGAATCCTTCCATCTACCCCTCCTCCTCCTCCTCTGCCTCTTCCTCCTACTCCAAGCCTCCATCTCCCTCTCTCCATTTCCTTCCTAGTAGCTTTTAAAGCACACACACACCCACACACATTTCTACATTCTTCTCCCTCCCTCCATCCCTCCCGTCTCAGCATCCAGCGTTGTGTGCCCACGCCGCCTGCACCAACAGGTCAAGTGCATGCGATCGCCTCGGCTAACAACCTGCACCGACTCAGATCAAGCGAGATCATGGGCTCTGTGTAAAAATATCTCACGCATTTTGGCTGCTATTCAAAGCCAAAGTGCAAATTGGCTCCGCGAGGGGGTTTACTTTGGAGCGCGTTGGATGCCGATGGGCAAGGATTTGAACTATTGCAAACATCATAGGCGCATCAGATCCAATCTGCGTTGTCAAAAGTGAACAAAAGGCGATTTTAAATTGCGCTGTATCTTGCGTGGTTTGTTGAAGGGCAAAGTGTCTTTCTATTTGTTATTCAAGAGTCAATTACAGTGTTGTTTAGCCAGCAGATAAATTGAAGCCAAGGGCCAAAGTCACCTTCGAAACGAGGCTTGTGTGTGTTTGTGTGTGTGTGTGTGTGTGTGTGGGGGGGGGGGGGGGGGCAGCAAAGGTGTGGTTGGTGATGGGAGGTGAATATGGGAGAAACTGATGGGCTGCTGGGGTAAAAAAAAAACACATGCGAGACTGTGCAGGAAGCTGATGGATAGCTTGCCCCCAAACCGGTCCTCCACTCTCTAACCCCTACAGATGAATGGGACCGGGTTCTCCATTGTTCACCACTCGTGTTTGGAAAGGGAAAGCACCTCACTACCCACACAAACACTCACTCACACACACAAACACAAGCCACTGTGTTTCTGTTACGAATACATGGCTATCACAAACTATTAAGAGACACGCAGACAGTTGAGTGTGCGTACTAAGGGTATGCACGCACGCATACCCAGCACTGCTGCCGTTACTGGAGTGGACGCACTCATCTGTTTAGAAGCGTGTGTGGCTTCAGCTATTTAAGTAGAAAGTATCAAGTAGAGGTTCCAATTGCAATCATGGTATAAAAATTAAAAGGTGCTTGAACAGGCTAATAACCACTAAAACCCCTCCGTACAAACACGAATGAACTCAGTGCACACAAGCAAAGGCTCATTGTCCATGGTATGCCAGACATTTTCCACCGTGCATGCCTTTAATCTAATTCACATCAAAGTCACTAGCATACGGGAAGTTGTAATTGGTTCATATTTGGTTTTCACAGACTTGGAATACAAATTTGAAGCAGCTAGGGTTTTTTTTAGCAAAGGGCACCAACATCAACTTGTGACGAGTCTTACTCATCAACCACATTTAAAGCCCCCTCTTAAACCATAAACCACAGGGGTCAGCTATCTAACCATGACTCCACACACGACTGACGCTCTCTGGATTCCATCTCGTTAACAAAAGCAAAGCCTCGGACCACCACCAAGCATCATCTGCAGGCCTCTTTATGTTGATATGCACACGATCACACACACACACAGCTATGTAGGTCTCTGGAATCTGTCCGAGGCACAAAAAACACATTCACACACACAGGCGGAGTCATCTTAGGTTACAGAAACCTTCTGACAAAGTATCCCCAGAACGGTTTTATGTGCTGTAAATTCTACACAAAAGGAGTGGAGTTGGAAAAAAATCAGTACATTTTGTGTGAAATTCACGCTTTGAAGTGAGTGACGCACTTGAAGTGAATGAAAATAGCTGACTTCAAAGAACGGCCCAGGTTCCTCAAGGTTTCTCCTGGCTTCTTTTTTTTTTTTTTTTTTTAACACACCATGTTCAACTCCACTCTGCCTGAGAGGCTTACTGTTGGCTGTCAGTGTGCAAGAAGCATTTTAGTAAAATTGTTACACTTGAAATTTCCTCCAAATAGTTTAAAGTCACTGCTTACTGCATAGAGAGAGAGAAAAAACCTTCCTATCTCTCTTTTCAGCCCCTATGCTCTTCTTTACCACATCATTATTATACATAATAACTGTAGGGCCAAGCAAATATATATTGTTAAACCACTGCAGCTCTGACTCTTGCACTTGCTTGCTTGCATTAGTAATATAGAAACTGATCATTTCATTGCAACTCAGTCTGCATGAGCATAGCTAAATGGCCAAAACGTTAGGTTAAAAACGTAATGACATCCAATATGCCAGCTTTACCAAGATCAAAAGCCCGTCTTGGTAGCAAAGGCTGCATAAGGCCACAAAGTTTTTTCCCTTCAAGCCCCGCTTTGCATGAAAATGCCAATACCCAAGAATAAAACATAACAAACTGCCTTTGACTGAACGTAAATATGACACCCCAGCTCATGCCCCATCTCCTCGGCTCCCTTTTAATATTCAGATCCCATATGATACAAACAGAGGCAAAGGCCACCATCCATCATGTACAAAGCTGCCTTCTTTCTTTCTTGCACTAAAGCCGGGCTGTCCTTCGTAACACATGCCATTCCCATTCAATTCTCCCAAAGGCGTCAGCCAAACAAGACCCCTCTGTGATTTACAATGGAGGGGCCCGCTTCATTATTAACTCACAGGCTCACAGCCTGGGGGCCAGACCATTACCTCCACATGGGGGTAGATGCCACAGGCAGTGGTTGGTCTCTCTGTGTTGTAAAACAACACGTTGTAAAAATGATAGATATGGTATGTAAGTGCAGGCTCCGGGCAAATTCGGAATCCTTGGTGTTCCAAAATCATTGCTGAAAGTTAGCTTTGTGGTTGACCAAGGCCTCAATCTACTGATCATTTAATGTGGTTATTATGGGGAACTAAACACATATGCAATATGACATGTCATTTGGTGGAAACTTATCCAAAGCATACTACCATGAATGCATTTTTAGAATGAGACCCTGGGAGTCTATGAACCACAGTCTACTCGGTATGCTGCAGAAGAAAACACATCCATTAAGCCACAATGGTGATACCATTTTGCACCATTCAATCACACAGGTCCAGACTACACTTTTGTACAAAATACGTCAGTCATACTGCTGAACTGTAAACAGTACACCCAGCACTGTGCAAACAAGGTAACTAAAACTGAGTTAGATGGGCAGATAAATGATCTCATTGGCTAGAACAGTGGTTCTAGCCTGGCCAGTTAGGCATATCTCCCCTGGCATCAGATCCTCTCCGAGCCCTGGCACAGATCTCACCCGCGGCAGTTGGCAAGCAGGGCGAGGGCCATCTTAGTGATTGCAGAATTGGGAGCACCCCTGTGTGTCTAAAAGACAGTTTGGCTGTAGTTTAAAAAGCCACTAAACCCCAATCTGCTCCTTCCTATTTTTGCCCTTATGGTATATCCCTGGAGGGCAGTGGTTCAAATTCATTAGCGCTCCTTTATCTCCATGAAAATGGGAGACCCTCTGCTTTCCATCTACCTCCTGTTTCTAAGCTGCAGTCTCCATTCCCCCCTGTCTGCTCTTCCCCTCCTCCCTCTGTCTGTCTCTCTCTCTCTCCGCCTCTTTCTCACTCCTTCCAACCCTCTCACTGTCCTTTCTGCTTTCATTGTTTCTGTCGTTTTCCACGACACTAACCCTAGGGCAAGTACGTTTGGGGCCGTGAACACCAACCCCCAATTCCATCCAAGACCTGCTTTTGTCTTCCCTTCTGTCCCTGTGTTTTAAGCCCTACCTCCACCCTGTTGAGACTACATATTGGGGGCTGTAAGATGGCAAATGTCATAGGGGCATGGGGGGGGGGGGGGGCGCGATGGATTTAGCTCCAGATACTCCCTACCCATCCCTTTGGCTAAAAGAGTGAGTCACAGCTCAGTGGACAGGGAGCATCCTTTCCTGGCATCTAGTCTTTAGTTTTGAGCTCACAGTTTAGCTTTGTTGCTGATTCTTTTACTGAGAATAACTTATAATGAGCACACAAATACTGCAGATGGTGTTTTTTGCTCAAGGACACTCATTGGGCATTTCTGGGATCAAACATTCAAATATGTTCTTTTAACTCCTACCACCAGACACCCTGCATTTCTTAGGGAACTGTGTTGTAGGATTAGAATGATGAATTTTCAATTGAACTATTTAGTGCATTTTCCAACTGTTTGGTTTTTGTCAAGTAATATTCTCTTTTTGCTTCCTGACACTGTCTGCATCAAGGTATTGATGAAGTGCATTTCTCTTCTAGTTCCCACTTGGTAGCATCAGGCTGCAGGCATAATCAGAGCAGTGCTGGCTCCCGCTTCCCACTGTGTCAACACGTTTGCCTCATACCAGCAAATAGACAGACTCTGAAAACAGTCTTATTTATTTTTCTTTTAAAAATCCATTTACTCCTATTGTTCTTGCCTAATTCCCTCTTGCTTTTATTGCTTTCAAGTAGTAATTCCTTTGTAAGATGTTACTTAAAAAAATCTAATGAAACATTAACTTGATATTGAAATTACAAAGATTTTAATACATAATTCATGTTTTGTTATGAATTAGGATGTTATGGTATTAATCTGAAAGTTAAAACCATCTCATTTTACTCAATGGCCTTTGTGCCCTGTCATGTGGCCTTGGTGCCCCTAAAAACTAAATGAAAATGAAGGCCAAATGGCCTTGCCCCTAAAATGACGAAATTCCAACCCTGGTTTTCACCTCTATCAAACATGCTTTATACCAATTGGGGCATCCCAAGCGAGGTTGGGATAATGTAATGCGGATTTAACTGTGAAACAGTGACCCTCTCATAGCAGGGGGTTGATGATTTTCCATAATGACCTTGTCATTTTGTCTGAGATGCCAAATCAGCTGTCACATTGTCTCGTGACCACCTGGCCAAACATCTCACAGTCAAATCAAATGGCAGTATTAGTCCGACAATAGCAATAAGTCCGACAATCAATCACAAAACTTGAAAGAAGCCCATTTCTTTCCTGTAAACACTGAAAATGAGTACTCCTACAGTTCATAATTATATTCTCTGTCCTCTTCTGTTACAAACCACTACAAACCTCTAACAAAAAAGCTAAAATAAAGCGGTTTAGTATCCAAGGCAATCTTCCCTGTAGTACAAAAACCAGATGGAAATAAATAAATCTCCAAAACTATTTTGGTGCCATGGATTTGATCCTTAAACAAAAGGGTGACAGCAGTACGGGAGAAGCCCCCCCACCCTCTGGTAGTGCTAATCTCCCAAACCGTGGCTGGTATTGCTGATTGCCATGTTGTCATTCTTCCCCCCAGCCTCCATCACGTTTTAATCAGGATTATCTTCTCTGACACCGAGACTCAAGAGTTAATTAGGGGTCCAGCCACTGCAGGTGCTGGAGCCCTATTGGAATTGTTCGGATTATTTTTTATTCTTCTTCTGCTCTAAATTATTTTGATATCAGAGGCTACAAAACCTAAGGGAATAGAACGGATTGGGGTCTTTGTGATATGCTGCAAGTACTTTGGAGTCGATGTCATAATTTTTTGTGTGCTCACATGTACTGTGTGTGGGGGGCATTTTCTTATACACACAGGACCACATTGGAAAGTAGACTTTTCATCCTCCACCCAAATACAAATGTCAAAGAAACAACTGAATCTTCAACTTCTCAAAAAAGAAAAGAAAAAAAAACAGGTTGCCCACTGCGTTTCCTGTCAGCTGGAATACAGTGGAGAGTGCACATCTCCATTTACATACAAATGTCACCTTCCATCTTCCCAGGGGCTGGAGAAGATTTTACTCTCTCTACTGTGATGCGCTTGGCAAAGCTTTCTTCCCAGTCCGGGAGCTTCTGATGCACAGTGAGAAAGTGAGAAGAAACTCAATGCATTTTGCCTCTGGTGCCCTCTCTCCTTTCTCTCTCTTTTACGCACCACTGGTACTCTGTAATTTGTGTATCCAGACTGGAGTGCATAGGCTTTGTTTCCATTTCACTGAAAGATGAGGCAACGTGGTGTTTGAAAAGGCGCCCAGCTTGCCGGAGTTGTAATTACAGAGGCCTTATGATTGGGCTTTTTCTATGGAGGGGTTTTGTTGCGGTGGAATGATTAAAACAAAATGAATGATTGTGGTAGAGCCAGACTGCAAACGGAGAAGGTAAAGTGAGAACAATATCTTAAAAACGGTGCGAAAAACGAGCAATATTGTAGTAAGGGAGATGATGGCATCATCTACAAGCAACCATGGCCAGCTCAGAAAGCCCAACCTGGCAGCACTGCTTCTATTCCCAGAGATGCCCAGGCAGCCATTTTCTGTGGTTAAGTGGCCCACATAGTGATTCTGCGCCATTTCTCATAAACCAGGACGCGTATCCCCTGATGCATAGGGATGAACAATCAGCCTGACAGGCAGGTAGTTACTCCTTTTTAACCCTAGCTAGTGCTGAGTGATGCAACAGAACAGCAGGCTCCCTCTCTCTCTCTCTCTCCTCCCTGTACCCTTGCTTGTTCTCTCCTCATCTCTCTTTCTTCCTAGCCTCTCTCCGTTATAATCCTTCCTCTCTATACCCCCTCCTTTCTCTACTCTATTCACTGGCTCCCTCTCTTTCTGCCTCTCTATCTCTCTCACTCCCAGAGGCCCATG
The DNA here is from genome assembly GCF_963514095.1 of Eutrigla gurnardus. Lineage (NCBI taxonomy): Eukaryota > Metazoa > Chordata > Actinopteri > Perciformes > Triglidae > Eutrigla > Eutrigla gurnardus. Next base: position 22,649,276 of record NC_139920.1, on the reverse strand, counting down.
TTTCCTCGCTTGCATTACACACAATTACTTCCATCCATCAATTATCTGCCTACTCCTCTTTAGCTAGCCCACTTCCTTTCTCTACTCTGTAACAACAACCCCCACTATCCTGCGTACACATGTTTCTTTGCGACCCCCAATCTCCCACCTCCTACCCCCTCGAGGGCAGCTGAGTCTACCACCACACGCTTGTCCTCCATTCCCCCTTCTACCCCTTTCTCTATTCCACCAAAGCTCACCCAGATGTCCCTTACGTTTGGGTGAGGGTGTGCATGTGTGGAGGAACAAAAGGAAAGGGTGGTGGGTTGGGGGGGGCAAACGGATGGGTAGGCGTGGGGGGGTCCTCTGAATGAGCCAAGCCATATTGCCCTTGGCTTTCCTTGTGCGCACAATAAGCACCATCAGATTAACAGCTTTTACAACACACAGACAACACCACTGACTTCTCTTATAACCATTTCACATGGCAACAACAGCAACTACTTGGGAAACTTGGCATGAATAATCAAAACTGGCTATTGGACTGTCTTTGAGTGTTATCGTAAATAGGATGTTATGAAAGACAGACACTACTTGGTTAATTTATGAAACATGTGCACCTAACTATGAGGGAAAAAATCTGCGATTTGCAGCCTTTTTTAACCTTAAATTCTGTTTTACTCCACGGGACAAATGCTAGAACAATTTTGGAGCCAAAGTTAACTTTTTATATAGTAACTGAATAAATACAAACTGTAAATAAAGGGGCATTTTGGCTGTCAAGCTTCTCTTAAATACAGCAGTGCAAGCAAAGAGTATCCTAAGCACCACTTGTTCGCTGGGTGGCTTCTGCAGTTGGAGGGTCTTGTGAGTTATGGTGGGAGAAGGCAGCAGATTCAGAAATAAAATGAATTATTGACATTTTGGATCACAGGCAATGTTGTAAAAGGGGCAGCCGCCATTTAAATCAAACTGTCCAATTAACTAAGAGCCAGTCCCATTGTTACTTACTGGTACATTTATAAATATTAAATATATCGCCTCAGAAGACTAGGGGATCAAAGTATAGTGTATGCACAAAAGATGCTTTTGTCAGATATTACACTCAAACGCATCCCGCTTCACAAACTCCATACAGATGGCTCAACAGGCTGGTGTGGACCACCTAACGGACTGTATGAGTAGCATTTAAATGAAAAAAATGCAACCTGTTTGAACCCTCCAGGCCCCTGCAACCCCCCCCCCCCTCGTGTCTGAAATCTCAGAGGGGTCAAACCACTAGGGCGCGGGCAGCCCTTCCTGTCAGACCTAGTTTGCAAAGAGGAGGAGGAGGCAGGCACCCCAAGGGGAACCTCTGTGCATCAATCTGGGGGAGGCCAGCTGGTAATCCCACTTAACATAGGAACAGCCCAACAGCAAGGCCAGAGGAGAGGCAGACAGGGGAGACGGGATCAGACACATCCATTTGATGCCTGTCCCAGACTGGGTGTTAATTACTTCTCACCATGAACACACCAGTTCACATTAACTCCATAACCATAAAGACGATGGGATCAAGGCCAGAGGGAATGGAGAGTGAATGGGTGTTTGCAAGTAAGGCAGTGTTTGGTATCGCTTCCCCCTGGGGCTTTAACAAACTATGCACTTTGTTTGTTCAAGTGTGTTGTATCTTGAGGGAGGCAGACTAGAGAGTGGACGAGGGAGTAGCAGGCATCAACAGAAGGTGACTGCTTGCTGCTCGTCGTCAAAAGCAGATTACTGTCACTTCATCAGAAGGAGTTGGAGCGAATCATTTTTGGCAAAAAAAAAAACCTGGAAGTACCAAGGGAACGGGCAGGGGGCTGGGGAGGTGACAGTGTGTCGATGTATTCCCCGGGGCTTTACCAGATAGTCTTGCAGGGATTAGCGGAGTCTGTGTGTATGAGGGGCTACCTTCACTCCTGCACACAATCACTTGACGACCATAAATACTCTGATTAAGACTCCCATTTTCCACCAGGCACATCTGAGGTGATAAAGGAGGAGGGGGGAAAAAATCAAAGAATGTATAAAACACGTGTGCAAATGCAAGAAAGATACATTTAAGATGCGACCAAACACTCACAAATAGTCATGTTGCAACATGAAGAGTTTGAAGTTAAGGAAGACAGAGGACATGAGGAAGGAAAGTGGTAGAGAAAGACAGAAAAACAGACAGGAATGTAGAGAAATTCTACAGAAGAAAACAAACTGAATGAGGGAGATGTAGGGAAAAAACAATGGAGGGACCTGGCTACGTGACTATTGGACGATTATCCTGGCGAGAATTGCGATACATGAAACGATCTTGATTATCTTCAAAATGTGCCTCGCACTCTTAAATTGGCACTTAAACATACTGGTATCACTTATACCAACATACTTGTATTGCGTCACAGATGAGACAACCTTTTAGTGAACACCCTTTGTAGTGAAAAACAATCCAACCCAGATGCGTGATGAAATCCTATATCTTCCCATCTCCCCACCTGACAGTCAGCCAAGACGCAATCTGGATTTAAACTCAACCAGATACGGACCAACCCTGCTGAATTCACATGCCTTATCATAGTCTTGTCTAGTCTGGCCCCCCTGCCACCCAATGCAGGTCATCACTGCCCAAAACCATTGCTGGCTTGTTGTGGATCGCTGACTTTTTGAGTTCAAGAGAGCCGGTGTGTAAATATGACTTTTGGGTATTGCTGGTCTACCAATTATAGACCCAAGGCAACCTGCAAGATTGGTCAATAATTCCTCTGCCTGCCACCTAGCTGATGTTTCTTCCCCTATGGCCAAGGTGGAAATATAGGTCTATGGAGTAAAAATGACACCAGCCTCCAGATGTTTAACTGGGGGTGATGTTTTAAATTGTTATGGATCCTTTCACTGCAATGCTACCCCAGGTGTAAATGTTCAGACTTTTTTTTTTATTATTTTTTATCTCTCCTCAGAGATTATTAAGTTGGTTTACCTAATTCACATTAACGAGGCGCATCACAAGATGTGTTGCGTTTTGTCAAAGGTCTAAAGAGGATTTTTTTCTAAATTAAAAAACATATGGTATGGCAAACCCAGCCAAAAGTTTTCCATTATGCGGTTCAAAATAGCTAAGATTAGTTTCCACGTTTCTTATTTAGTTGCTCTATATTCTGGTTGGGTGTGTGTGTCTACAGACTCACAAACACCAAATGATGTTTCAGGCTTGAGGGCTGCAATAATTACATTTCATGATTGGAGAGAAACTCCACTGCTCTTATTAGCTACACTTCGGTTCCCGAAAGGTCACCCCTGCTGTTATTGTTGCTAAAATTCGTTTTGTGGAAATGTAGGAAGCCAACAACGGGGCAGCACAGTTCCCTACTTCAATGCATGGGATATTATCATTATCATGAATGTAAAGAAAGTCATCAAAGATTATGAATAATTGGGGGCCACAAAGCAAGTCCTGTTGTTTTGTTAAAACCAATGAGTTTCACTATTCTAACTGACACCAGGCCAAGACAGACGTAGATTTGACTTGGTACAGTAGGTTTTTATCCACGTGCACAACACTGTTGTGCTTTGCATCATCCATCCGTTGTGTGCACATTGGCCTTAATGCTCCAAAAGTTGCTACACGTTTACCCGCCTGGCTATTTTGCACTAAGGGAACCGTACATGACAAGGGATAGCTAATCCACAAATCAAAAAGTGGAGAGGAGGGGGACACTTTACAAGACGCACTACCTCCCATTTTCACAGCCAGACTAATTGCACCTTGTGTCGCTGGAAGAGGAGTGATTTAGCATTCGGAGCATATTAAAATGAATAAACACAATTAGCCGTGAGTGCAACGGGCGCCTCTGCACAACGCACATTTCTCTTTCCGACGACAGTCACTTCAGAGCAGCTGTTATTAACGGCATTGTTGCGCCAAGTGCGATGTGACTAATTGCGAAGCACTCGATGCCACCAAAATGCTCCTAATTTGAATTTGAATAACATGAACAGGGCACTGGGTGGTAAAAAAAAATCAAATAATAATAGGTGACCGTGGAATTGCGGGGCCTAAAAAGACGTGAACAAAAGGGCGTAAGTGTGTGCCATCTGCTGATTAATGTTTTGCCCTCATTAGAACTGTTAACACGTTATAGACAAACTGTGGTGTGAAATCAAGTAGAAAAATAGAGGCAAAGTAATTAAAGTGATAAAAAAGTTATTAATACGAAAACCATCCATTGTCATATCATCCAATATATCCGCATATTTGCTTTGGAGCATGTGTGACTTTTGCAAATAGCAGAGATCTAATTTTGACACTTTCGCTGCAGCATCTGGAAAATCTCAGATGATAAAAGACTCTTAAAGTATCAAGAGCTCTGCATGCTTTGCCGCTGTAAAAAAATGTAATATCTTAAGTCGCTTGTAAAAAAGAAAAAAGACAAAAACTACATGAGCCAGTCGGAAATATGACAAATGTCACAGAATAAAGTACACGACATTGAACCGCTTCCAGTCAATCTGTGAGGCCTGCAGCCATCTAGAATCACCCTTTACTTCCAGCCTTTGATCCCTGCTACAAATGAGAGGGCGAAGGTAGGGGAAATAAAACAAAACAGCTCAGAAAATAATAATTGCGAAGGAAATGAATTTCAAAACCCTGAGGAGGACACTTCTCCGAGACCTCCATGCATGGGGGGGGGGGGGGGGGGGGGGGGGGGGGGGGGGGGGGGGGGGGGGGGGGGGGCATCATATCCGGGGCACAATTCAATTAGCTCGTCTTCCAAGTGTAGGGAAAGGAGCTCCGGGGAGAAATCAAAAGTTTTGTCCAATAAAAAAAAGGACGTTTTCAAGGGTGCAGTGTTCTTACTGCCTCCTCCACTCTTCGTTACCGCTGCTTACAAGCTTGCCACTCACAAATGCATCGATCTGCAATTTCCAGCAGACAAAAGATAAATAAATAAGCAAAATTAAATAAAACAGCAGCTCGCCGACGCGGCAGTGACAGACACGGCGGTCGCGCTCGGCCGACTGTGCCTGGCAGCTTATCCTTGGCATTTTCATTGCCTTTTGTCTTTCCTGCCCAGTTGTTTGACAGTGATCAGGGGTGATAAATTGTTCCAATTAAAGCCACATTAAGAATCCAGAACACACTTTGACGCACAAGCCTCTCGGTATACGCGTCGTCCAATTACTCTGAAGGACAAGACTCCTTCTCGCAACTGACAATCAACATGTGACTCTCATCGTAAGACAGATGGGTTTATTTATGCGACCGAGCGGGGCTGATTGAATACTGGGAGCACGAGAGACTTACGATTTGGAGTTTATGCCAAAAAGGTAAAGGCAGAATTTTTTGGTTTTGATTCTCTTGCTAAAGTGTGTTTCATGTTGGGGAATTAAGTTCAACAAGATGTGAAATGGGTGCGAATAGCACTCGGTGGTATAAATCACTGAATTCATTGTTATTTCATCAGCTTGGTGCTGCCGACCCTGACCTGTGAACTCTATAAACTTCAAGATTTCTTTGCTATTATTTGTTTTTTATTATTATACTTATTATAAATATTATTAACATTGGGAACAAAAACAACAGTGTTTTGGACTCTTCTGCTCGGCAAGCTGCAGAAAATTAAATGCATTACTAATCTTTTTTTGGCTTGCAGTTGCTGTTAGGGTGGGGGGGGGGGGGTGAAGAGATGGGGGGGGGG